>NW_025927606.1:3872126-4198376 GCF_022837055.1 Prionailurus viverrinus
GCCCCCCAGGAGCCCCATCCACAAATCTTAATGTTAGTTTGTGCTGGCTGGACCCCTCCCCTTCTACTTTCTGTCCCATCACGAAGGCAGCCGCACACCTGCCAGGAGAATGAGAAGTGGCGAGCCAGCCAGTCGTCCAAGCCCCATCCGAGGCTTTTGGCAAAGCCTCCCCGGCCAGCAGAGTCCACATCCAACTCTGTCCTCCCATTAACACAATGTCCAAACCCAGGAACTCCCACTCGGGTCTGCTTCTTGGTTAGGAATCATTTAGAGAATTCTGGAGTAGCCAAGCCCGAGTGCCTGCGACCTGACACACCCAGGTGCACTTACGTCCCTTCTGTATGAGGTCTGACACGCAGGATGGTGGCCCCAGCGTGTCCCCACCACTCACCTGTGCCGCGTCCTCCCAACACTTCACTTACCTCGTGACAACCCTACCGGAACAGGACCGTTCCATTTCTCTGATGAGAAACCAGGTTCTAAAAGGCTGACTCATTTGCCTCAAAATCAGGATCAAACTCAGGCAATCACACACACCACCCCCCCATCCCCCACCCCATGTACACAAGGCTCCTGGAGAGCATTTCAAGTCCACGACCGAGACAAAGCCCTCCCGCGCCTCCAACGTGACACAATACTGGCGCTGACAAGGAGGGAGCTCAGGCCGCGAGCATCCGGGGCAGGCCCGCTTCTCACTCCCTCTGCACCAGGAGTGGAGCTGCCGCCCTCTGCGCCCAACCGCCCCCACGCCCTTCTCGAACCACTCGGGTTTCTCTCCCCAACTCTATTAACACTTTGTTTCACAAGCCAGACTTCCTCCTCCACTTGCTCCTTAAATGGGGCTCCCCGCCTCTCTCTGGACGATCTCATCTGCCTCTGCGGCTTTAATAACCACGCGGTCAAATCCCTTCCACTTCTCCAACTCAGAGCTCCCCAGTGAACTCTCCAAGTCCAGCCACGTCACAGCCACAGCCACCGGCACACTACAGTGCACACGTGGGCCCCCAAGGCGGCTGTGACTGCTGTGTTTCCTGCCCCAGGTCCGGGTACCAGTGTCTAGATACTCATCCAAATTAGAAACCTGTTGTCCCCTTCTCTCTGGTGCTCAAAAGTCACCTGACAAGTTCTGTCAATTCCAGCCTCTCAGCACACTCCTCCCCGATGGCCTCGCTCCTAACTCAGCGGATGTCCGGATTTCTTCACTTATGCTATCAAGACAGCATCTTTACCTCTACTCCGACCAACTCACCCCACACTGAGAACTGAACTTGGCAGGCCTGAATCACCTCTCTCACGCCTATGGGAGTCACTGCACTAACAAGTATAGTATGTTAGTGTTCAAATTTCAAATCCAGAGTGAGAAACATTTTACATCACGACACACACACACACACACACACACACACACACGGGGCTGAGTCAGTTAGGCGTCCGACTTGATTTCGGCTCAGGTCATGATCTCACAGTTCATGGGTTTGAGCACCACATCCAGCTCTGTGCTCACAGCTATGGAGCCTGCTTGGGATTCTCTGTCTCCCTCTTCCCCACCCCCCCCCACCACCACCCCCCCCCCCACTCTTTATCTTTCTGTCTCAAAATAAATAAACATTAAAAAAAGAAGACGACGACACACGTACACACAAAGACACAACTGCAGGGAGCTGTCCCGCACAGCGCCCGGGTATCTCCCACTCGAGACTAGGCCGGCTGCCGTGTCGCTTGGTTTTTAAAGCAGGTGCCTCCCACCCAGCTGACTTCACGGGCCGTCAGCTTTCCTAGAGTGGACAGGCACTGTTCTCTACTTTCTCCTCATGCTGCCGTCCTTGCGAGACCTTCCCCCAGTGCCGCCCCCCACCGCCCCCCACGCTGCAGGGCAACCACTGAGCTAACCTCGCCAAGTCCCTGCAGAGCCCAACACCATACCCAGGGTCACACGGGTACACCAACACTGAGACCCAGCGCACAGGAAGCCCTCCACCGGGAGCCTCAGAGCACAAACCCGCCGGCGTACTGGCCAGCCTGGAAACAAGCCTCCTCAGCAGAAGCGCGGTCCCAACAAGCCTCCAGCCTCTGCCTCCGAGAAGCTGTGCGCTTTGCAGCCAGCTCATACTCATTCTTCGATCCGGATGAAAACTCACCTCAAATACATGTAGTTTGGGACAAAACCGATTAGAAATTAAGAATACAGAAAGAAGGCTTCCCCCGCAGAACATTTCACTAGAAGCCCCAGCTGAGTGGCCAGGCCTGGTCACCTCCTAACCCTCAGGCGATTCATCTGGACACAGCTGGCTCCTCAGAGTTTTCTGATTCTGCATCACCTACAAATTAGTATGTTTCTTTACGTAAAGGGTCCAATTTCTCCTTCAGGTTACTGCTTCCTGACAGGGCAAAACCCCCTCTACGTGCCAAGTTACAGACCACTTTTCTCCTCCACCTTACTACCACCTACAAAGCTTTCAAAACGTATTATTACCAAATGGAAAAGAAGCATCACGGGCGCCTTGGTGGCTCAGTGTGTTAAGCGTCCAACTCCTGGTTTCAGCTCAGGTCAAGATCTCACGGTTAGTGATTTCGAGCCCCACGTCGGGCTCTGTGCTGACAGCTCGGAGCCTGGAGCCCACTTTGGATTCTGTGTCTCCCTCTCTCTCTCTGCCCCTCCCCTGCTCGTTCGTGTTCTCTCTCGAAAATAAATAAACATTAAAAAAAAAAAATATATATATATATATATATATATATATATATATATATATATATATCGCTCACTAGTCCGAAGATTAAACTCTTTGAACTCTCAAGTTCAAAGATCTCCCTCAAGGAGCAGCGAGGGAGAGAGACAGGGATGAAGGGAGAAGGAGGGCGCCCAGCCCACAAGGACTGCATAGAAACCAGTCACGCTTGGAAGAGAGCCAGAGAGATGTTTGGGATCAGCACAGGGCAGTAATGCTCACTGGCTGTTGTCTGTAACCACAGCGCCTGAGGGGAGACACCCACACAGGACGCTGGCCTCCAAATGCAGAAGCTTCCAGGAATTTAAGACCCCCCACTGTCCTGTCCCACGCACTAGATGGAAACAGGGCCCAAAATGCAAACAGGCATTGAAGGCAAAGGGGATGCCTGCTGAGTCTCAAAGACTTAAATCACCTGTGATTTATCTCCTACATATTTCTACCCCAAAAGATGCCTCTGCGAGTCTGTCGCTGGGGGTAAGGATGGTAAACTGTTAGTTTTGTGAAATGTTTCCCCAGCAAATCTAGTAATAATCCCTGATCTAGTCCCACTGCCCCATCCAAACCCCCAATTATGCAACTGTGGAAACAATCGCCAGAAAGCAGTGTTCCTCAAACTTGAGAATTCTCGCTACCCTTCCCTCCAGAAGAAGTTTAAAGAGGCCTCATTTGAGGAACAGGCCAGAGAAATGAGAAGACCCCACCCACGTGCCAGGAGTAGCGGGCTGCCCGCGGGCTCGTGTTACGACATGAAGGGCCCAGGCCGCTGGTCTATGGACTGTGCCGCCCTCCACACCCCACGACAGAGGTCTCCTGGGTCCAAATCTGCTCTGACGGACAGGATCAAACCGCTACTTATTAAAGGCTGGGGGGCGCCTGGGGGGCGCGGTCGGTTAAGCGTCCGACTTCAGCCAGGTCACGATCTCGCGGTCCGTGAGTTCGAGCCCCGCGTCGGGCTCTGGGCTGATGGCTCAGAGCCTGGAGCCTGTCTCCGATTCTGTGTCTCCCTCTCTCTCTGCCCCTCCCCCGTTCATGCTCTGTCTCTCTCTGTCCCAAAAATAAATAAACGTTGAAAAAAAAAAAAAAATTAAAAAAAATAAATAAATAAAGGCTGGAACGCGGATGGGCAAAACCAGACTCACGCAGCCACACCACACATGACATCAGAGAAGGAGACTCCATAATCTTCTGGATTCTAGCGATCTAATGGGTGAGGAGCTACCTACTGCTAGGGCCTGGGGTTTGGGGGGGTGCCCCCACCTGAAGATCGCACAAATGTGCAAGAACGACCCTGCAGGGCCACTGCAACGGCCACTGCAGGGCCAGTGCAGGTGCACGTCGGGTATGTCCATCAGCGTGCTGACTCCCCTTCAAGACAGGACATCTGCTCGGAGCGCAGCGTCCGCCTACCAGCCCGCCACCGCCACGCCTTCACAAACCAGCATGCTTTCAATTTCCTCAGTTCAAGGAGTAACGTGTCTGTCTCACTTCCATTTCAGCATTTAATTCCATAGGCTAGCAATGCCCTTCATGGACAGGGCTCCTCAAATGTCCAGAAGGACAAATGTATTCTAGTAACGTAGCTGAACCGGTGCAATGACGCATTTTGCTGCCAAGCAGAGAAGACACCGACGCATCCACGCGTATCCGCCCACCAAACTGACAGGAGACACCCCAAGCAAAGCAGGTGATTCTCCCCCTTGGCGAGTGGAGTACAACTTTCCTCCATTAAAACCTGAAAATTCAAGTTAATTCCTGGTAGAAAATCAACAGGAACCTCCAATAATGGCTGCCCTGGCTGTTAAGAGAGAACAAAGCAGGGTGGCCACTCAGCAAGACTGAAACTAAAGCAGCTGTAGAGGAGGAACTAAAATCTGGATCCAAATGCGTGAGCATCGGGGCAACCAAAGCCTCCTTTCTGGATTCACCATCAGAATATTCCTTCAAGAGGACTTCCTTCAGAATTGAAATAGATAATTATTTTCAACACTGCCAATTAAGTGCAAGATGCAACCAGAAAGCTTTGACCACATATCTGTTTCAACTAAATTACTACAATTATCTTAAGTAATTAGCAAATTGTCAATTGAGACATCCCGGAATAAGGGTCAAAAAATGGTACTTTTTTTTTTTAAAGGTTTATCTATCTTTGAGAGCGAGCGAGAGAGCGCGCGCGCGCAAGCAGGGAAGGCGCAAAGAGAGAAGGGGACAGAGGATCCAAACCGGGCTCCACACTGACAGCACAGAGCCCGACGCAGGGCTCGACCTCACCAACCGTGAGATCATGACCTGAGCCAAAGTCTGACGATCGACCAACTGAGCCACCAGGTGCCCCAAAATGGTGCTCCTCAAAAAGAAGTTACGTTTAGCTCTTAGGTGGACTAACTTCCTAACTCTAACTGAACAAAATTCTGAATTCAATGTACATTTATCAACCGTATCTTAAAAGTGATGGGGGAGGGAACTGGAAAGTGGGGGAAGCTCAAAGTGGTTTCATTTAAACCAAAGACGGCAGGGCGCCTGGGGGGGCTCAGTCGGGTAAGCGTCCGACTTCAGCTCAGGTCACGATCTCACAGTTCATGGGTTCAAGCCCCGCATCGGGCTCTGTGCTGACAGCTCAGAGCCTGGAGCCTGCTTCGGATTCGGTGTCTCCCTCTCTCTGCTCCTCCCTTGCTTGTGCTCTCTCAAAAATAAATAAACATTAAAAAAAAAATTTTTTTAAACCAAAGATGTTAACAGTCAATATATGAGCACTCGTCCCCAATCTCCTAAAAGGTGACGTGCAAAAAAGGAACAGTGTAAACAAAACTCATATCTCGTCAAATCTAACCATTTTTAAAACAGTGACATAAACTATGTTTAATTCCTTGAGGAGAAGCCCATAATTAAAGACATAGGACACACACACACATACACCTTAGGGCAAATCTTGTTTCTAAACTAAGAACTGTCCACTTATAAAGGGCGGGGGGGACAGGACACAGCTCTCATCCCATGAGTTAAAGATGGTGCTTATGTACCCTACAACACAGAATAAAAGTGAAAGGCTGTAAAAAAATCTTTCAATTACACACCAAAAAATGGAACACGTGTGCCTTAACACCTGATTCCTTCCCTCTGACATTTGCGAAAACCAGCAGGGCCACAGCGGCTGTCACCGCCTCCTGCAGCGCCCCTGCTCTGCGCTGTTCAATCCGCCTACACCTCCTCCTCCTGCGCCTGGTGCCCACTAACCTCCCACAGCCACTGTCACCTCTGAACCAACAGCCCTCCAAATCTTAGATCTCAAGCCTGGCACCTCTCATGAGACCTCACTCCTGTGACACACCTTCACAGGGGCGCATCTAGCTGGTATGTGAAACTCGCGCACTCAGACCCGGGCCTCGCCCGCCCCCTGTCCGGGCCACACTTCCACACGTCCCGTGTGCTCACTTCCCTCCTGTGTCCTCTGTGCCCTCCTGCAACCAGCCACCACGGAGCACAGTCATGCTGTGGCCAGGGTATTTTCCTGAAGATCAACATACTGCCAGCTAAGACTAGAGACTACATCGCAGGTCAGAATTATGACCGTGCCACTGTCTGCTGGCAGTGGCCCTGGCAGTGACCTGCATACGTTCTAACAGCCTGTTTTCTCACCTGCAGAAAGAGAAGTTCCTGGATACAAAGTACGAAATGAACACAAGGGAGTCAACCACATTTCTAGGCACCAGCAAGCCCCAGCTGCAACACGGGATGGAGACAGGTGAGTGCCACGCGCCAGAGCCCCAAGAGTGCAGGCACACCAGAAGCCCCCGTTCACGACAGGCAGCAGGGCAGGTGAGCCAGCGGAGAGCGGTCACGCAGGGAGGAGGCCTGGTCGACTCCCATCCACATGAGAACGATGGAGGGGCGTCTCCGTGCCCCACACCGTACGTGGACACTAATCTGGGAAAAAGATTAAAGACAAAAAGTACACAATTTCCAAAAGGCACAGGAAGCGATCTTTACGTCCCTGGGAGAGGGATGAACTGCTTCACCAAGATACAACGGGTCACGAAGCACCATCTGGAAGAAGCTGCATCCTGCAGAAGCTGTCACAGTCCCTGCAAGGGGACTCGTGTTCCAGTCACCTCAGAGGTAAACACAACCGAACACTGGCTTCGTCACGCATCGACTGACCCTCCCTCTGCAGCGGGCCACGCTGCCTGACGCGCCCACCGGAGACCTCTTTCAAACCTGAGTCGAACCTCTCAAACCCCGCTGCTCTATCAACGAAGTTTATCTAACGCGCCAAACCCTGTCGTCATTCGCACCACCTTCCCGGCAGCTTTGCCACGACCGCATTCGATCCCAGGAAGCCACTTTCTCTGCTCCTCCGTTAGAAGCAACTCCTCCTCTGTTCAAGTTTTATCATGAGACTGCACAATTTAGCCCCATCCTCGACCCCCCTTCTAATCCCAGCCCTCGTGTTTCCTGTCATCTGCAGTGACTTCCTCCACTAAAGTCTTGAACCCCTCAGAATCCTCCATGAAAACATTAATCTCACTGCCCATTTCCATCAGAGCTCTTGGGATGACCAGGTACACTGTCAATGAGCTTTAATATTTTGAAAATAATCTTTTTTTTTCCTAAGCAGTAGGTCTCAACAGGGGCTTAAACTATTCAGGAAAGCATCTAGTGAACAGACGTGCTGTCACCCAGGCTTTGCTGTGGCACTTACAGGGCACAATCAGTACGGGCCCGAGGACTTAGGGAGTGGTCGGTGAGGCTGGCTCCCACACGCGGCCCCTGACAAGAGCGTCAGCCGGTGGTGAGGCTGGGAAGCCAGGCACTGACCACCCCTCTCCAGCTACCACAGTCCCAGACGGCAGAAGGCTACTTCGTTTACACTGAAAACCTGGGTTTACTGCAGCCAGACGCGTTCACTGGTGGTCTCGGCTAGATCTTCTAGATCGTTTGCTCCAACTCCCATCCCGGCACATCGCCTCTCCATCGCTGTGCACTTTTACACTGTGGAGACGGCCTCCCTCCTTAGGCCTCGTGAACCACTCTCCGCCACTGGCTGGAAACTTTCCTGCTCAGCTTCCTCACCTCACCTGTCTCGGCCTTCACAGAACTGAAGAGTCAGGGCCTGGCTCCGGATTAGGCGCCGGCTCCCGGGAATATTGGGAGCTGGCTGCTTCCAGCTTCTCTCCGGACCACGGACCACTAAGACTGTCCCCATACCAACAACAAGGCTATTGTGCTTTCTTATCACTCGTGCGCTCGCGGGAGGAGCACTTTTCATTCCTTCAGGAGCTTTTCCTTTGTGTTCACAGCTCAGCTAATGTTCAGTGCGAGAGGCCTCCGTCCGGCCTATCTCAGCTTCTGAATGCCTTCCTTACTCACTAAGCTTGGTCATTTCCAGCTTTTACTCAAAGTGAGACTCTTCCTTTCACTTGCACGGACAGACCATCCCAGGTAGTGGCTGGGCTAATTTCAGTAACGTGGTGTCTCGGGAAACAGGGGGAGGCCTGAGGACAGGCAGAGAGACAGGGGACTGGCCGGGCGGTGGGGCAGTCAGAACACACAACAGGTATCAGCAGCTAAGCTTGCTGTCCTCTACAAGGCACGGTTTCTGGCACCCCAAAACAATCACAACAGTAACATCAGAGACACCGATCGCACCAAAGATCACTGCAACAGCACCAGCAAATCATGAAAACGCTAGAAATACCGCAGGAATTACCAAAATGTGACCCAGAGACAAAGAGAGCAAGTGCTGCTAGAGTAACAGCACTGGTAGACCCGCTCCCCGCACAGCTGCCAACATCTCCGATCTGTAAAAAGATACCGTAACTGCAAAGTGCAATAAAACAGAGCGTGCCTGTATACGAGATTTTGAAAGCCGCAACACCAAGCAAATGCTTTCACTTCTAGAGAGAGAAAACCAAATGGGCCCTAAACACTGCAACGAAGGAAAAACAGGTAACAAAGTCCTCCACCGAAACAGCGATTTAGGCATGAGGGTAAGGAATTCCATCTAAAGGGCCCCTGGGTGGCTCAGCCGGTGGAGCCTCCGACTTCAGCTCAGGTCATGACCTCGCGGTCCGTGGGTTCGAGCCCCATGTCGGGCTCTGTGCCGACAGCTCGGAGCCTGGAGCTGCTTCGGATGCTGTGTCTCCCTCTCTCTCTGCCCCTCCCCCGTCCATGCACTTGCACACACACACTCTCTCTCTCTCTCTCTCTCTTGCTCTCTCAAATAAAAATAAACATCTAAAAGTCTTTAAAAATAAATGAACATTAGGGGCGCCTGGGTGGCGCAGTCGGTTGAGCGTCCGACTTCAGCCAGGTCACGATCTCGCGGTTCGTGAGTTCGAGCCCCGCGTCGGGCTCTGGGCTGATAGCTCGGAGCCTGGAGCCTGCTTCCCATTCTGTGTCTCCCTCTCTCTCTGCCCCTCCCCCGTTCATGCTCTGTCTCTCTCTGTCCCAAAAATAAATAAACGTTGAAAAAAAAAAATTAAAAAAAAAAAAATAATAAATAAATGAACATTAAAAAAATTTTTTTTTCAAATGAGCTTCCTATACTATACATGTGCTAAAATTCTCTGGGAGGATGTCCTAAATGAACTTTCATTCTAAAGAAACTAAAGACATTCTCAAAACAGGCTATATTACAGACTTTTCTTTAAAAAAAAAAAAAAACAAACCTGCAAATCCAAGGTAAGAATACATCCTAACATCTAATTATAAATGCAGTCATAAAGAAATCAATTTAAAAAACAAAAAACCCGTTTCAAAGATGTGCAAACCTGAATCGGAAAAATTAACCCTGCCCTGCAATTTAAGCATACATAGGCCTCCTGCAGCAATCTTTGCAACCTAGTGTTGCCACAGTGACTCATGGCACCAGCCATTTACAGCACCTCATGGAGAGTTGCTTTCCCAGGTTCTCCTTGTAAAAAGCTTCCCTCAAATCATCCAAGATCTGAGCCTGATGATGTATCTGCCGGCAGATTTCAAAACAATCTATTGTAGTTAAACAACTACGAATGAAAACTCTAAAAGGGGCACCTGGGTGGCTCAGCGGGTTAAGCATCCGACTTTAGCTCAGGTCATGATCTCACAGTTTATGAGTTCAAGCCCCATGTCAGGGTCCGTGCTGGCAGCTCAGAGTCTGGAGCCTGCTCCGGATTCTGCCCCTCCCCCGCTTGCACACGTACACGCGCACTCTCTCTTTCTCTTTCTCTCTCTCTCTCTTTCTCTCAAAAAATAAATAAACAGGGGCGCCTGGGTGTCTCAGTCAGTTAAGCGTCCACTTGGGCTCAGGTCACGATCTCATGGTTTGTGGGTTAGGGCCCTGAGTCAGGCACTGTGCTTACAGCTTGGAGCCTGCTTCAGATTCTGTGCCTCCCTCTCTCTCTGCCCCAACCCACTCACATTCGGTCTCTATCCCTCTCAAAAATAAATAAACATTAAAATTTTTTTTTAATTTAAAATAAATAAGAACATTTTTATCAAAATCTAAAAGTTAAAAATCCTCGCACTAGAAGCAAAATCAAGATCAGCTATGACCAAAATTCTAGAAAAAAAAAAATTTTTTTTAACATTTATTTATTTTTGAGAGACAGAGAGTGAGCGCAGGAGGGGCAGAGAGAGAGGGAGACACTGAATAGGAAGCAGGCTCCCAGCTCCCAGAGCCCAATGCAGGACCCGAACTCGTGGACCGTGGGATCATGACCTGAGCCGAAGTGGGACGCTTAACTGACTGAGCCACCCAGGTGCCCCCCGAAAAATATACTTTTTAAAAGTAAGAAGCATTAACTCACCAACGTGGGAAGAGTCAGACAAATGTGTCCACGGCGTGACAGTGAGTGCCCAGGACAAGGGTTCAGGAATCACTGAGCACAGGAGCCAAACCAGCAACAACAGGCGTGGAGAGCAAGAAAGCCCTGCAGAGGCGGGGTGGGCCACCCACGGGCGGTGGTGCCTTGGAACACACACCAGGGTATATGTACACTCTCCGCCCTAGGGAATAACAGTATTCTGCACGGTCTTCTAAACGGTTAGAGCACAATTAAAGGGACAGCTGGGTGGCTCAGCCGGTTAAGCGTCCGACTCTTGGTTGGTTTCGGCTCAGGTCATGATCTTACAGTTCGTGAGTTCAAGCCCCATGTCAGGCTCTGCACTGACAGTGCAGAGACTGCTTGGGATTCTCTCTCTCCCTCTCTCTGCCCCTCCCCTGCTCGCTCGCTCTCTCTCTCTCTCTCTCAAAATAAATAAATAAATATTTTTTTAAAAACAAATCAAAATTAAAACCTATGTTTTGGGATGTGATGTAGTACCTACCTAAAGCACAAATAAGAAGCTCTATTTCAGAAAGCTGCTTATCAACAAGAGATTAAAATTCTTCCTTTGTAAAGAGTTTTGCTCAAAAGTGATCCCGAGTAAAGAAAACTCTCTAACCTTCTCCCTAGAAACAGCTTAGCCAGACACACTGATTTTGTCTGTCTCCCAATTCCTCCAGGTTTTAGGCCAAATCAATTTTTTACTTCGCTGGCCTGTGTCATTCAAGAGTGGTTTTACAAATCTAAGATTCACTTCTTTCTTTCTTTTTTTTTTTTTTAAACTTTTAAGTCAACCTTATGACCAACGTGGGGCTCGAACTCATGACTATGAGACCAGGCGTCGCACGTGCTTCTGTCTGGGCCGGCCAGGCACCTCCAAGACTCACTTTCGAGAGAAGTGCGCAAGCGGCTCACGGAGGAGATGTGCACAAAGGGCACGTCGTCAGGGTTGGTTCCCAACACACCCCTGCTTCCAGCAGCTTCCCCAGGCCCTGTGCCGCGCTCCCACCTCCAGCCCCCTGCACGGCCGCTGCACTCCTGGCCGGCCTCCAGCAGGCCTCTGGCCCTCCTTCCAAGGGGCTGTCACGGTCACTAACCACTGTTACGAAGCACTTCACCACAACATCCAGTCTCTCTGCCTCTTTCATAACAAAGACAAATACGAATTTTTCCTCCAGCCAGGAAATATGTCAAACATTTAGTATTCCAAATTAGACTTGATCTTAGTCAGCAAAGAGAACACATACCTGTACTCCAGGGCATCAGGGGCCCTGCAGGCAGGGAGGAGGTGGGAAACACACAGAGCGCTCCAATTCCTAACACAAACATCCCGCCCCCAGCACCACCCTGTACTAGGAGTGTCGACACACACGTGCAGAAGGACACCAGCCACACACGCCCTCCCCACCCAGAGGCCACCAAGCCTGTTGAGCCCTTTCAACCAGGTTTTGCAAGCAAGAGACATCAATTTATTAGGGACGGTACTTACGAGGAACACCCCTTTCCACATATAAAGACACACAAATGAGATGGATTAGGTGAGGGCAAAAAGCAGTGGTCTGTTACCAAGACAGGTTAAGAAACACGTTTGCACATGTGCTGAGGGATGGACCGAGAACCCAAACGGGTGCAGAGTGAACCCACTTGGAGAACGGAGGTCTGTCCCTGAAGGAGAACGGGAGCAGAATCGTGCACATGTGTCACCAGTGTGTGAGGACAAAGTGCCCTGTCCAGCTGGACGGGACAAAGCGCGAGCGGTAAACCTGAGGGTCAGGTACACGGTTTTAGGAGAACATTCAAACCTACTGAGGGTGGGACAGAAGCTGATGGAAACTTCAACTCTTTCATCAGTAAGAACATGGGGGCTGGGGGGGGGGGGGGGGGTGCTGCGTGGCTCAGTGAGTTAAGCGTCCGACTCTTGGTTTCGGCTCAGGTCATGATCTCACGATTTGTGAGTTCAAGCCCCACACTGAGCTCCATGCTGCTGTCAGCGTGGAGCCTGCCTGGGCTTCTCTCTCTCCACCCCCTCAAAAATAAATACATCAACAGTAAGATAATAACAATAACACAGAGATGTTTTACCAAGGAAAAGTAGCTGAATGATTTTTATACTCCCACCTAAAATAACAAGACTCAAAACAGACAGCTATTGGTGTGCAATTTTTAAAATTACAAGCGGAGTAAACACACTACACTGAAAGCCTCCGCGTCAAAAAGACATGAGCAGAAGAATTTACCAATAAGAAGGTAAGTTTTCATGCCCAGAAAATGCTCTAGCTACAGTTTCCCCCTGAATTGTAACCCAGAATAGATGGAACACTGCTCACCCGAGTTTCATGGGCTTGTGCATCAAAGACCTTTGCTGAGCAAAGCAGCTACTAAACCTTTCTGAAAGGTTCTGTCTTCAGAGGACCTACTTTGGGGAGGGGTGCAGGGGGTACCTGCTGTCACAATCAGTAGCTTCACTGACTACTTCCCCAAAACCCGTCCGTCCCTGCATACATGGAAAATCCGATTCAACCAACAACACTAGAAGAGCCAACTGGTGATCATTGCGCTTTTAGCCACTGCCTCTACTCCCAAAAGCAGGAAAAATAAAATGATGCCAGTGGACCTGAAATTATTACGGACCACTTCAGGATTTCTTAGTATGCAAGGTTACTTTCAAAATTCTTATAAACAATCAATTATGAAGAACCAACTTAAAGACCCTACTCTTTTGCCAGTGTCTCCATGAAGTGCATCAGCGACTGGCCTCAGGGAGCCTAGAGGAGGGATCTGCAGAAGGGAAGGAACCCACAGGGGACGACGCACCAGGGCTGGCAGGGGCACACACAGTACCACGACCCTGCTGGACCCTGAGCCACTCAGCTCACACGGCACCTACCATGCAAAAAGCACCTAGTCCTGCTGGCCTCCAAGGCCAGGGCCAGGCACGGGTACAGGGGCACAGGCTTACTGCACCCCGCATCTCCCCAGAGCAGGCCCAGCTTGGTGGGGGCAACTGTTCACGGCTGATGCCTTCCCAGACCCAGACCCTACCTGTGTGGCTTGTTTGTAAAAGGAAAACCAGTTGTGTGGACGTGGCATGGATCGAGCCCTGCAGAGGGAGGGAGCAAAGCGGACAGCCCCACCCCAGGCTGGGCACTTGTGGAGAGCCTCAACAGTCCGGCCTCAGGGGGTCGTCACAGCACCTCCATGGGACAGATTCCACCATTCGACACGCACCTCCCTCAAGGAGACCCAGGCCGTGCGAGTGCCAGGCTCACTGTTCCTTGTCACAACAGAAGGACAGTCAAACCTGCAGACGCGTGAGACTCAGAAAAGTACAAACTGAGGCGACCATCTCCCAGGACGTACCTCCTCTGACCCAGGGCGACAAGAGCCTCTTTGGTAGAACACAGGGCCATGCAAGGACCCAACAGGACGGGAAGTGGGAAAAGGCACCGCACAGATAGATGCTGCCATGGACACCACGTGGTGTCCCCAGGGGAAGCCGCCGGCAGAGGAGAGGAGGCTCCAGAAGACGGCAAGATTGTAGCTACCACTGACCGGCAAACGTGGGCAGCCCCTCTGGGCTCCAGGGAAGCTGGGGGACCATCTCCATGCAGCCCCAGGTGCCGCCTTCGTGAGTACCAGGAGGAGCCTCGGACCCTAAACCCCAAACCCTGCCTGGACCCGAGCCCTCCCCCCCCCCATCCCCTCCACACCTCCAGGCTGTTGTAGCTGCTGGGGACAGCAGAGCCCTCACAGACCCCCTGGCGACTCCCTGCCTTCCTCTGATATCCCAACAGGCTCTTTAGCGACATCAGGGAAGAAGTTTATTCTTTTAATTATTTTTTAAAAGATTAAAATAAAAGAGATTTGAAAAAACCTAGCCTAGCAGGTACGTTCTTTAACAAGCAAACAGCAAAGAGAATATGAAGTTTTGTTTGATTCTTAACAGGACCCACTTAAAACCACCGCCTGAGGGAACAACGTCTTACAATTTTATTTTATTTTATCTTATTTTTATTTTATCTTATTTTTATTTTATTTTATTTTATTTTATTTTAATTTTATTTTAATGTTTATTTGAGAGAGAAAAAGAGTGTGCGTGTGTGTGCACGAGCAGGGGAGGGACAGAGAATCCCAAGCAGGCCCCATGCTGTCAGCTCAGAGCCCAATGTGGGGCTGAACCTCACCAACCACGAGATTATGACCTCGATCAAAGTCAGACGCTTAGCTGACTGAGGCACCCGGGCACCCCTCTTTTACAATTTTATAGTAATTTTAAAAGAACCTCTTTCCAACTGCATTTCATACAAGATGCAAGAAATCCATGATCGGCTCCCAGTTGGGTATGTTTTCAAAGAATGGGACAGAGAGGTGACGGGAGTGGGCGAAGGATCCCAGACTGCCCTCAAGTTCCCTGGGGACTGTGTCCCCCTGCCTTGTTCCCAGACCGGAGGCTCCAATAGCGTTAGTACAGCACATGTTCCGATTTAGGGAACGCCTACCGCACGAGCTCTGAAGAGACTCCTACCCTGTGAGTGTTGAGAACAAGGAGAAAGCTTACAGTGTAGTGTGAACAGAGGCGAGGTTCTGGGGCGCCTGGGGGCTCAGTCGACTGAGCGTCCGAGTCGGGCTCTGTGCTGACAGCACGGAACCTGCTTGGGATTCTCTCTCTCTCCCTCTCTCTGCCCCTCCCCCACTCTCTCTCTCCCTCAAAATAAATAAATAAATTTGAAAGGAAAGAGCTTTCAGGTGAAGTCCTGCTGACAGGCCCCAGTGCCTACAGCAGAAGAATGTCCCAAAGCATGGCCCGGGTAAGCCACTCCCAGCACTCGGTGCCCTGCCCCCAAGGCACCCCCTGAGCACCGGCCCACACTCACACGCACCGGCCCCTTCTCCCTCCTCCTCCACTCCAGAGGCCAGGGGCCGCTGCCCACGCCCACTGCTTTCCTGTGACCAGCTCCACCCCGCACGCACCTGTCAGATGCCCCCCACACCCCCGCAGCAGTCCCAGCCAACCTGCCAGCCACGGTCCTCTCGCCCAACTGCCCGATCTGCACCTGTGGACGGGATGGCGGCAGCCTTTCCCTTCTAGACTGGGTCCTAGTTCAGGCTTCAGCAGAGCACAGGAGGACCCAACACAAGGCCCAGCCAGCAGTCCAGGCCCCACCGACAAGGGACGCTACAAGGGTCACCCTCCTTCTCCCCCAGCTCGGCCTGCGCTGTCCTCACATGAGCTATCCAGACACAAACCTCCCTGCTCAACCCCAGCGACCTCCCCACCTCCGCCCCCCGCCCCCCCCCCCCCCCCGCCCACTGCCACCAAACATCTCCCATCCTCCTGAGGGCCCTCCCCACACTTCACTGAGACAGCGTCCCTGGGGGGCCCCTCCCCCGCAACCCCACCAACTCCCTGGTCTTTGCTCCCAGGAGATCCCCTGCATGTCGCCGGCTGAGCCAGCATCCCTGAAGGCCAGCGGTGGTGCCAGAGAAACTGCTGCAGAAGGATCGTGGCATGAACAAAGCTGGGGGGCTCCGTGCAGCCCCCTCTCCCTCCTCCTAAACGAGCAGCTGGCAGGCCCTCAGACCCCTCGACCGCTCACCCCACACGCTTCCCGGACTGCAGGTGCTGGATTCTTCCCGCCCAAGGACAACCCTCCCAACAAGGCCCCCATCACCTCCTGCCCACTGGGACAGCCTCCCAAGCTGTCTCCGCCAGGCTTTTTCCTTTCTGTATCTTGTACTACGGACACGTCGTACGTCTTCACTCGTAAAACATCCTGTTACACACCAGCCAGTGCATACGATGAGAATTATTGTGCCATCACTGTCAGTCCTCTCTACATCCTCAGTGCCCCACCGAGGCACCCGGCCCCACCCTCTCTCCGGCACCCGCCACCTCCTGAACTTTCACCCACAAGGCCCTCGTCCCCGACCCTGTCCCCAACCCTGCCCAACCCTCGGCTGCCCTGCATGCTCAGGCTCCTCTACAGTTCTACCCACATGGTCAACTCCTAACCCGTGCCACAGAACCCAGGCCGGGAGGCCGGCTCCTCAGAAAGCAAGGGGACTGCCCCGGGGCAGTTCTGAGTCCTGTGAAAGCTGGTCACGTGAGCCGGCCACGGCTCTCATCTATCTATTCGGGAGGAAGCGGCCCCCGCTTCCTCTGGCCTTTGGAGGCAGTCCCGGCCGTGACAAAGCACAGCAAAGCTTCATCCACTAACGGGTTTCGCCCCTCCCGAGGCTCCGTGAAGCACCCAGTCGTTGCCGTGCAACCAATACGGAACTGCCCTCACTCGGCCAGGGCCAGCGTGCGGCTCGCCGGCAGGGAGTGGGCCCTGCACACACAAGCGCTAGCGCTTTCCCTTTCCTGGTGGAATCTCGGCGTGACTTTCCCAAAGACGTTCCAATGTGAACTGCTTTCATGATTTTTAGCACCAACAAGACACAACTCAACTAAGCTGACAACAGTGTGAACAGCGGTGACCAGGTCCCCCCAAGGGCCGGGAGTTCCAGCTCGTCAGGACCGTTGCCTGTGTCCATCCGACATCCCATTTCAGAGTTGTAAAATAATAGTTTTGGGATCCATGGGACAGACACAATACCTGGCTCATAAGAACTGTTTTCTCAAACACAGCAAAGTCTCCCCAAGGGCAGGATCTTGCTTCTCCACTGGCACCCTAGCCCAGGCCCCGGAACGAGCTAGGTGTTCGATAAACAGTCACTGAAAAAATAAAGCAAAACAGAATCTCAAGAGGTGCAAAGTCCCTTCGAGGTCATGCAGGCCAGGAGTTCTCACACTCTTCTGAACACAATCCACAGTGAGACACACAATCCACACCCTGACCAGGATACACCACACACAAGCAAAACGACAATGTTCAGAGAGAGTATATACTGCACGTGTGGCACACCAGTGTTTTCTATTCTGTGTCCTTAAAGGAACTGCCAAGACCCACTCCTCTGTGCTATCCGCTACCCTACCCAGCCAATGACTGCCCAGTTCACCCATCTAGGTACCATATTCCTAAGTGTTTGCCATGAGCATGCACTCACTTCCCAGACCGTCATTTAGCTGGTATTTTCTTTAAATAGAATAACATTCTTATCCTGTTGAAACGAAAATAAAAACTCCCTTTCCTAAGAGCACTATAATGAAAACAGAGCCCCAAAATGCACCACTGCCCGGCCCTCAAAGCCCTTGCTGCAGCCCTACTAGGAAGCAAACGCTGTGAGCCCTCCCATTTCCTCCAGGTGAGTCCCTGGGCCCCACCCACCTCCCAACCCGGCCGGAGCTCAGGGCAAGTTCCGGGGCTGCAGAGAGGAATGGGGGTCAGCCAATCCCTCAGTAGGACAAGAACGAGCCTCTGCGCCCATTCAAATCACCATCATCACACACGCTCTCAAGTGCAACACTCAGCTCAACAGCAGTCTGGGAGTGTGAGTCCCACACTGGGCTCTGCGCTGTCAGCCCTGTCAGTGCAGAGCCCATTCGGGTCCTCTGTCCCCCTCTCTCTCTGCCCCTTCCCCGCTGGTTCTCTCTTTCTGAAAGTAAGCTCTTAATAAACAAAGTAAAATTTAAATAGAAAGGACAAGTACAAGTAATACGAATGTAGTGTTCAAGAAAACACTCTCCATGATCTGTCAGAATTCACGCTGTGGGTTCCAAATCCTGCCAAGGCATTCAAAGTCTTGGCCTAAACAAACCTAAAGCAGCATCTGAACACCCACTTCCGTTATCTTACAAAAACAAAAAAGTCTTACTGTCGTATCACTAAAACTCTCAAGCCACAAACTGAAATTTAAAATACGAGCCTGGGGCACGTGGGTGGCTCGGTCAGTTAAGCATCAGACTTCAGCTCAGGTCATGATCTCACAGTTCGTGGGTTCAAGCCCCGCACCAGACTCTGTGCTGACAGCTCAAAGCCTGGAGCCTGCTTTGAATTCCGTGTCTCCTCTCTCTCTGCCCCTCCCCCCCCCCACTGTCTCTCAAAATTAATAAACATTAAGTAAATAAATAAAAATATAAACAAACAAACAAACAAAATAGAAGCCTGATGCATAAGTACAAAAAGACCTTTCGTGTACCATTCATGTCTGCCTCATTAAAAGCAGGCACTAACCCACACGCATTTAACGTTTACGGGCAAAGAGAAAGGCCAAGGCAGGGCAGGCCTTGCAGTCCTAGAAAAAACGTGCACCAGCGCTATCCCAGACACCAGCACCCACTGAGAGGGCTTGTAACCCCCATCTCTGGCTTGCTGAGTACAGCAGAACTCACTCCCTGGCCTGAGGCCCTAACGTGCCATGGGCTCACGCCACACTTGCCCACACCCTTTCCTGCAGTCCTTGTTAGCAGCTACGAACCATTTTATAAGCTAGCTTGTTACATTCTTTACTGTTCCAAATCAGCAAAGGAAAGAGAAAGCCCAAGAATAGAAACACAGTAATGGAGAGAAGTCAGCTATAACAGGGCCAGTGTAAGCAAGGTTGGTGGTTTAAAAACAATTATACACACACACATCGGGCACGCTTACATCCCTGTAAAGGGCGGGTATACCTTTCACAGCACTGCGTGTCTCCTGAACAAGGTCAGTCACAAACTGAAACAAGGAGCAGATGACATGTTCCAAGTGGCACAGACAGGGTGGAGCCACCACACTGTACCCCCCTCCTGGCTCCTAGTCCGGCCTCCTTCCACCACAGGTGCGCCCCCCACACGACTCCTGCCATCGGACAAGAGAGCACGTCTTTACTGCATGATTAGTGAAGGGCATTCTTTTCCCTGACCTTGTCACAGAGGTCTAATTATTTCTGTGTGGAGCATCTGACTTCAAGATTTGTAAACACTGGGGGCGCCTGGGGGGCTCAATTGTTTAAGCTTCCAAAGTCGGCTCAGGTCGTCATCTCTCGGTTCCCGAGTTGGAGGCACACACACCCCCCCCCCCCCCCCAATCAGGCTCTGTGCTGACAGCTCAGAGCCTGGAGCCTGTTTCGGATTCTGTGTCTCCCTCTCTCTGTTTCTCCTGGCTCACGCTCTGTCTCTCTCTCAAAAATAAAATAAAAACATTAAAAAAAAAAAAAAACAACAACCCGCATCGATCACCTTTAAAATAAAAAAAGATATATAAACACTTATGCATTTGTCAAATGTGTCCTATTTCCCTACATGTTACAGGGCAAGTGAACGGCTGGAAATACAACGGAACAATTCTGACTGTGCCCTCGGTTTCCTCTCGACCCCATGCCCAGATTGTCTGTCACGTGACCACTGCAGCTCCCTCACTGAGCACCCAGCCCACACAGCTATCTCAGTTACCCAGCAGTCCTGAAAATTCTGGGAGCCAGTTTCTACTTAAAGGACATGCCATAAAATTTTTAGTCATCAAGATTCAAGTATCTAAGAAATTCCCCCACCACCATGTTGTTACATATCCCTTTTCAAACTTAATTATGAACGTAGTGGGGCCAAGAGCAGATCACAGTGTCTGTCAAACCCAATTTTTAGCTCCAGGAAACACTTTTTTTTTTTCATTATTGGTTCTACATAATTTGCCGCAAATTCACTGATTGACAGTAAGACAGAACCATCTTCTTGTACCAAAAAAAACATCACAAACCATTCTAACCTGTGCTCCATGTGTCTTCCAAGGCAAACCAGCATGGGCTCCAAGAAGGGACACCTGGCAGTGTTAAATAACCTGAAGGCAGTGCACACGCCTCAAAAGCTCTACTCTGGGGGCAGGCAGAGTCAGTAAAGTTACCCAGAATGGCAACCTATGCGTTTTTATAGAAATTCAGTAGAGACAGAGGGCGACCAAGTTCATTCATCACTTAATCTTCCTCCCGAACTTCCTTTGTATCTCAGACACAAAAGTCATCAGAAGGAGAAAAACTATCTGAACTACCCCAGGATAAAATTCTGCCCTCAAAGAAGCCCAAGAAAATTTCAAACCATGTCTCAATTCTATAGCATACAACCAATTGCCCTAAAACCAACCCTACAGTGCATTAATGCAAAAAGGCCAAACAATATTACATAGCAGAAATAAATCAAAATAAATCGGAGAGTGGGGTGCCCAGCTGGCTCAGTTAGTGGAGTATGCAACTCCTGATCTCGGGGTTGTGAGTTGGGGGTAGAGATTACTTATAAATAAGATCTTTTAAAAGTAAATAAGAAAGTAATACATGATGTTAGTCACAGAAGTGGAAGCTGACTTAGGCAAGGTCCTCACTATTGGTAATACTGTGAATGTCCACTTGAGATCAAACACCAGAGGAAGGAAAAATAAAGCCCACAGGTCAGAAGCACAAAGTCCTGAAGTCATGGGGGGTGGACTGATGATCCTTGGAGGTTCAGGGTGAATCCAGGCTAACTCTCAGTTAGCTTTTCACCTGAAGCTTCCTTGTAAACATGTGTCAGCAATGCATTCCCGCAGGCAGCAAACGCAACAGCACCCACAGCCTGGGAGAACGCCATTGCTGTCACTGTCCATGGTGTGTGTGCCTCAGGAAGTGGTAAGTGGGGGTGGGAGGAGAGAGGGCGAGGGGAGACCGCTGGAAGTACCCAAGTCCTGGTCTGTAAGCCCGGCCCACAAGCAAGGGTCACTCCACTAGTAATGAACACTGTTTGCCCCCATTTACTGGAGACCCGACCCCAGAGGCTCCAACACTGGGGCTCTGGGCAAGAGTGACAGCAGAGGGGAGCCCATCTGTAGGTGAGGAGAAAGTAATCCTGAGCAGAGGAGGCATTGTGCAGTTAGGGGGAAAGACAGGTGCATGGTAGAATCCCTGACTTTAAAAACATGTATCTTGGGGCACCTGGATGGCTCAATTAAGCGTCCGGCTCTCCATTTCAGTTCATGATCTCAGGGTTTCTGAGTTTGAGCCCCACGTCAAGCTCTGCACTGACAGCATGAGGCCTACTTGGGATTCTCTCCTTCTCTCTCTGTCCCTCCCCTGCTCTCATCCACTCTCCACCTCTCAAAGTAAGTAAGTAAACATTAAAAAGAAAAAAAAAAAAGTATGACCTTGTTCTCAGTGATATCCTGGGAAACTTCTGTGTTCTTTCCTCAGATCCCAACAGAATGCGTGACAGTTCAAGAGGGGGAGAAGAGAAGGGCACAAGAGAGTAACAGTGGGAGCAGAGAACCAAGGTCCACAGCGCTGACTGGGGAAAGACCACAACTCAACAGTATACACAGTTTCCTCTCACATTCAAAAAACGTGGCGCAGTCAGTTGAGCATCTGGCTTTCAGCTCAGGTCACGATCTTACAATGTGTGGCTTTGAGCCCCGCGTCAGGCTCAGTGCTGACAGCACAGAGCCTGCTTGGGATCCTCTCTCTCTCTCTCTCTCTCTCTCTCTCTCTCTCTGCCCCTCCCCAGTTCATGCATGCACACACATGCTCTCAAAATAAACTTTTTTGAAACATCACATTTTAAAATATGTACATTTATTTTCATACACATCAGAAAGGCGCTGCAGATTCTGTAAGATACAACCACCAACCACAGTGCAGCTCTACGGAGTGGGTAAATATAGGGTTGCCAGTTTCTGCTGGGAAGACCTGAACACTGCTCAGAATAGTGTGCTTTTATAACTTTTGTCAAAAAGGACACAAAAACTTAAGACTTGAGACAGAATGTAAGAGCCAGACTGAGTAAAGCTGACTAGAAAGAGAACTATGCAGCCTGCCAGGACCATACCCACATCTAAGGGTCTAGAGGTACTTAGTTCTTCCAGTTAAATCTAACCCTGATCCATGTTTAAAATTCTCAAGTTTTAAGTGCTAAACTCCTCATTTTCATATTTATTGCTGATGAGTGCTTACTTATGAACCTACAAAACTCAAATCCTTTCTCATGGTTACAGTTCCCAGACCGTCTAAAACCTACCATTTACTGGGGCGCCTGGGTGGCGCAGTCGGTTAAGCGTCCGACTTCAGCCAGGTCACAATCTCGCAGTCCGTGAGTTCGAGCCCCGCGTCGGCTCTGGGCTGATGGCTCAGAGCCTGGAGCCTGTTTCCGATTCTGTGTCTCCCTCTCTCTCTGCCCCTCCCCCGTTCATGCTCTGTCTCTCTCTGTCCCAAAAATAAATAAAAAAACGTTGAAAAAAAATTTAAAAAAATAAATAAATAAATAAAAATAAAACCTACCATTTACAAATGTACTCATAAATTCCTAATTTCTCTGAATTGTCAGGATAATCTAAATTCTTGAATATCTTCCCAGGTAAGGTACTGTTACATCTTATTTAAATTTCACCCATAAATTAAGTAAGTACCCTTAATATCAGCCATCAGAATCACTGGTGGAAACATAAACTACCATGACCTCTAATCCTGGTTTTGACACAAAGTACAACAGGCTCACACTTACCACTTTACCAATTATCTATGGCTATTCTCGTGGTTCACTGGCAAAGCTGGGTCCTTGCGACAGAGACCTATGTATGGCCCACAAAGTCCAAAGTATTTACCACCTGGCCCTTTGTAGACAAAGTCTGCCAACCCCTTGACCTGTGCTCAGAGCCCAGGGTTTTACTCAACCAAAGATAAAGCATTCACATGCTAGATAAGCGGGTAAGATGGCTGCTTTTAAAGATTTTTAAGGGCTTTTATTTTAAAAGTTAATTATCTGAATGGCTTAGTCGGTTGAGCGTCTGACTCTTGATGATGGCTCAGCTTGTGATCCCACGGTCGTGGCTCCACACTAAGCATGGAACCAGCTTAAGAGTGTCTCTCTCTCTCTCTCTCTCTCTCTCTCTCTCTCTCTCTCTCTCTGTCCCTCTTGTCGCCTTGCGCGCACTCTCTCTCTAAAATAAAAAAGAGGAGGGGCACCTGGGTGGCTCAGTAGGTTGAGCATCTGACTCTTGATTTTGGCTCAGGTCATGGCCTCACAGGAGTGTCAGGCTCCATGCTGACAGTTGAGGAATCTGCTTGGGATTCTCTCTCTCTCTCTCTCTCTCTCTCTCTCTCTCTCTCTCTCTGCCTTTCCCCCACTCACTCTCTTTCAAAAAACATTTTTTAATAAATAATAAATAAATGATAAAATCTTAAAAAAAAAAAATCCTGGGGCGCCTGGGTGGCTCAATCGGTTAAGTGTCCAACTTCAGCTCAGGTCGTGATCTCACAGTTTGTAGGTTGGAGCTCTGCATCTGACTCTGCTGACGGCTCAGAGCCTGGAGCCTGCTTCAGATTCTGTGTCTCCCTCTCTCTCTGCCCCTCCCCTGCTCACACACACACTCTCTCTCTCTCTCTCTCAAAAATAAACATTAAAAAATATTTTTTTAATAAAAAAAATCCTGAAGCAGCAATCCCTCACAGAGCATTTATTTCCCTATTAGTTTCCTCAAAACTTCTTTTTTTTTTTAATTTTTTTTTTTTTTACGTTTATTTATTTTTGAGACAGAGAGAGACAGAGCATGAACGGGGGAGGGGCAGAGAGAGAGGGAGACACAGAATCTGAAGCAGGCTCCAGGCTCCGAGCCGTCAGCACAGAGCCCGACGCGGGGCTCGAACTCACGGACCGCGAGATCACGACCTGAGCCGAAGTCAGACGCTCAACCGACTGAGCCACCCAGGTGCCCCTCCTCAAAACTTCTAAAAGGAATTCATAGGGTCACCTGGGTGGCTCAGTCGGTTAAGCATCCGACTTCGGCTCAGGTCCTTATCTAACGGTTCGTGGGCTTGAGCCCCACGTAGAGCTCTGGGCTGACGGCTAGGAGCCTGGGGCTGCTTTGGATTCTGTGTCTCCCTCTCTCTCTCTCTGCCCCTCCCCCACTCATGCGCGCGCTCTCTCTCTCTCTCTCTCTCTCTCTCTCTCTCTCTCTCAAAAATAAAGAAACATGAAAAAAAATATTTAATTAAAAAATTAAAAAAATAAACGGAATCTATAGCTAAGTTAAAGCGCTAATTAGCATAATTTCCCTCCCTTTAGGCTATGAGCCAAACTGCCTTTCCTGTGAACAAGAACTGCCTGCTGCCATGGTGTCACCTAGGACAAAGTGCTAGTAACTGGCTTACTGACGCTGGTCCTGGGTACTTCAAAGGGGATGGCTAACAGGAGGCAAGAGAGATGTTTTTTAACTAAAACTACAAAGCATCCTTTCATGAGCACGAACATACACGGGCAGACAGAACAGCACGATGAGAAGATGTTAGCACAGGAGATACAGCTGCCAACAAACAGACTTGTCCCCCAACTCTGTGGTTACGTACCTGCCCAAAGGCGGGGAGACAGCGCAGGTGAGCGACCAGAGTGGGGCTCTGGAGCCAGCTAGCCCGGGGGATTGCCAGCCCCCTTTTTCAGGCAATGCCAGTGTTGTCACTCATGACCTGTGTGACCTGGGCAGGTGGCTGGGCCTCTCTGTGCCTCGACGTACCCTCCTCCGCAACAGGGAGAAGAAGGGCGGCACCAGTGCCTTGGGGGCACCGAGATCAAGTGAATTACTGCGGTCTAGCACACAGAACGGCACCCGGCAAGAGGCCCCGTAACTGTGCCGCGGCACCGGGACTCACGGGGGAGGGGCTTTATGAAGGGCCCGGAGGTGGACACCACAGGGGAGGAGCAGAGTCCACCAGGAGCGGCAGCGCCCTGAAGAGCTGCTTTCAAGTAACTGAACGTGCAAAGTCCTGCAAAGTCCTGCCCTCCTGGAGGGGTCATGACCCCTGCAGGCCTGCAGATAAGGCCGAGAATAGACAGAGAAGAGCGGCGAGGCCAGCATTTAGCCCAGCATCGACTTTGTTCTAGATCAAACTGTTCTAGATCACCTAGAGCCTGGCTCGCAGTTTGCAAATCCTCCACCCTGACCCAATGGGTAAGGGAACCTTTAAGAATGGGCAAGTTCTGGGGCGCCTGGGTGGCGCAGTCGGTTGAGCGTCCGACTTCAGCCAGGTCACGATCTCGCGGTCTGGGAGTTCGAGCCCCGCGTCGGGCTCTGGGCTGATGGCTCAGAGCCTGGAGCCTGTTTCCGATTCTGTGTCTCCCTCTCTCTCTGCCCCTCCCCCGTTCATGCTCTGTCTCTCTCTGTCCCAAAAATAAATAAACGTTGAAAAAAAAAATTAAAAAAAAAAAAAAAGAATGGGCAAGTTCTTAGAGCAACCGTGCTGCACCCAGTTAAGGAGGTAATTTTTTAATAAGCACTCCTCTTACATCATTTGCCAATTTTCTTCTTCATAAACTACAAATTGGAGCTTTTTATTTTTTTATTTTTATTTTTTTTTAACGTGTATTTATCTTTGACAGAGACAGACCAAACATGAGCAGGGGAGAGAGATCATGAGATCATGACCGTGAGATCGTGACCTGAGCCGAAGTTGGACGCTGAACCGACTGAGCCACCCAAGTGCCCCTAAATCTGAGCTTTTTAAATGCAGCCTCCACAGACAAGTCCTCAAACTCTAAGTTCTTCAGCAGTGACCAACGTCAAAGACACCTTTGAATTGGTTCCACGTGAGGCGCTGTGGCAGGGCACATCTCTGCAGCAAGACAAAGTCATGAAGACACGCACAGGTCTCAAAACATCACGGCAGGGGAAGATACCACCCAAAGGGACAGAACAGAGAACTCCAGGCCTCTATCCCTCCAAAACCGGCAATGAACAAGTAGTCAAAGTGGTCAGAAGTATGAAGGACAGGATGCAAGGAAAAGCTCCCGTCTAAGGGAACAACGGCACTTAACGAGGAAGCTGCTGGATCTCCCCAGGAGGTCACTGTGCCGATGGGCCTGCTCGCCAGCCCCCCACCCCCACCCCACCCCCTTGAAGACAGCTGCCCACACCTATCAGGCAGGACGCTGGGACCAGGGGGAGCGGTATTCTCAAAGAACCGTGCATGTGCTCCTGACCTATATGCTCAGGAAGCGAAATGATCCAACTACTGTCAGAGCCTGGTAATTCTTCACAAAGTTAAACACAGAATGGCCATATGACCCAGCCATTCCACTGCTAGGCATACGCCCAAAAGGTGTTCAAACAGACCTTTGCACACATACGCTCCCAGCAGCACTGGTCACGAAGGCAGAAAGGTGAAAACAGCCCGCATGCCCATCCACAGGTGGGTGGCAGAATGTATCCATCCATATGGCGGAGTGTGGTGTTTTTTTTGTTTTGTTTTGTTTTTAATTTCATTAGTTTAGAGAGGGGGGGGAGGGTGGGAGGGAGGGAGGGAAGGAAGGGGCGCAGGCGAGGGGCAGAGAGAGAGGGACAGAGAGAACCCCAGGCAGGCTCCGCATTATCAGCTCAGAGCCCGATGTGGGGCTTGAACTCACGAACTGTGAGACCATGACCTGAGTCGAAACCAAGAGTCAGACGCTTAACCGACTGAGCCCCCTCAGGCGCCCCTGGAGTATTTTTCACACATGAAGAGTTCCAACATATGCTACGACATGGCTGAGCCCTGAAGACGTCCTACCAAGTTAAAGAAGCCAGACGCAAAAACCCAACCTTGTGGGGCACTGTCAGCAGAGCACACAACTCCTGATCTCAGGGTCATGAGTTCAAACCCCACACTGGGCATAAAGATTACTTAAAAGGGGCAGGGGGGGAAAAATCTAGTATGATTCATTTATATGAAATGTCCAGAACAGGCAAATCTACACAGAGCCAAAGGAGACTGCATGCCTGGCAGGGTGTCTGAGGGAGGGAGAGGGGCACGAGCAGCGGCTGCGTCACGGGACAGAGTTTCTTTCCGAGGGTGGAAGTCTTCTTAAACCAGGTAGTGACGGGCACAGAGCACTGTGAGCACTGCATTTCTTGTACTAATTTTTCCCCCATTTAAAAAAAATATCACGCTGTGGGAGTGACAGGAGACTCCAAATACTGCATCCTGCATGATTCCATGTATGCAAAATTCGGAAACAGGCAAAACACACCTGTGCCCAAGGAAAACCGGTGTCCAGTCAGGGTGAGGCTACAGCTGGGAGTGGGGGTTACAGGCTACAAAAGAACTTTCTGAGGTAACGGGACTGTTCTAGATCAAAACTTGCTGTCGGTTACATGGGGTTAACACGACTATCAAAAGTCATTCAATTGCAGGTTTCAGAACGGGCAATTGTATTGTCTGAAGTATTCCTGTAGAAATGTCACCAACACATTCCCAAGTACATCAGTGATTATCGTAAGAAACACGCAAACAAAACAAACAAACAAACAAAGGAAACACACAAACAGGGAGCTGGATGGACCAGGAGAAATGACACACAGAGGTTAACATGGGGTCAAGTCCAAGGACAGAGGCCATGGGCCTCCTAGAGCGAGCGTCTGTCGACGCAGTTGGCCTTGGGCTCTCAGGGTGACACCGCTGCAGAGAAGTGACCACGGTGATGCTACACAGTGCTCTAGCGGACTCTACAGTTCCAGTGGACGGCTAAACATGACCCTGGCGCGTGCAGACGTGTTCCATTAATCACCTCCAAAGCTGCTACAAAGAAGCTGCTTCACTTAACAACATCGCAACAAACCTTGACTTAAATTCCCCCCAAACGAAAAAACCCTGCCTTATTTCTTATTTAAGTGTATCTTTTACATCCTAAAGCTGCTTCCAATCCATCCAGTGTCACCAGCCCTCAGCCATTTCCCCTTCGAGGTCTCCAGAGTTTCTCTACCCCGGCCGCGAAAGAAGCAGCGTCTTGAGATGAAAACCACCATCATAAAGGTTGAAGAGAGACCGTCCGTCCTCTCTCTGGAGTCATCACCTACTTGCGAGGAGGACCCAAGTGCTGGCAGCCCAGACAAATCCAGGCAGAATCTCCATCCACACTCCAGCCACACTCTTCATCACCATCCAATCCTAAGTTTCAAATGCCAGTGTCACTGAAGACTGCTCTGGATTAATCAGCAAAAACTAATTTTAGTAAGTTTCGACGAAGGAGTCAGGTCATTTGAATCCTACGACAAAACCACAGAGGGCATGAAGCACACCTGCTGGAGGGCAGAGCGTGAGGCCCTCGGGGACAAAGCCCGTGTCTCAAGTGCAATTTGCTACAGAAAACCAAGTTGTATTGAACACGTGACACACCACAGTCACTCAAGTAAATAAACGTCAGTATTTGTGATCAGTTATAAAATCTGAGCTTTCAGGAAAAAATATTAAAGTTCTAGAAAGTCCTGGCTTTGCCCAAGGTGGATTGAAAGGAACTGGACCTCTACTCCCCTTAAACCTGGACAGAAAAGAGGAAACAATGGTTTTCGAGACACTGGACTTCAAGCGATGAGGAAAGCGACCCCCGAGAGATGGAAAATAGGTGAAGTGAGCTCACACCTGCTCGGCTTCCTGCTTGGGGAGAGCTTCCAGGCCACGGCGTGGGCAGTGCAAACCCAGAAGAGTGGCCCCCCTGCCTGGAGAGGGAGACGCCATGCTCCCAGCAGCCCAAAGCAGCTGGACTTGGCCGCGAGGCCACAGAGGAAGAAGCGCACAAGCAGGTGTGAGGTCGGCTACAGAGTGCACGCAGCGCCGGACCCGACAAAGGATGAAATGAACTAACAGAAGCAGACTGCTTCAGGGGGCCCGAAAACATCCACACCAGAGCCCGAGATGTTTGCAGTAATACAAAATATCCAACCACAGGTAGGATACAATGACCAGTGTCTGCAACGCCATCAAACATCGCCCAGCTCTGCAGAGAAGCAGGAGAACCTGAGCAGAAGCAAGACCCAGCAGCCAGAAGTGACACAGAGAAGACGAGTGAGAGTTAGGACACAGGAGACACATGAAGATCTGAAAAGGGCCCAGATCACACTTCTTGAAATTAACACCACAAGGAATGAGGTTAAAAAAAAAAAAAAAAAAAAATTGATACAAGAGGCACCTGTACGGGTGGCTCAGTCGGTTTACGCTTCCAGCTTCGGCTCAGGGCTCGATCTCACACTTTGAGGGTTTGAGCCTCAGGTGGGGCTCCGCACGAACAGTGCAGAGCCTGCCTGGGGTTCTCTCTCTCCCTCTCTCTGCCCTTCGCCCACCTCTTTCTCTCTCTAAAATAAGTAAATAAACTTAAAAAAAAATTTTTTGAGACAAAAATGGCTGACATTTTAGACATTGCAGAAGAAAAGAGTAGTGAGCATGGAAACACAGCAACAGAAATTATCCAAAATAAGACACAGAGAGGGGTGCCTAGGTGGCTCAGTTGGTTAAGCTTCCAACTTCCACTCAGGTCATGATTGTGAGTTCAAGCCCCAAATCAGGCTCTGTGCTGACAGCGCAGAGCCTGCTTGGGATTCTTTCTCTCTCTCTCTCTCTCTCTCTCTCTCTCTCTCTCTCTCCTCCTCCTCCTCCTCCTCCTCCTCCTCCTCCTCCTCCTCCTCCTCCCCCCCCCTGCCCCTCCTCTACGTGTGCACACGCGCACGCACATGCACGCTCTCTCAAAATAAACAAACTTTAAAAAATAAAATAAAATGGTCAAAGGACTTGAGCAGACATTTCTCCAAAGAAAGTATACAAATGAACCATAAACACATGAAAAGATGCTTGACGTCAGCAGTCATTAGGATGATGCAAATCAAAACAACGAGATACCAATCCACACTCGTTAGGATGGCTACTATCAGTGAACCAATCAAATCAATCAACCAAGAGCCGGTGTTGGCAGGGATGTGGAGAAAGTGGACCCTGTGCACTGCTGGCAGGAATGTAAAACAGTGTAGTCGCTGTGGGAAACAGTACACACTATGACAGCTCCTCAAAAAGTGAACAGAATTTCACCACTTGATCCAGCAAATCTAGCTCTTTGTACACACACACAAGTGGTCAAAGGAGGGACTTGAACATTTATTTGCACACTCATGTTCACAGCAGCACTACTCACAATAACTGAAAAGTGGAAACAACTTAAGTGTTCGTACGATAACGTGTCCAAATGATGAATTTCAAATAAACAAAATGTGGTCTATACAGACAAGGCAACGTGACTCATCCTTAAAGAGGAAGGATGCTCCAACACCTGCTACAACATGGGTGAACCTTAAAGACACTATGCTGGGTGAGATAAGCCAGACAGAAAAGGACAAAACAGTGTAGGATTCTACTTATATGTGAGGGACCAGAATAGTCAAATCCACAGAAGACAGAATGGATGTAGGAGCGAGGGGAGGGAAACGCGGAGTCAGAGTTTAACGGGGACAGAGTTTCGGTGTGGGAGGAAGGGAGATGAAACAGCTCTGGACACGGACGGTGCTGATGGCTGCACGGGATGTGACTACAACGCCACGAGACTGTACCCTTAAAAATGGCCACGATGTGTATTTTATGTTATATATATTTTGCCACAATAGAAAGAAAACTCAGGTTTGCAAGAATCCAGTTTTAAGGCGGTTTTACCAGACAGGGAAAATTTCATAGAGCCATTTCTTTACCATCCTGTTTCAGTTGCCTAACTTTTCTCCAAACTTTTTCTCGCCATCTAGGAAAAGAAGGCTAAATGTCTCCTCGAACACTAATTATTAGGGTCAGTTCTATTAAAACATTACGTTTTAAAAACTCAGGTTCTCTCTAAAAATCAGTAGCTTTACTACTAATCCAGCCTGTCCAACACTTTTCAGACTAAATCTGAAAAGTGCTCTCCCTCCTCACCACCTGTGTGTGAGGTTCTGCACAGCACCCGCCACCGCGATCTCCAGCTCCGTGTATTCTCAGCTGATGGTCTGGCGTCTGTCACAAGCTTCGGTTTACAAGCAGCCTTGTTAGCACCAGCTCAACCGTCCCAAATACTTCACATCGCTTTTATTCCAGAGCAAAGTGTTTAGTTCACATTCAATTCAAAATTAATGCCTGAGTCTAGCACGTGTGCATGATTGTTAACAAGGGACAACAGCTTTCTTTCCTCACCCCTTCTGGACAAGTCTGTGCACGTGTGAGGGAGGGGCCTCCGGTCCAGGACGCAATTACGCTCACAAAACATCAATGCTGCCAGATCGCAGTGCTGATCACTACACCCTTTTCGTCCAAAAGTTCTTAAAGTGACATTTTGGAAAGAATACAGCCACATAAGAGCACCGGAAAACAGGATGATACACGCCAGGTCAGGTGGACAGATAACCCAAGTCTAGAATCACCGCTGAACAAACTACACAGAAGGAAGGAGCAAAGTCAAAATTTCAGCAAAGCTGAAAGAACCCTTCAAAGACCAGAGTCAATGTCAGGTAGTGCTGCATTCATGTCAGATGACAGGGTGCAGCAAACAGAGGCCAGAAGGCACCATCTGGCCCAACGCCATTTTTCAGACAGTCCACAACCTACAAATGGTTTTACATTTGTATCTCATTCAAAAAACGTATTTTGTGGCCACAAAAATTACATGAAGTTCAAATTTCAGTGTCAGTAAGTAAAGTTTTATTTGAACACAGCAGGTGTATTTGTTTATATGTGGTCTGTGGTCCTTTCATGAATTGAGAAGGTGGTCCACAAATGTAAAATATTTACTATCTGACCCCTGACTGAAAACCTTTAAACACAAATTTAAAAAGACAAGTCTAAGGGCACCTGGGTGGCTCAGTGGGTTAAGCACCTGACTCCTGATTTCAACTCAGGTCACCATCTCACAGTTTGTGGGTTCGAGCCCTTCATCAGGCTCTGTGCTCACAGCATGGAACCTGCTTGGGATTGATTCTCTGTCTCCCTGTCTCTCCACCCCCCTCCCATGCTAGTGCTTTCTCTCTCTCTCTCTCTGAAAATAAGTAAATAAAAATTTTAAAAATAATAAAAATAAAGACAAGTCTGCCTATTGAAAGAGCTACTGAATAATGAGCAGTACAAAAGTGTCAACTCCAAACCCTAATAGCCACGAAATCTCAGACCCCCTCAGATACACAGAAAGCCAGGTCGTCTGGGGGGCTCAGTCAGGTAAGCGTCCGACTCTTGATTTCAGCTCAGCTCATGATCTCACAGTTTCGTGAGGTGGAGCCCCACATGGGCTCTGCACTGACAGCAAGGAGTCTGCTTGGGATTCTCTCTGTCCCTCCCCCTCTGCCCCTCCCTCCCTCTCTCTCTCTCTCTCTCAAAATAAATAAATAAACTTTAAGGGGAAAAAAACCACTCCTGTAAATTTTCCGCAAAATCCTAAAAGATTACCTACAAAGGTTTACGAATCAGAATGGCGACAGACTTCTCTCAACAGCAGATGCTCTGTGTCAGAGAACAAAGATCGGCGAAGTTTTAATATCAAGAACAAGAGAGTGACTGTGTCCCTCTGCGGGGCCCTAGTTCCTGCCCATACACCTCATCGGAAAGCTGGAGCCCAGAACAGCTGGGCCAGCAGGTGGCTGACCATCGCCCCTCCCCCACGAGTCCACAGCAAGACAAAGGAAAACCCTCTACAGAGCATCTGGCAACAAGCACATGTTTCTTGTTTACTCCCAAGATTCCCCATCTCCAGAAAGAAGCCTACTCAGCTGCACAGTCACCAGTGACACTTTCAAAAATGTCAGCATGCTGACAACAGGGACAAGAATGAGGTTATATCAGCATAAACTCAACACCGTGTCCAGAAAAAGATGCTGGCAAGACATGCGCCACTAGCCGTAAGGCAGATACCTCATGCTAACGTATGAAGAACACGTAAATGCCCCTTTCTGTAACTAGCCCAAGTTTGCTGACAGTTCAATTCTCCGAAGAAGAAATTATTCTCCCATTTATCTTAAAACCTGAAAGCCTTACTTCTTAACCTCCTCGCTAAGCTTCACTCTGGTCATCAGTAAAATAGAAATCATCCTGCTGACCACACAAAACCATGGAGGGGGGAGAGGGGGGAATGCATACAATTAAGTACCTGGCAAACATTAACGTTACTGTTGATTAAAAGCTAAACAAATTTTGGAAGAAAATTACACTGACATGGGGGGGGTGGGTGGGGAAGTTACCTGCTCTCCAAGCTTAGGGGCCACAACAAGTCCTCCGTTAACATCTTGATACTGATAAATTCAGCATCAAAAGGCAGGGACCAGATTGGAGGCACCAGCGCCCACACTTACACAAAGCCACAAACAGTGCGTGCTCACATCCGCTGCGCACACACAGATACACAATCGAGCACAGCATCACGGGATAATACTGCGTGTTTATACACATGAGGCAGACCTGTGTTCCCTGCTACCATTTTCTTGAACACTTCACAACACTGTTACCGGGAAACCTAGCAAAGATCTGCTAATTCGGTCCTGTTCACCTGAAAAGGAAAACCAAAGCGGAGAAACGCACATTTGTTAGGATAATTAGAGCAAAAATAAGAGGATCTGGGCGTCTGCTCCTGAGGCGGCTGTGCAGCACAGGAGACAGAACGTCCACACCCGCACTGGCCCACTGGCCGCACTGGCCGCACTGGGACTCTGAAGCACCTCCTGCCAACAGGTGAGTGGTGGGACCCAGCTCACTCCCCTTCCGTCCAGGCTGGCCTCGGGACTTGTGACCAGAAGCATGAGGCAGAGGTGACGCTCTGCAGGTCTTACGGCCCCTACTCTCGTCCTTCCACGGTTCTTAGGAACACAGCAGCTTCCACTGCATGGGGAACCCAGGCCCCGCCGCTGGACGATGGCAGGCACACGGCTGATCACCCACCCACCAGCCAGCCGTCTAGACAGCTAAGTGGCTTTGAACCCTGGAAGACAAGACCGGCTTAACATCTGAGAAGAATCAACGCTCTTCACGTATTTGCAAACCAAAAAAGCAAAACCATACAATCAACTAAGTATATGCAAAAAGCTTTGGATATAATCCAACGTCCATTCCTGAGAAAAACTCTGCAAACGTGGAATAAAAGGGAACTTCTCCACCGGATGAAGTGCACCTCTGAAAACCCTACCCTGCCATTACAGGTAATGGTGCGAAGCTAGCACTCCCCTCCCACAGTAAGAAGTGAGGCTCAGACTGAGCCTCAGACGCAGGTCTAGTCTCCCCACATCTGTCCAACACTGTGCTGGAAATTCCAGTCAGGGCAGTCAGATCAAAAAAAAAAAAAAAAGAAGGGGCGCGTGGCTGGCTCAGTCGGTGGAGCACGTGACTTTTAATCTCAGGGTCGTGAGTTCAAGCCCCATGGCGGGCGTGGAGCCTGCTTAAAATAAAAATCAAAGGTATCCAGATTAGAAAGGAAGAAGAAAAACAGACTTCATTTGTGAACCACAACATCATCTATATAGAAAAACCAACAGGGTCTACTGGAAAGCCACTAGAAGTGGCATGCCTGGGTGGCTCAGGCAGTTCAGCATCTGACTCTTGATTTCGGCTCAGGTCATGATCTCACGGTTCGTGAGTCTGAGCCCCACGTTGGGCTCTCTGCTGTCAGCACAGAGCCCGCTTCAGATCCTCTGTCTCTCTTAAAAATAAAGATCAAAACAAAACAAAACAAAAAGCCACTGGAACTAGTGAGTTTAGTGTGGTTGTAGGATACAAAATCATTTTTCTTAAATTGACACCTGTACTAGTGCCAAAAGAATCAGAAAACAAGCTTACATTTTGCCATTTACAACAATGTCACAGTGTGAAATACCTTAGGAATAAATGTAACAAAAGACGTGCAAGACTCCAACACTAAACACGGAAGCACTGTTCGGGGGACTGCAGCCCACTGACTTCAACGGGAAGATGTGTTGTGGTCACGGGGCAAAGTCTCAACAGCCGCACCAGACCAGCTCTCTGCAACCCAGCCAGGCAAGGCCATCCCCCTCCGGGTCCCGGCAGGCTCACCTCTACAGCAGCCCAGGCACTAAGCTGTAACCCGGAACTAATTAACCCTCTGTGTCAGCTACACTTCAATTAAAAAAAGAAAACTCCCAGCAGGCTTTTTTGTGTATTTTGACATATTGATTCTAATATTCGTACAGAAATGTGAAAGACCTAAAGCAACCAAACAACTTTGAAAAAAAAGAAAACACAAGCTTGAGGACTGATATTCCCAGACTTCAAGGCTTATTATAAAGCTACTAACATGGTGACACCATGCCATGACAAGGACAGAAATCGATGGGACAGAAGAGAGTGTCCAGAAACAGATCCATCTGCATACAGACAGCTGATTTTTGACAAAGACACAAAAGGCAACGGAGAAAGAAATGATTCCATGTATATAAATGCTAAAAACTTCTGGAAATTTTATAAATTTTACAAATAAATTATAGAAAACACAAAGTATTCTACAGCTGCAGAAAGCAGACTGGGGGCAAGATAGGGCAGGGTGGGAGGGAGGGATTATGAAGGGTTCCCAAGAAACTTTCTAGGATGGTAAATATATTATTATCCCCACTGTGGTACATAAATATGCCAAAACTTACCAAATTGTATACTTTAAGAAGTAGTTTACTGTATGACTGTACCTGAATAAAGCTAGTAAAAAAACAAAAACAAACAGTAGTTACCAAGCATCAAATGTCACCCTTGACAAAGCAAACCAGGAGGAAAAAAATAAATTTATTATTTAGGGCTATATGCAGTCACTGTGCTAGCTGCCTTTAACAGTCATTAGCACATTTATTGTTTTTTTATTTATTTGGGGGGGGGGGGAGATGGCACACACACACAGAGCAGGGGCATAGAGATGGGGTGGGGGGAGAGAGAGGGAGAGACAGAGTGTGAGCAGGGGAGGGGCAGAGAGAGAGGGAGACACAGAATCCGAAGCCGGCTCCAGGCTCCGAGCCGTCAGCACAGAGCCCGACGCGGGGCTCGAACCCACGAACCCCAAGACCGTGACCTGAGCCAAAGTCAGACGCTCCACTGACTGAGCCACCCAGGTGCCCCTCTGAGCATGTGATTAGAGCAGGCCAAGGAAAACCCTGGGCTCAGCTCCACAAGGACCACAAGAGCAAACACACTGCCCGACAGCCCTGAGGAGCCCAACAGGAAGAGCGTGCTCTACCAGAGGCTGGCCTGTGAGAAAGGTTCAGGCCACCGTGGAGATGTTTAAGGTACAAGCAACTGCCCAACTCGGGCCCCAGTTCACACGCAGCGCCACACAGAACAGAAGGACAAGGACAACCATCGGCAGTGTACCGTAAGCACTTACGCCCTAACCATCGGGCCCTGTCCCCGAGCACACGGCAGCTGGCCACCAGCACCGGGCAACGTAGCTTCACCCAGCACAACAATGCACGTTTCATCCTGATTTTTCAAAAACTGTATTTACTCTCTGCCAAAGGGTACGTGAGCAGTAAACCAAACGTGATTAGCACCGCTTCCCACTTAGCAGGCATAAGGCATCGCAAGTCAACACACAAGCCTCTGTAAGAGCAGAGGCCCACCTGCCCCCATGCGAGGCCTCCTGCAGTCTGACACCCAGGTGACTTCTTGTAAAGGCGCTCCCAACGGACAAGGAGCCCCTCAGGATCACGGACAGAAACATCAAATGGCACCGTGTTTCAGGGTTCTAAGTCCAAGAGGACGTCTGCCATCCGTATTCCGAGCCTGAAATTGCAGACAAGCACTCCCAGGGCACAGAGCAACAGCTAAAAGGAAGCAAGAACGGGAGACAAGCAAGGACGTGGCCTTGATTCTCCAAGTTCCAAATACGGACACCACCTATGCTTTTATTTTTGCACAAAAAAGGAGAGGGTGCCCACCTCTCTAAGTTAGGCGCAGTATTGGGGAGAGCCAGGCAATGACTATGAGAACGAACTTCAGACTCACACAACAAACCCAGCTGTGAAAGTAAGTAGATTTACTGACACTCAAAGCAAATGAAAAGCAAGAGGGTCAAGGCTGCCAGAGCCCAGGACTCACAAACACACCGCTTCCCTCTCAGTTCCCTCTTGAAGGCTTGCTATGCGATGATGCTGTTTCGCGAGGGGCCTGCCCACCAGGAGTGTGCCAAGCCCCGTGCCTGGTGTCTGCAGGCAGGGAAGACACCTAAGGAAGACGGTAACACAAAACCCTAAGTTATTACCAGAGAGTGGGGCAGAGGGCACCAGTCTTGCCAAGTGGGGGCAGAAGTCACACACGAGGAGGAAGCTAAGCCAGGAGACCAAGAAGGCTGCCTTGGAAGCTGAGGCCGGAAGGGTGAGCGTGCACTGCCGGGAAAAGTGGGGAGCAGAGAATTCCAGGCAGAAGCCACACCACTTAGGGGCGCCTGGGTGGCTCTGCTGGTTGAATGTCCAACTCTGGATTTCAATTCAGGTCATGATATCACAGTTCATGAGATCGAGCCCTGTGCCAGCTCTGGGCTGACAGTGCACAGCCTGCTTGGGATTCTCTCTCTCCCTCTCTCTCCCTCCTCCCCTGTTGGGTTGCCCTCTCTCTCTCTAAATAAACTTAAAAGGAAAAAGAGAGAGAGCAACAGAGACAAGTGGCCAATGCTGTCCAAAAGGCCTCTGAGCATGCTCCCCACCAAAGGTCCCACACACTCCACAGAGCCCAGGCTGGAGCAGCAGGACATCGGCGTGGCTAGAGCAAACTGACAGCCTGGACTTACTCCTAAGCCTAACCCACTGTCACCCCACTGCCTGGAGAAAGACAAGGGGCAGTTTGGTTCACTTGGCTCGGAGCCTGGCATTCCACGGGCCCTGCCCAGCTGGCTCACTGACCACACCCATCATCTGCTCTTTACCACAAACCTGCCCAACAGGAGACACAGGGAAAATGTCAGCAGGTAGCAGGGCAAGCATCCAGTTCAATCCAAACTCTCTTTTCACCCAACCTGTGGCCATCAGTCTCGGTCCTACTCTCACCCGTGCAGGTGGGCCCGACAGCACAGAGAACAGAACAAGCAATCGGGGGAGAGTGTGCCAAAACAGATGCCACCCAAGACCGGCACGCCAGAATCTAGGGACTGAGAGCTCTAAAGAGCACCCCGTCCCAATGGCACCCCAGATGGCCCACAGGCCCTAAGAAGACCCCACCTCTGAGTGGAGTCACTTCACCGGAGTGGAGGGTGGGTGGGACCCGTGACTTGCTTCTACCCAATGGCATATGGCAAAGGGTAGAGGATGTCTCTTCCTTGGTCAGGGGGACAGTGTGGCAGAGCCAAGCGTGTCGGCACCTCCATAATACCTCCTGTTCCACAAGACCCCATCTTAGGCTGGAGCCCAAGACTCGCTACCTGTGAGAGGCTACAGGGCAAGTAACTGCGGGGACCTCCCGGGACCAAGAGTGGGGACCTCCAGGTGGCGGCACAAAACAGGGACTTTACAACTGCAAGGAAATAAATTCTTCTGACGACCTCAGACCACTCCCCACCCCCGCCTCCAGCTTCCACGGAGGCCACAATTCCACCTGACATCTGGACTGAGACCAAGTGGAACCATGAACGGAGGACCCTGCTAAGGCATGCCTGGACTCCTGAGCTACAGAAACCGCCAGGTAACACCTGTGTATTGCTTTAAGCCACAACCCCCTGTGGTCACCTGTCCCGCGGCAGTAGGCACAGAACCCACCCGCACTACTCCACACGGCCTCCTTACCTACACAAATGACAGCTGGATACAGGCCTCTCAGCCGTGAATTTCAGGAGACCGTCATCAGAACTTTAAGTCTCCGGTACAACATACGATTCAAACAAATTATGCCAACCGTGCTGAGACCAAGTTCTTCCTCACAGACCTTGTAGCTTCCAACAGCCACTGTACTGCAAGGTTTTCTTAGTAAGTTAACAGAACGCTGCTCTCTGGGGTGGAATCTGCCACCTAAGGACAGTCCTAAGGACGACGCACAACAGATGAAAATCCACTGACTGACAGTTCACACACAAAAAATCTCATTTAAAATCGAACTTGAATCTTCAAACTGAAGGCACTGATCGCCTTCCTCCCTGCTCGGCAGGGTGCAGGGCCCTCCCTGCCCTCTCTGGCTGCAGAGACAGGAGGGTCTCAATTGGGGGGTTGGCTGTGGGGACCTGCACAACTCAGGCCAAATTTTAGCGTGTCTTAGTTAACAGCGATTCTCAACCAACCCTCCTGCCTGTGTCCTGAGCAGGCAGAGAGGCTGGGAGACAGACGCACACACAGGAAGGAAACAAAAACAAAAAGCCCCCGGCACTTAAGCTGGAGGCAAAGAAAATCACACCGTTCTAACCATCCAGATCCCGAAACCTCTGTGACCAAACAGGGTGAGAGAAGAGGACAATTTGGGGCCCTCCCTCCCGATTCCCGCTTCGGAGAGCTGCAGCGGGTGAACAGGAAGGGTAACCCAGCACTTGATTAGCACTCACTACCACACCTTACTGTTTCCATAGCAACCAGAAAGAAACTGTACAGCAACCAGCTTTACGTGAAAATCATTCTTCATTACAATGAAATGCTACAGTCAGGAGAAGCATTTTGATAAAGAGCTAGATAAACGTTGACAATAGTGCTAACTAGTCACCATCCACACAACCAACCAATTATTCTAAAATAATTTTATATTGTCCGCACCAGAAGTCTCAAAGCTATTTTATGAGTACTAAAACTGCTCTCAATGAAGTACACCAGGTCCTCCACTTTTGCATCAGGGAGCAGGGTCAAAAGCTACCACAAAAGCAATTACAATCAAAATCAAGAGTACAACCAAATCAAAGTTCTCATCTTTCTTCTGACATCTACATCAAGCAAGAAATGCCCTCCAAAGCCTGAAAAGATAGAAGGAACATAAAGTCCGCTGAGCAAAACAATGATGGAAAGATAGAAACACAAATTCTGAGAAGAAAACAATTCTAGCCAATACTCTCTCACAGCAAGACACAAGATCACAAAGCCAACTCAGGTCCTGTCAACCTGCTGTCCAAAAATGGAATCAAATTCACAAGACCTTGAGGCCCCAGGGCCAGCTCAGTCAGTGGAGCGTGCAACTCTTGATCCCGGGGCCTTGAGTTCAAGCCCTACGTGGGGTGTAGAGATGACTTGAAAAAATAAAATCTTGGGGCGCCTGGGTGGCTCAGTCGGTTGAGCGTCCGACTTCGGCTCAGGTCATGATCTCATGGTTTGTGAGTTCGAGCCCCACATCGGGCTCTGTGCTGCCAGCTTGGAGCCTGGAGCCTGCTTCGGATCCTGTGTCTTCCTCTCTCTCTGCCCCTCCCCTGCTCATGCTCTGCCTCTCTCTCTGTCAAAAATAAGTAAACATTAAAAAATAAATAAATAAAATCTTAACAAAAAAATTCAAAAGACCTTTTCTTCAACACCTGGAGAGCTAGTTCTTGCTTGTCGCGATTCTTTTTTTTTTTATTTTTTTTTTCAACGTTTTTATTTATTTTTGGGATGGAGAGAGACAGAGCATGAACGGGGGAGGGGCAGAGAGAGAGGGAGACACAGAATCGGAAACAGGCTCCAGGCTCCGAGCCATCAGCCCAGAGCCTGATGCAGGGCTCGAACTCAGGGACCGCGAGATCGTGACCTGGCTGAAGTCGGACGCTTAACCGACTGCGCCACCCAGGCGCCCCAACTTGTCTCGATTCTTAATAACCCAGCCACACCCCGGAGGTAGAATCAGAACTCTGAATTGCAAGATGGTTAACGTTAACATTTCGTGTTACTCTCTGTTCTGAGCTTGTTTAAAGAACAGTAAAGCGACTTGCTTTGTAATGATATAATTATTATTTACATGTCAACATGAGGAAGAAATACAAACAAAGCTGGCCAAACCAGGAGAGGCGTCTGGACCACGAGGGCCCACACCTGCCTCGGACGGACCAGGCAAGCAGGCAGATCCTGACTCGGCAGGGCGGGGCTCTCCCAGCAGCAGCTGTGGATGGGGAGCCCTCCAGCTGCAGGGACTGGGCAGCCCAGGAAGACTCTTCTCCCTGTTCGCACACGGGGCGGGGTGGGTTCTTGTTCCCCCCAATGCCACTGTGACCACTGCCACTCCATGCACAAACAGAAGACGACAAAGGAGTCACCATCCACCACCTTCTTCCTTGACTTGGTATTCCTTCCCCAAATCCATTTGTGCTTCTGGAGACCAATCTCTGCCTTCAGAGAAGACAGTCCAAGAGAGACTTTCCCCTTCTTCCAGAACCAGATACGACCTTCATCCGAGAACCATCCCCTGGCTTTGCAGGTGACTTGAGCCTCCCAAGCTGACATGGTTACACGATCCTTGCGGTCCACAAGGGCTTTCACCATCATACAGACACGCAAACACACTACAATCATGGCAAATATGAATAACATTAACTGTTTAACCATTAATTTTTTCAGCTTTTCCTAGACAGAAATAGAGAAATCTCTGTAAAATATACCCACCAAACACCGGTCCCTCAACGTATGAAACCTTTCCATCCATTCAGAAAGGATGACTGGTTTGACGTTCTCTCAAAAGTCAGAATTTTGACCCAAGGTTACTTGGAAACATGTAGAACACGAAGCAGTTAAATGGTCTTTAAAAATAAATTGAAAGCATTCATACATCATTGGTGAACATGAGCCAGCACAATCTCAACTGAAAGCAATCTAGAAAATCAAAACAGAATTTTTTAAGTTTACTTATCTGGAGAGAGAGCATGTGCCTACATGTGCTTGCGCCAGTGGAGGAGAGGCAGACAGAGCAGCAAGAGGGGCTCCCAAGCAGGCTCCTCAGGCTCAGCATGGAGCCGGACATGGGGCTCGAACTCTCGAACCACGAGATCGTGACCTGAGCCAAAATCCAGAGTTGGATGCCCACCCGACTGGTTCACCGAGGCGCCCCTAACATCAAAATTTTAAATACCCATACCCCGTGACCTAGCAATTCTAGGAACGTAGCCACTAGATATGACTTACACACACATACAAAGATGTTCCTCGGGGCGCCTGGGTGGCGCAGTCGGTTAAGCGTCCGACTTCAGCCAGGTCACGATCTCGCGGTCCGTGAGTTCGAGCCCCGCGTCGGGCTCTGGGCTGATGGCTCAGAGCCTGGAGCCTGCTTCCGATTCTGTGTCTCCCTCTCTCTCTGCCCCTCCCCCGTTCATGCTCTGTCTCTCTCTGTCCCAAAATAAATAAACATTGAAAAAAAAAATTAAAAAAAAAAAAAACAAAGATGTTCCTCTGTCACAGTAAGACGCGGGGAACAAGGACACGCCGCCAGTAACAGGCAGGTTAAAGAAGCTGTGGCACATCCGCATCATGACGATGAGGGACAACGAAGCCGCTCCACACGTGTGAGTACGGAGTCGACACCCAGAGGAAGTGCACAAGAGCGAGCCTCTGCCTCCAGCACCTGCACCAAGCACTACACACGCGCAGCAGCGTGCACGCGCAAGGACCACCCCGCGGGGACACCCAAGGCGTGAAGCACTGGAAGGCCGAGGACCAGGAGCCAGACTTCCCGTGCCGGCCGACACAAAGAGAATCACAATCTGCAATGCGAAAACTGAGCATAAAGACAAAAGCAGATAAGACCAAATTGCGTGAATATAAGAAAATATAAAATTTTAGCTCTCACGATAGAATCAACCTACATCACCATGCGGTCTTAACAACCCTAAGTACAGGGACTTCCGTTTTGTCCTATTTCACCTGAAAATTCTAGCCAACCTCTGTCAAATGTCAAGATTTTACTCTTCGTGTTACTTATATATTCTCTATCATAAAAGTGGGCAAGACCTAAGCCATCTAACACACAAACATCTCTGTCTTTCTTTCCTTTTTCCTTTTAATGTTTTTATTTTGAGAAACAGAGCATGAGCAGGGGAGGGGCAGAGAGAGAGGGAGACACAGACTCCCAGCCCTCAGCACAGAGCCCGACACGGGGCCTGAACCCACAAATGCGAGACTGCGATCTCGCTACCTGAGCCAAAGTCAGCCACTGAACCGACCGAGCCTCCCCAGGCGCCCCCGTCTTTCATTCTTCACTCCTGTTTACTACCCGCACTGGAAACCGACACTGGAGCACACCCCACCCACCTCCCCACACCTCGTCCTCTCCTCACTTCCCTAGGAACCTGGCCCTCTCAGAGGCATCAGAAGAACCGGGGCATAGACCAGACATGGCCCTGACTTCATAGTCTCTCTGCAGACCCTTCCTCCTCTACAGGAGGACACACAACACACACTCACATATGTGCACAGACTGGCACCCAAGAGCCGACTGGCGATCGGTAATGCGTGGAGCTCTTCAAGCTCAGAGCTAATCAAGGGTAAAACAGGAAAAATGTGCGGAAGTCTACTCCATGAGCATCTATTAATGAAGACAAGCAGCTTAAGAAACAATGAGAACAAGGTTCTTTGGTCTCATCCATCATTAAAAGGACACGGTTTAAGCATGCTAAATTTACCTCACCAAATGGTGCGGCAGGAAGCACTTCTCCCACTTTTGCGTGAGCACATGAAACAGAGAAAAGATACGAACTAAGACAGGTACACGCGCCGGCCCCACACAGACTCAAAGGCTCACGCTTCCTCTCCATCTGCGTATCACTGGAGCAAAGTTATCGCCAACAAAACCACAAAATCATTACCATGCAGAAGCAAAATATCAGGGCACCTGGGTGGCTCAGCTGGTTGAGCATCTGACCCTAGATTTCGGCTCAGGTCACGATCCCAGGGTCGTGGGATCAAGCCCCACATCGGGCTCTGCACTCAGCATGGAACCTAAGATTCTCTCTCCCTCTCCCTCTGCCACCCACCCCAGCTTGCATTCTCTCTTGAAAAGAAAAGAAAAGAGAAAAGAATTCAGATTAAACATCTGATATCTAGTTCATATTTAAATGTACAAATGTCCCCATTAAAAAAAAAAAAATTTAGAGAGTGAGAATGCATGCACAAAGGGGAGGGGGACAGAGGGAGAGAGAATCCCAAACACGCTCCAAACTGTCAGCGCAGAGCCCAATGCGGGGCTCAAACCCACGAACCACGAGAAGCCAAGAGTTGGACACTTAAACAACTGAGCTACCCAGGCGCCCCTCCAAACATTTTTTAAAAGCCATTGTGTTCCCTCCCTCCAAACCAGGATCCAAGCAAAGCTTCCTCGTTGCACATGGTCATTAATACAGACTCAGGTGAAACATAAGGTAAGAACATCTGATAGATGACACTATGAATCAGGAGTGACGAGGCGTTACATCACACGGTTAAGGTAGGGACCACCAGGTCTTCCCACTTACAAAGAAACACATCAGGGGCGCCTTCTTACCTCAGTAGGTAGAGCACATGACTCTTGATCTCAGGGTTGTGAGTTCAAGTCCCACGCTGGGCATGAAGCCCACTCTAAAAAGAAAAACACACACATGACCCTTTGCAACCAAGAAGTAATCTATGGAGTGATCCCTCATCACTATATGAATACTTTGAACCAATAATTTTGCCTATGTAGGTAAAAAGTGTTTAATCTAACTTTAATCAAGCCTTTCAACCGAACTTCCAATTTACAGGAAACACAGGACAAGGAACAAGTTAAACCACATAAGCAGGAAAAAGCCAGATGACTCAAGAATGCATTCCCCTCTACAGATGACTGGTCTGGACTCACGAAGAAAAAACAAAGCAAGGAGGGTCACTTGACATTAAATGACCAAAGACAATGGGATGAGTGGGATGAACACACATGTAGGTTCGACCTAGCATTATCGACCTAACGGGCTGTACGGTCTAAAATGGTTTCTTAGGCGTAACGTGATGCTGCAGAATGCAGGGTGCAGTCACTGTACAGAGACGTCCATGAGGCAGAAGGGTCATGAGGTCTACATCTCACTTTCAATTTTCAGGCAACAGGACACATGGCAAATGTTAACAAAGGTTTAATCCAGATGGCAGTACACAGGTGATCGCTGTACTCTCCCTGCTTCTCCGTATTTCTGAAAAGTTTCATATTAAAAAGTTGGGGTGGGGGGGGAAACACTGACTTGTTGCCCAAGTTTAGTAGACTAATAGGTGCTTACAAAATCAATTAATCAAAGTACTCCAGGAGCACCTGGGTGGCTCAGTCGGTTAAGCATCCGACTCTTGCTTTCAGCTCATGGGTTGATGAGTTCGGGCCCCAGGTCAGGCTCTGCACTGACAGAGCGGAGCCTGCTTGGGATTCTCTCTCTCTCAGAATAAATACAAACAAAACAGAGTACTCCATAAGCTAAGCATTAAGACGACAGAAAGTTATTGTCTATTATGTTAAGTGTGACAAAGGTAATGTGATTGCGTAAGACACAGGCCTAAATGAAGTTTGAATCAAGTGTACGGTAAAGTGCTAATTGGTAAATCTGAGTGATACGCACAGGATGTTCATTTTACCATTCTACTTTTCTGTATTTCATAATAAAAAGTAAGATGAACGCTCCTTTAAAAAAATGTGTTACTGGTGCAGCTGCTGTGGAAAACACTTTGGCAGTTCCTCAAAAAGTTAAACATAGAATCACCATGTGATCCAGCAACTCCACTTCTGGGTATATCCCCAAAAGAACGGAAAGCAGGAACCTGGACAGACATATGCACACCAATGTCCACGGCAGCATTATTCACAATAGCTAAGACACGGAAACAACCCCAGTATTCATCAACAGAGAAACAAAACTGGTGGGACGCCTGAGTGGCTCAGTCAGTTAAAGTGGCCGACTTAGGTTCAGGTCATGATCTCTCAGTTCATGGGTTTGAGCCCCGCGTCAGGCTCTGTGCCGACAGCTTGAAGCCTGGAACCTGCTTTAGATTCTGTGTCTCGGGGCGCCTGGGTGGCGCAGTCGGTTAAGCGTCTGACTTCAGCCAGGTCACGATCTCGCGGTCCGTGAGTTCGAGCCCCGCGTCGGGCTCTGGGCTGATGGCTCAGAGCCTGGAGCCTGCTTCCGATTCTGTGTCTCCCTCTCTCTCTGCCCCTCCCCCGTTCATGCTCTGTCTCTCTCTGTCCCAAAAATAAATAAACGTTGAAAAAAAAAAACTTTAGATTCTGTGTCTCGTTCTCTCTGCCGCAACCCTGCTTGTGCTCTCTCTCTCTCTCTCAAAAATAAATAAACATTAAAAAACAAAGAAAAAGAAAATTGGTATGTACATACAATGGAATATTATTCAGCCTTAAAAAGGAAGGATATTCTAACAACAGGATGAACCTTGAAACCATTATGCTAAGTGAAATAAGCCAGACACAAATGTACAAATACTTATGATTCCACTTAAAGGAAGTACCTAGAGTCATCAAGTTGACAGAAAGTAGAATGGTGGTTAACAGGAACTGGGGGAGGGATAAGTGCGGAGTTATTGTTTAATGGGGACAGACTTTCCGTTTGGAGCAACAAAAAAGTGCTGGAAACAGTGGTGATGATTACACAACACTGTGAATGCCCTTAATGCCACTGAATTAGACACTTGTAAGATAAAAGGGTAAGTTTTGTTATTTATAATCACAATAAAAAATACAAAACAAAGATGGGAAGTTTATGAATATATAGATCAAGGTCACAACCCCCAACTCTACACCAGAGAGACCTCTGGCTAAAAATGAACAAGTACAGATACCCTCAGTTTTTTGACAGTTTGAGTTAGGCCACTTGGCTTTTATGAAAGACCTATACTGGTACCAGCTTTCATTAACCGAAAGAAATCCAAAGAGCATTTTTGCTTTTGCAAAACAAGAATTTCAGGGGCACCTGGGTGGCTCAGTTGGCTGAGGGTCCGACTCTTTGTTTCGGCTCAAGTCATGATCTAACGGCTCACGGGACTGAGCCCCGAGTGGGGCTCTGTGCAGACAATGCTGAGCCTGCTTGGGATTCTCTCTCTCCCTCTTGCTCTGCCCCTCCCCTCCCTCAAAAATAAATCAACTTAAAAGAACTGTTTTTACAAAAACAGAATTCAGGGGCCCCACCCAGCTCCTTCCCCAGGAACTACACTCAGAATCCTAGCATCAAGGGGCACCTGGGTGGCTCAGCTGGTTAAGCATACAACTCTTTGTTTCAGCTCAGGTCATGATCTCACAGGTCCTGAGTTTGGGCCCTGCGTCCAGCTCTGCATGGCAGCCTGGAGCCTGCTTGGTATTCTCCCTACCCCTCCTCCATTTGCGCTGTCTCTGTCTCTCTCAAAATACAGAAATAAAGCTTAAAAAAAGGGGGGGGGGGGGGCGCTTGTGTGGCTCAGTTGTCTAAGCGTCTGAATTTGCCTCAGGTCACGAACTTGTGGTTTCAGAGTTCAAGCCTCCCTACAGGCTCTGTGCTGACAGCTCAGAGCCTGAAGCCTGCTTCTGATTCTGTGTCTCCCTCACTCTCTGCCCCTCCCCCCCCACTCATGCTCTGTCTCTCAAAAATGAATAAACGTTAAAAAAAAATTGTTAAAAAAAAAAAGAAGAATCTCTTCATCAAGCCTCCAGAGCTTTGAACTGGATCCTTAAGCTTCTGTGCTTTACCTCGATTTATTTTGTGTAACCATTAGCAGGAGGTGTCCTGAGATAGGAGAAAAGCCTAACAGACGTTTTTTGACTCTGGGAACACTCAAAATTTTTTCCATACAAATCAATGGTAGCTGCTTCCTTGCTTTACATCATTTCAGCTTAGAAAAAGGCTTCTCAGGAGCGCTCTATTTTCGGACAGGAGGAGAAACTTGTAAAAGGCAAAAATCAACCCTGCGATGCGGGAACTTTCTAAACTATTCCCTGAAAACCTGGCTAAGTATCGCAGTATTTAAGATGAGGATCACCCTTTTCTTTTCTTTCTTCTTCTTCTTCTTTTTTTTTTTTAATGTTTCCTCATTTTTGAGAGAGCGGGAGAGGGGCAGAGAGAGGGGGACAGAGGATCCGAAGTGGGATCTGCGCTGACAGCAGCGAGCCAGGATGCGGGGCTCAGACTCACGAACCCTCACGAACCGTGGGATCGTGGCCAGAGCGGAAGCCAGACGCTCAACAGACTGGGCCCCCCAGGTGCCCTGACGAACACCATCGTCCTAACCAGCTTACTTCAACCACATCTGAAGATACCTCTTCATTAAACTGACTCACCTGATACAAAGTGCTTAGCTACAAGCAAGCTCTATCAAAATCTTGATAACGAGGACCCAGAACCCTACGTCAAAGCCATTACCCTTTTTCCTCAACACACTGGACGTAAGCTGACCTCACTGGACGCTAGAGCCTCAGAGAAGTTACAGGCAGAACACAGCCGGGGCGTGTTTTCTTCCTTTCTTCAAGTTTTCAGAGCACTGCTGATTGCACACCTTTGGGTATGATTTAATTGTGCTTCATGAAAAAGGGCTCACCGTAAAATACTTTCAGAATTATTAAACACGACTGACACATTTTTAAATGTTAAACATTCGACCTCACATTTGTTTCTGGGTATTCTTCTATATCCAGCTTATTACGGCTTCAAAAGAAAAACAAAAGAAATGTTTTTAATGGTTTAACGTGCGGAGTGCTTAATAAATTGGTCCTGAGGCTTACTTTTTCAGAAACAGTTCCCAACTAGTCTCCACCAGGACACAAAGGACAAGTGCTCGGCCAGTCTGGACCCGGACTGTGGGGAGCAGCACGCACACCCTCGGGGCTGGCAGGCCCAGGCCCAGAAACTCCCCCGTGACTCGAGGGCCGTGCTAGGACTGCCAGGGTGCACGCGGGAACCATCACCCTGACAGACGGCCCAACTGCAACAATGACAGAAGGAAAGACGACAAGTAGAGGATAAGGAAAGGCAAATCGTTGGGGTCTACCGTTCTTTTGAAATCTCTCAAATCTATACAAAAATAAGAGATCCTATTCCTCACGTCAGCAGCAGTATGTAGACCCCAGCCCTACACCAGTAACCAACCTGATGTCCCCCGTCCCTCCAGAGAACATTCTCCCCTCACCCCCCAAGTCAACACACAGGGTCCCAAAGAGACAGCGCTCGGGCCTCACAGCGTCCCCCACAAGCCACCTGGAGGTCCTTCTCACGACAGCCTGGCACCCTTGCTGTACTCAACAGTCACAGCAGCAGCGGGAGACTCCTTCCTGGGACTGTGTCCTGTGCTCAGACCCGATGGCTGGCGGAGAGCAGTCCTCCGGCGCATTCCTGGCACGACCACCAGCAACCAGCAGCTTCTTCCTAGGAATTTTTCGTTAGGACTTCTCATAAACAAGTCTCCATGCTTAATGAAAACCCTTATTCCCATTAACTCTCACATCAAAGAACCACACCTCAACAAAATGAAACCTTGATCATTCCCAAGTTTTCCACAACGAGGTGGTATGGAAAACTAAACGTGCCTGAACTGAGCCACCCTCCAGCGACCCACGGGCCCTCACATGAAATGACCCACGCCAGGTAAACATCCCACCTCTGCTAACTCTACGGACAATGTGCCACCCTGCTCCCACAGTGCCTATGAGTTTTGGGTGTCAGGGAACTGACCTGGGAGAGGGTAGTGTCACCAGAAGAACATTAATTACCAGGCAGGTTTGCCTCCTCTATGAAACAGATGTGACTTGATACAAAAAAGATCTCATTACTCAGAAACGACTTTTCATAACGCCGAGGACTATTTAAAGCAGCCTGAAAAACTACTTCCCTAGACTAACCAGCACGTGACACTCACTCCTGTATCAATTCAGTTTACAGACTATGTGTAAGTGCTAACCTTTCACATCTTTCCAAGCGAAGTCACCCTACAGGCGCACACTCCAGCAACAATGACTGGGCAGAGAGGAGCAGCAGTCAGAGCCGGTGAGCCATGTGGACTTCAGAGCACTCCCGGCTGCCACAAAAAATCCCGTGGCCTCGTCCTGTTCAAGAGGTTTTTAAATGGCACTCGTAGCACTAAGTGAACACCAGCGAGATCTTGCCACGCTCTCTGTTTTTTTTCCAGTTTTACTGACAAATAATGGACACACATCCCTGTGTAAGTTCAAGGGGAACAGCAGGCCAGCCTCATCTATCGTTCCTGTGTTAACGATTTACACACCAGGTTCAGCTAACATCATCTTCCCACACAGACACAACAGAAAGGAAAATGAGAAAAAAACGGTTTTCTCCTTGTGCTGAGAACTCTTAGGACTTACTCTTAACGACCAACCGTCCCGTGTGTCACACAGCACCGGGAGCTCGGCACACCCCCAGTGCTTACTCATCTGATAACTACAAGTTTGTACCTTTTCACCACCACCTCCAAGTTGCCCCTCCCCCCACCAAGTCTGAGCTCCTTTTCCGAGTTCGGCTTTTGTTTTGTTTTGTTTGGATTCCATACAGTATTTATCTTTCTCCGCCTGACTTATTTCACTGAGCACAATGCCTTCAAGGCCCATCATGTTGCCACACACGGAGGATTTCCTCATTTTTTGATGACTGAATAGTATTTCATCGGACCACAACTTTTTCATCCGTCGCCCGTCAGTGGGACATTTAGGTTGTTTTCTCAGCTACCGTAAATAACGCTGCAACGAACGTAGGGTGCGGATGCCTTCTCGAGAGAGTATCTGCATTTCCTGTGGATATATTCCTAGAATGGGTTGCTGGATCATAGGGTAGTTCTATTTTTGCCTTTTGAGGATCCTCCATACTGTTTTCCATAATGGCCGCACCGCTTTGCATTCCCACCAGCAGCGCTCAAGGGCTCCCTTTCCCCCACATCCACGCCAGTATGTGTTACCTTTTGTGCTTTTTACCATGGCCGTTTCAAAAGGTGTGAGATGACAGCTCGTTATGGTTTTGATTTGCATCTGCCTGATGCCTAGTGATGCTGGGCATCTTTTCATGTATCCGCCGGCCTTTTGTAGATCTCCTTTGGAGAAATGTCCACTCAGGTTCTTTGCCCATTTCTTAATTGCATTATTCTGGTTTTTGTTTTTTGGGGGGTTTTTGCTATTCAGTTATATGAGTTTTTTATATATTTTGCATATTAACCTCTTATCAGATATATGGTTTACAAATATCTTCTCCCTTTTCGTAAGCAGTCCTTCCATTTTGTTGATGGTTCCCTTTGCTATCATGAACCTCTTTGTTAAGGAAAGCTCCACGCGTCAAGAAGAGAAAACCCAAGTGATAACATGATGTTAACAATAGAACATTAGTATAAACTCACTAACATCTGGAACAAACTTGACTTTTACGTTTTACAATTCAAAGAGTAATTTTTACTGCTTAATTAAATCACAACATTTGAGAAACAGGCCCATATGGGAATAAAAACTTAAAACCACTGCCTCAGTTATACAACGCTCTGCCCACCTGAAATCACAGCCCTCCAAAGTATTCCCGGACAAACAAACAATAACAACCCAACCTAGTTAGGGTGAGGAAAGGCCACGACTGCTGAGGGACTTTGCAGGAGTCCTCCAACCCACCCCCCTCCCTGCTGTGACTGGCAGCCGTCATCACTGGAGTCAGGGGCACCCGTAATTTACAAAATCCAGACTGCGTTGCTCTGCAGCTCCTACATGCAGTCTGCAAATCAAGAAAGGATGACTGGCAGGGCACCTGGGTGGCTCAGCGGGTTAAGTGTCCACCTCTTGGTTTCGGCTCAGATCATGAGCCCTCGGTTCGTGAGTTCAAGCCCCACGTGGGGCTCTGTGCTGACAGTGCAGAGCCTACTTGGGATGCTCATTCTCTCTCTCTCTCCCCCCTCCCATGCACACGCGTGCTCTCTCAAAATAAACAAATAAACTTAAAAAATAATTTTATTTATTTTTTTACCAAGAAAGGAGAAGTGGCAAGAAAGGCAGAGACCTACAGAACTAACCATGGAACCAGAGGCTGGATTAGCTCTGTGACAGTATAACAACTATAAAAATTTTTCTCCCTCAAAGAAACAGCAGCTGTCAACCAGTGGAAGGAAAAATGTGCAATGTGATAGAGGGGCTGGTAACAAGGAGATTTAGCCGAAGTGTGGAGAGTGTAAGTAAAAGCAAACAGAAAGGGGGCGCCAGGGTGGCTCAGTCGGTTGGGCGTCCGCCTTCAGCTCAGCTCATGATCTCATGGTTTGTGGGTTCGAGCCCCGCATTGGGCTCTGTGCTGACAGCTCAGAGCCTGGAGCCTGCTTCGGATTCTGTGTCTCCCTCTCTCTCTGACCCTCCCCCGTTCATGCTCTGTCTCTCTCTGTCTCAAAAATAAGTAAACATTAAAAAAAAATTTTTTTTTAAATAAAAAAAAAGTAAAAGAAAGAAGTTAGCACACCACACACGAGTAGTCCATCCGTGGCCAAGGCAACTCCCTTTAAGAGCACCCTGTCCTGGGCACCTGCAATGGTCAGGCTGTCCGAAACACATATTTGCGCTCCACCCTGATTTCTGCAATGCGATGAAACTACATTCAACTTAAGAGTCCAGCCAACAGAGACAGCCACACAACAGAAAGCTGCCTACGCCAGACGCCCAGAGTCTCACTACTGCCCAACCACAGACAGACACAAGGACAAAGCCCCTCTGCCCCAGCACATGGTAACAGTGCTGTGACGGAGCAGGAAAAAGCCTACATTCTACCGACTTAAAGCAAATCAGGAATACTCTCAGGCTAGTTAATATGCTTGGCACACGTTCCAAGTGTTACATGTTTGTTATATGGAGTACACTTCCTGACTGGTATCATTCCTCTTCTGAAGCCACAAGCCTGTTTCCTAAGTCATTAACTTTTAAGATTGATCTTTCACGCAAACATTGATCAGGTATCTATCGATACACGCACTGACATATTTAAAATGTAAAACAAACACAAGTCATAAGTCTAACGAAGTTCGGAGTGTCTGGCTGGCCCTGTCAGTAGAGTCAGAGTGTACCCTGATCTCAGGGTTGGGAGTTCAAGCCCGTGCTGGGTATAGAGATTACTCTGGGCAAAACAACAAGACAGCAAATCCTTCTGCAGTGCCTGCACTAGCAGGTTATTTCTCCAGCCCCCCAAATCTCCAGCCCTCCTATATGAACCCAAAACTACTATCCTTGGCCTGCAGCTCACACGATCTCAACCAGACTGCCCCTGTCTTGGACACGAGGTCTGCACTCCTGGCCTCCGCCCGTCAGACTGCACCATGACAGCAGGGGCGTCTCCACCCCCTGGGCCCCGGCCCCCCTCCTGTCTCTCTTCCGTGGCCTCCCACGCTCCGTCTCTGCCACACCTCCTCACCTGCCATCACCTCTCGCCAGACTGCCCCTCACTTGTCTGCCCCATTCCATCCACCGAGTCAACTCACCTCCCATTTTCCAGCATTGTGTATAAATACATGTTAGTCAGCACCACTTGGCCTGGACGACTCGCTCACGCAGCGCACCTGAACCCCCTCCCCATTTCAAGGTCCTCTGGATGCTTTAGGAAGGTCTTAGCCCACGCTGCCCTCCTCCGATGACAGGGCCGCCTCCCCCCACCCCCCGTCTGGGGCGCTCCCCAAGCTCTGCCAGGCCTTCGGCCAGGCTCTGTCACAAGCCCCCCACTCCTCGCTTTTCTGGGATGGGCCTTGCTGCCACTCACTTGAATTCAAGTTATGCTCCTACGACAAATTTTACACCCCCCATCATCCATTTCCAACTAGCTGTTTTACATTTTTACCTGGAAAACGTGCACCTACTTTCTACAGCAGTGTTGCTGGTGTGAGCTTTCCTAAACCTGATGATTTGCCCAGAAACGGAGGGCGGTGGTCAAAGTACGAACTGGAAGACACAAGGCTGACCCTGCATTCGCCTGCCTCCAAGAGCGGCAGCCAACTCCCTGTTTCTCCTCCCCTCCTCGAGTTCAGGCCCAGGAGCGCTGCAAAGCCTCCTCCCGGTGCCGCTCTGACCTCCATCTGGCCATCCACCACCTTCACCCTGGGACACACCAGGGGCAGTGCCCCACCCCCTCCTCGGAAGACCCGGTCTTACACAATTTGAGCCCAGTCCGTTTTCCCAGCTTCATCTGCCGCTGTTTGTTTCCAAGGGCTGCGTGTTCAAACAGGTCTAGCTGGCAAGTCCCACATCACAGCCTATCTCCCAGTCCTTCCCACAGTCTTTGACAGCCTCACCCTGCGTTCTGCACCCCGATATCTCACCGATTCTTTTCAGTTTTTTTTAATGTTTATTTATTTGCGAGAGGCAGAGAGACAGGGAGACAGAGAATCCGAAGCAGGCTCCAGGCTCTGAGCTGTCAGCACAGAGCCCGACGTGGGGCTCCAACGCACACACAGCGAGACCATGACCTGAGCCAAAGTTGGAAGTTTAACAGATTGAGCCCCCCCAGGTACCCCTTTCACCGATTCTTAAGTAACACTTCCTCCGTGACATCTCCCAGACTTCAGAGCCAGAAATGCTTTCTCTCCTCTCAACTCCTATCTCATGTCACAGCACCCCCCCCCCCAACCTCTCTTCCTTCCCAACCTCAGGGTGGGGCCGTGTCTCAGTCCCTCTGTGCACCCACAACACAGCCTGGCCCAAGGAGCAGTGAGTAAGAGTGACTAAACCAATGTAACGTGGGAAAAGCAAAGTGTGTCTAGTCTGACGAGTCCCCTCCATAAGACAAGTAATTCATTCCAGTTGCAAAAAAAATTTAAGACTGCTCTCCTACTATAAGGCAGCCTGCATTTAGAAAAGCAGTCAGAGAAACCCAGAAGTCAGTGGTACAGAGCTTTGTAACTGTGCCAAATGGGTGAATGGTTACAAAGACATAAAAACAAACCCTGTACTCTTCAAAATCGTCAAGGTCATGGGCACCTCGGCGGCTCAGTCGGTTGAGCATCCTTGGTAGGGGCTCAGGTCATGATCTCACGGTTTGTGAGATTGAGCCCCACATCAGACTCCACACTGACAGCATGCAGCCTGCTTGGGATTCTCTCTCCCTCTCTCTCTGCCCCTCCTCCACTCATTCTCATTCTCTCCCTCTCTCTGTCTCTCTCAAATAAACAAACTTTAAAACCTGTCAAGGTCATAAAAAACAAGATCCGAGAAACTACTACAGACAGGAAGAGACTAAAGAAACATTAACTAAATGTAATGTAGGATCCTGAAACACTAAAAGGAACTCAGTGGAAAAATGGGTGAAATCTGAATGAAGTCTGGGGTTCAATTAATAGTAATATACCAATGTTGATCTCATAGCTTTCACAACCTTAGCAGTGTTATGGGAAATGTTACCATTCAAGAACCTGGTCTAGTACTACTGTGTGTCCTACTTCTGTATATCTAAAATTATTCCAAAATAAAAGTTTATTTAAAAAAACAAAAAAAAAAAAGCCAGACCTCATCCAGGACAAGTATTTCTACCACATTCACTAACTCCCCATCAATGCCAGACTACACTGGCTGACTGATGGCTGAGTCTTCCCAGAGCCAAGATGGTTCTGGTGAACTGAGGCAAAGCACCAGAGCCAGCTCTATGACCTGATCCAACCTCACGTTATGACCGCATCCATGGAACCCTAGCATAGCCAGCAAAACACTGCTCCCAAAGAGTCCCTATTCTAATCCCTGGAACTTGTGGGTATTTGAGGTCACACGGCAAAGCGGAATTACGTTTGCAGATGGAATTAAGGTCTAATCAGCAGACAGGGTGCATATGCTAGGTTATCCAGGTGGGCCCAATATAATCACAAAGGTCCTCAAAAGTGGAACAGTGAGACAGAACAGAGTAGAAAGGAGATGTGACACTGGAAAGTCACAGAGATGCAAAACTGCAGGCTTCCAAGATGGAGAAGAGGGGGGCACCCGGGGGCTCAGACTGTTGAGCGTCCGACTATGGCTCAGGTCACAATCTCACAGCTCTCAAGTTCAAGCCCTGCATCGGGCTCACTGCTCCCCATGCAGTGCACGCTTAGAATCCTCTGTCCCCCTCCTCTCTCTGCCCCTTTCCCACTGGCACTCTCTCAAAAATAAATAAGACGGTTTTTTTAATTTTATAAAAGCCCTTAAAAAAAAAAAAAAAAGAAGGAAAAAAGGTGCAGAAAGGAGCCACAGGCCCAGGAATGTGAAGAGCCACTAAGAGACGAAGAGGCAAGGAAACAGTGTCCCCCGGAGCCCTCAGCAGGAACTGGCCCTGCCAACACCTGGATTTTCCCCCTTGAGATTCGCGTCCGGCTCCTAGTCTACAGGACTGTACAATAACACATCTATGTGGTTTTAAACCTCCAAGTCTGTGCTAATTTGTTACAGCAGCTATAGAAAAGTAAGTGACACGACTGAAATACAAAAACACAAGCACTCCTCCCAAGTGGGAGTGCACGTGCTTCCCTCACCCCCCCCCACGTCCTGTGGCACCATCTAACGTAACTCAGCCTTCCTCATCGTCTGTTCCTCAGCCCCCTTGGGCCAACACATTTGGGGGCTTCAAAGAAAACTATCAAGGAAAGGAAAGGAGGAGACTATAGGTTAGATTCCAGGACAAAGATGTTCTTCCCAACTTGCTAACCCCTCACTGCGCCTTTAGCCTTCAAATAGCCTTTTGCAGAAAATGAGAGTTACTGCTTCAACACAGTCCTCTTTAAAACGTCACTCATCTGGGGGCGCCTGGCTGGCGCAGTGGGTGGAGCACGCAGCTCTCAACCTCCGGCTCGTGAGCTCTAGCTCCACGTTGGGTGTGGAGCCTGCTTTAAAAAATTAAGATAAACGAAAATAAATAAAATGTCCATCATCTGATGAGAACCCACTTTTAGAAGAATTAGATCTAATCACTTCTCTGAAAAGAAATAAAGCTCCCATGTAAATTTCACTAAGGCTGCATCTGCAGAAAATTAAACCATGAGCAAAAGCACAGATCACTTTTCCAAGCTTCATACATAAAGACAAAGGACACAATTCAAAAATTACCTCTTAAGTGTTAAGGAAAAATTTTCCTACAAGAAAATACTTTGAGTTTTAGCGTATTTAATCTAGTAATCTCGAAACTAAAATACTTCAAATTTCAGGTGGACTGTTCTCGACGTAATCCAAACACATCAGGAGCAAATCATCTACGTCTGGAAAGGAAAAGAGTCACAAAGTCTAAACATGCCTTGAAACCGGAGCCCCAGGAAGGGCTGGGGCATTAAGCTAAGGACCCTGTCAGTTTCAGACCCCAAAACCTGGGCTTTCTTTTCTATCATCCACAAGGTCAGAGCTTTTCTTTTCAAGCGTTCTGCATATCCTTGAAGTAGCCAGGCATTTTTGTAATTAAAAAAAAAAAAAATTCCTTCAAGAGTGCTGCTTTGGGGTTTTTTGTTGTTGTTGTTCTTTATTTTTACTTCCTGTTTCACAGGATGTAAAACCACACTTTAGAAACACGGTGCGTGCTAGCAAGGCTTTATCTCTCAAGAGTAATAAGGTTCTTCGCTGCTTCCCTCACCTTCTGTATCTTAGACACATTTATACGGTACACCTGCAATGATTTCAAGTTTACGTCATCACACAGAATTAAGTGAAAATCTTATTTTGCTAGATATGAATGCAGTGGAACACAAAGCAATCATAACTTAAGCCAAAACCTTACGCAAACGTCTCATTATTTAGAAAGTCATTATTCCAGGACATTAGCATCCTGGCTCTGGAGCCTGCCATTACAAGGAGTGGGACACTTTCTATTAATGCCCTGAGAAAAGAACTCTATTTGCTACATTTTAGATGAAAACTAACCTCTGATATCACATTTATTAAGCACTCACAAGTTAAAATTTCAATTTCACCATTCTAAAAGGGCACACTGTACAGTTAAGCAATTGGAGGGGAGGGGGATTTTATGAAATTCTATCTAACCTTGACAAAAATTGTGATCTAGGTGATCGAAATGTTTTACGTTGAGAAAAGGCCAACGCTTCTATACAGTGAACTGGTGCGCACTGGTTTCTTCACAAGTGGAAAACAAGTGCCTACAGATTTTGAGGCTAACAAGTAATTCACCGCACAGATGCCAAGGGCAGAGCTGGCAACTTGGGTCCTGCCCTCAGCCAGCCAGGAAGGACACTGTAACTCCCACAACGGCCTCGGCCTAGGCGCGGGGGTGGCCGGCAGCCTCCACCCGGCAACAGAACTGTCAGTCCTTCCAGCCCTCGGAAACCTCAGCTGTACTAATGGGACAGACCTCTTTTATTTTCACAATGCAAACCCACTCAACTCTTTAGTCACAGATCAGCTTCAAAACTGTGGGATTTCTTAAGTTTTAGAATGGTGTCCCTAAATGCTTTCAACCACAACCAATTCCCCTCACCCCTCACTTACCTAAAAAGTTAAAACCACACAAATTAAGCACACTCTTATCTAAACCAAAAATTCAAGTCTCTGTCACCCAAATTGTAGCCATAATTAGTCTCTTCAAAAATCAATCTTTTTGCCAATTATGTAACAGGTTCATTTTTTTTTTTTTTTAAATCAGAAAACATAAGTGGTAAAAAAAAAAAAAAATAACATACAGTTCCATTTTGGTGTATTTCCCTCCAAAGAGATTACTTTTTTGGTCATCAAAATGCTAAAACTGGGGTAGGAAGGACATTAAGGTGCCAACTCCATTCTGGAGAATTTATATTTAAACAGAAGCTTTAGCCTCAAAGCTCAGGAGCATTTATTACAACAGCTTAGGAGTCAAAAAAAAAAAAAAAAAAAAAAGGTAAGATAAAATGCTAAAACTTTCCAGGTACTCCACTGCCATACTAAACCACTGCTTACGTTACAAGGGGCCAGAAGGTGCTCAAAGTTCTAAACTAAACACAGCAGGAAACTACACTCAGCAGGCTTTCACCTTTGCCCCGAAAGCAGCAATCTCACTAAAACCGCTTCCAGGAGGCATTTTCCTTCCCACAAAGACAACCTTTCCGTTAATTATTGTCCTTAGGTGTTGTTCTGTGCCGATCTTAAATGTCAGATCCCATACCTTTGTCTAAATTGTAAAGAAAATTTGTAATGAAAACAAATGGAAAAATGGCTGAAATCACACAGCATCATTCCTAGTCAAATAAATGAAAGTTCCTCATCCCAAGTTCTCCTTTCAAAGTCATTCAAATACGGTATTTCCATATAGAGTCTTTAAACAATTCAACAAGTCTTTCTTGAGCTACTTCTAGAACAAGTGTCATGCCCTAGGAGCAATCACGGAGACCAACCCTGTCACTAAGCATGCAGTCCTTCTTTTCACAGGGCAGATGTAATCCAACCACTGCATATTCCATCGATTCTGCTAAGTCCTTTTGTATTTATTTATTAACGTCTTCGAGAGAGGCAGTTAAAGCAGGGGAGAAGGGGGGGGGGGGGGAGAGGGAGAGAGAGAACCTTAAACAGGCTCCACGCTTAGCGCAGAGCACAGCGCAGGGCTCGATCCCACAACCCTGGGATCATGACCTGGGCTGAAATCAAGAGCTGGAAGCTCAACCAACTAAGCCGCCCAGGCCCCCAACTGTGTTTATGTGGCTCTAACAAGGTGGAGTGGCATATTCCTTGGGAGTGAATATTTGACTAAGACCCAGAGGCTGGAGGGAGTCATCCTGTAGCTCTGGACGAGCAAAGATTTGCAAGGGAGGCAACAATGTGCACTCAGCAGGGCCCTGTTCCAGACGGAGGACCAGCATGTGTCGAGGCCATGAGAGAATACGGCACGTGTCCCAATCCAGGAAATGGAAGCCAATGTAGCCAAAGCATCCGGAGTTAAGAGGGAGAGTGATGGGGGATCACATGGGGGGCTTCGGGGGAAGAGGTCACGCAATTAGGGTTAGACTGTTAATAACCACTTGGGACCTTACCATAAAAATAACATTTGTAGTTCTACCGTACCATAAAACACTATTTACAGACAGTTTTGAGTGTGGAGGGAGAGAAACAGAGTTAAGCACAGAAGAATAACAAAAACCAACAAGGAAACACATAGCTTGGTCTGACTTGGCTTAAAGGATACCACGAATAAGACCCATCAAACAGTAAAAAGAGCCACCTCGGAATAGAAACATCTTGATCAGAATTAACAACCTAGTTGTTAAAGTGGATCATTTCCTAAGCCTTTTAGGCTTTCTATGCTGATTATCTCTAACTGCTTGAGTTCCAGGAGCTGAGGACTGACCCCTTCTTTCCTACAGCTGTAAAATAAAACTGGAAAAGTTGAATTGCACAAAAAAATCCATTTGAAATACAACTGAGAGAACACATACTGGGGCACCCGGGTGGCTCAGTCGGTTAAGCGTCCGACTTCGGCTCAGGTCACGATCTCACGGTTCATGGGTTCAAGCCTCTCGTCAGGCTCTGTGCCGCCAGCTCGGAGCCTGGAGCCCGCCTCGGATCCTGTGTTCTCCCTCTCTCTGCCCCTCCCCCGCTCACGCTCAATCTCTCCCTCAAAAGTAAACAAACAAAAAAATTAAGAAAACGCATAGTAAAAAATGTCAAGACAATGACTTTTAGTTATTGGGGTTCATTTAATTTCTTCAGGAGGCTCTCGTCAAACGGGCCATGCAAAACGCGCCCGCCCAGGGCATGGACCCACCCGACGGCAGTAAGTGACACAGTGCGCAGTCAGCATTCTGCCTTTAACTAGCAGATATCCTATTAGAGAAAGCTCACCCACCACGCTTACCATGTGAGGGATGAAGGGCCTTACACGGGGCAGTGGACGGATCAAAACACTTATTTTGGCAACAAATGCAGATTATGCTCTGAACCAGCATTTACTGACACTCTCTAATTATGTTATTTCATTGATAATGGGCTCGTTGCCCGTATGCAAAATAACTGTGCTACACTGGATAAAACATAACCTTACTGTATCAAATGTACTTAAAAACCCAAGGCACACACAGCCTCTAGAAAAATACTCTCAAATACAAACAGCAGAGCTCAGCTCTGTCCGTGGAAAGTTCTGCTTGTCACCGTATCAACACTGTAATTACAGAGAACATGACAGCCTCCAGTCGTAAGCAGCCCATCTGGTTTAGAGAGATGAACGGCGGTGCCGTGTGATTAGCGTGGCTGGTCTGCAGCGGGTCTAGAACATCTGACAGGCCCCGGCGAGGAAGACAGCTGACACAAAGTTAGAACTGCAAATGAGGAACTTGAGACTATGTGACACCTTTCAAAACAAACTTCTGGTAAATTCTATGTATATTTTGCCACAACTTAAAACAATATTGAGGGAAAAAACCTCTGAAAGTTTCAAAGTTGGATCAAGTTTAGCAATATCTTGAGGGAGCTTTTTAACTAAGTCAGGAGGCACGCACAAAGGACACAGAAAAATGTCAAAGCTACTTGGTCTTTGTCTCCTCCCAGCCCATTCAGGAGGGCCAGCCTATCCACCGACCGGGATCCAGCTCCAGCTCGGAGCACCAACTACACAGAGGACAGCAGCTGAATGGAGGGCGGGGGAGGCAACTCCGAGATAAGGATCCGATTCAAGGGTCACAATCAAAGTTGAGCAAGATGTTTTTCCTTTTTTCTTTTTTTAACTGCAGTTTCAAAGGAATATCAGAAGCCTTGTGCAATCAGTCTCCAAAGACACAACACAGAGCAGGTCTTCCGGGACAACATTTCGGATGAGAAATCAAGGTCTCCAAATGAACGGAACACACGTCTGGGGGTCTCTGATTTGCAACTATTCAAGCTATGCCATTGACCGGGTTTGCAGGAACCAAAATAGCAACTGTTTCAACTGCACTGTTTCCACCAGCAATATCCTGTTACACAGCTTTGCTGAGCGCCGCTCCTCACTCCGCCACAGGCACCAAAATATTCTAAGGTTTGCAACTCAACAACGGTGCGCACTTTCACTCCTTAGCTTAAAAGGAATGTTGAGCATACTGCTCAAATCACTTCAAAAACTGCCACCTTACAAGAAAGCCTGAAATTCGATTTTTCCACCGGGAAATCTGCAAAACCATCCTGTTCTTGCAAAGGGATAGAAAACTTCCTATAACCTGTAGAAACCAGGAAACCTAGGCATGCCGCATCTCAACTGCCGGAGAGAAAATGGTTTTCAAAGCACAGGGCCAGCTTAGGCCAGCTTAATCTTTCAAAGCCTCTTCCAAAAACCCTTGGACGCCGAGATACAGGCTAGCTTTCCAAAAGAACAGCAGAAGCAGTAAAACCTTGATGAGGCACCAGGAAAAGAGCAGACCTCAAGAAAAACGAAGAGTTCTTCACCCCCATCCACAAACGGCAAAGACACAAAATTTAACAGCACAATCCCTCTTTGAGAGAAGACTGAATCCATGTGGCATGGCCAGCCACACACACACACACACACACACACACACTCGCTCGCTCGCTCACTCACTCACACACACACACACACTCACTCACTCACTCGCAGCTACCGCCCTGCCAGGGGATGATGAAATGAGGAACGGAAATTAACATTTCAGGCAACGTCTCACATTGTTCCTTGAGGCCAAGGACTGCTGTTGCAGCCGCCACCGCCACCGCTTCCCTCCCACCCGCCCCCCAGTCCCGCCTACCCTCCCCCCAGACGACACCCCCGCGCCGCTGCCCCGCATTCCTGCCCCTCCGCGGGCCTACGCGCGCCTCCTGCACCCCCGGCGCCCCCACTCTCCCTTCACGACTCCCGTCCGCCCGCCCCCTCCGGCTCGGAGCCCGAGAACCGCCTGCTCCCATTTCAAAACAGTGATAATAATAGGGACGCTGGGAATAACAACTACAACCGACACTGCGAACGCACCCCTCCCTCGGGTCAGAGGTCGGCGCACCCGCTCCCCAGGTGCCCGGGGCCCCCGTCGGCCCCTCACGGCCGCCCCGAGCCCTCCCAAGTCCCCCAGGCGCACTCTCAACCCCTCACGGCTGCCCAGCCCCCCCCCGCCCCCCGCCAGGCCCACCTGGAGCCCCCGTCGGCCCCGCGCGGCTGCCCAGAGCCCCCGCAGGCCCCCTCACGGCTGTCTGGGCCCCCAGGCCCACCCAGAGCCGCCGTCAGTCCCTTCACGGCTGCCCCTGGCCCCGCAGGCCCACCCAGAACCCCACCCGGAGCCCCTCACGGCGGCCCCGGGGCCTCCAGGCCCACCCGGAGCCCCTCACGGCTGCCCGGGCCTCCCAGGCCCACCCGCAGCCGAGCGTCGGCCCTCCACGGCTGCCCGGGCGCCCCCCCCCCCCGCTTCCGGCCCCCCAGGGGCCCCCCGTCAGCCCCTCACGGCTGCTCGGGCCCCCCGGAGCCCCAAGTCGGCCCCTCGGGCCCCCCGGCGCCTGCCGCGCTGCTCCGCCAAGAGAGGAGGCCTGCAGGCCTCGAGGCGGCCCCACGCCCGGGCGCCCGCCCCGACCCCCGGCCCGGCCCGCGGCGGCTCTCACCGGCTCCCGGCTGCACGGCTCCGCGGGGCTCAGCGGCGGCGCGCGGGCGAGGCCATGCAGCCCCAGCCCGTCCCCCGGCCCGAGCGGGAAGGCGGCGGCGGCGGCGGCGGGCTCCGAGCGCCGGCGAAGCGGCGAGGCCGGCGGGAGGCGAGCCCGCCCCTCGGGCGCGGCCAGGCTCGGGCGGCGCCGCGGCGGCGCGGGCGCTCACTGAGGGGACGTCGGGCCGCGCGCTCGGCGGCGGCGCCTCCCCGCCTGGGGCCCTCGCTCCATCGCGCTCCGGCTCGGCGGCCTCTGGCTCCCGGACCCGGCGGCGGCTGCGGCGGGCGCCGGCCGCATGAGACGCCGCCGCCCATTGGCCCGCCGTATCCGCCTCCGCCATTGGCCCGCTGCGGCCGGGCACAGGACTGCGCACGTCACGGCGTCGGGGAGGAAGTGCGCCGGCGGGGGTGAAGGGGCGGCAGCGAGAGGGACAGCTTCGGTGACAGGCCTGGGGCGGGACCAGAGGACGTTCCGGGACGGATTGGTCAAAGTCGTGCGTCCGGGCGCACGGCACGTTGGGAAGCGAGCAGCTGGATTGGCTGCTTGCCTCGCAGGGGGGGGCGGGCCTTTTGTTCCCGGACGCGACGATTGGTCTTTCCAAATGCCGGAAGCGACGAGGGGAACGGTCGAAAGCCGGGATCCAGCGTCCACGGAGCGGGGAGATGAGGTATCGGCGGCGCTGGGCCTCAGCCCGGCAGCCTCGGTCCCTGGTCCGAGTCCCCCCGCCCGCGCGGCTTGAGGAGACCAGGCGGCGCGCGCTGGTGCGGGCGGACCGCGGCCGTCGCGCCCCTGCCCTGTGGTTAAGTGGAGGCGCGCGCGGTGCTCTGCGTGCGGCGGGTGCGGGCAGCGCGGGAAGCAAGGACCGCGCCCGCCTCGCAGGGCCACCGGGAGGACTGCGCGAGGAGTGTGCGCGGCCCTTGGCCGGGACTCGGCACGTAGGGAACTGGTCCCTCCGCAGCGGCTGCCTTCCAGGTTCCGATTTCCCCGCTCCCAGCCAGTAACTTCCCTGGGTGAGCGGGGCGCCGTGGGCTGTCGAGCACCCTCGGGATGATGACCCAGGGTCCCGGTGGACACCTCATTGTAAGGATTCCCTGGGAACACTGATAAAATTGGGACTCCGGACCCCACGCCCACTTGCGTAAATCTAGATGGAGGGAAGGAGGAATTAGGATTTTCTATGTTGGTCTCTGATAATACTCATCCTTGGAAAATTTTCAAAATCACTGACCTTAGCCAATCCAATACTCTCTAGAGGGAATTTGCCTTGGAAATAGTCTGACAAGGTAAAAGCAAAGAATTTTAACAGAAACAGAACTTGTAAGTAAAAACTACAGTAGAGAAAAGAAATACAGAGTAAAGTGAAAGAAGCCATTTAGTGCATTTATTCAGAGAGGTTTATTGCCATGGGCCAAACACTGTATCAAGCCCTGGAAAGTCGACGGGAACAGAGCAGGTGGAGTCCTTACCAGCTGGGATTTAGCGTCAGGCCGGGAAAACGTGTTTATCAAACAGCCACACAATATGCACTTTGAGAAAGACGTACAAGGAGTTATGAAAGAATATTGAGTGAAAACCAGGTCTAGTCTGGGGGAGTGGCTTGCAAAAGATTTCCATAAGGTGTTACACTCGAACTGCTGCTGTCAGAAGTCTGAGGAAGAGGTGAGTAGATGGGAGAATATTCTAGGTCTGCTGTCCAATAGGATAGCTTCTAGCCACATAGGACTGTTAAGTACTGGAGATGTGAGTCCAAACTGACATGTACTGTGAATATAAAATACACACCAGATTTCAGACTTAGCACGAAGAAGAAAAGAATGTAAAATATCTCAAAAAAATGTTTTTATTACACATGGAAGTGATAGTACTTTGGATAATGGCATTAAATAAAATATAGCTTTGAAACTAATTTTATCCTTTTTTTTCCCCTAATCATTGCTACCAGGAAATTTTGTTTTTATTACTAAGAAATGTTACTTTGTATAAGCAGGCTCCACACCCAACATGGGCCTCGAACTCTCGACCTGGAGATCAAGAGTTGGGTGCTCTACCAACTGAGCCAGCCAGGCACCCCAACTGCTAGGAAATTTTATTTTTTTTTAATTTTTTTTTCAACGTTTATTTATTTTTTGGGGGACAGAGAGAGACAGAGCGTGAACAGGGGAGGGGCAGAGAGAGAGGGAGACACAGAATCGGAAACAGGCTCCAGGCTCCGAGCCATCAGCCCAGAGCCTGAAGCGGGGCTCAAACCCACGGACCATGAGATCGTGACCTGGCTGAAGTCGGACGCCTAACCGACTGCGCCACCCAGGCGCCCCCCAACTGCTAGGAAATTTTAAATGCCATCCTGGCTGCATTCAGTTTCGTGGGCAAAGGAGCAAGCTAACTGGTGCCCTTAAGTTGTTGGAGAGGGTTGAGGTGGCCCAAGGGGCCATATTCACGTATTTAAGGCTTTTAAGTGCCCGCTGTGTTTTCAGCACTGTTGTAAGACCTCCGTGAAATGCAGGGCAATGGGGGCAGAGGAGGCATGCTGTTTTTAATATAAGTTAGTAGGTGAAGAACTCAGATAAGATCATCTTTGAGGAGGACCCCGGGGGTGAAGCAAGGCGTGATTTGGAGAAAATCACCCCAGGTGGGGCAGGAAGGAGCCCCACAAGCACAGAGTAAAGCTCAGGCAAACAAGATGAGGAAGATGTCTGAGCAAGGGTCCCACTTGGAGTTGGGAAATCGCCCTAAGCCACTGCAGGGTCGCAGGACCACGAGCCGTGGCCTGACCTACTGTTGAAGGATCACTCAAGACGACGAGAGCACAGAGAAGGTGGGGCGAGGCAGCAGTGCCATTGTGCCTGCGAGTCTGGGATGTGTTTTGAAGACAGAGTTGGCAGGACTTGTGGGTTGTACGAGAGAAGGGTCTGGGCTGAAGTCACCACCGGATGGCAGGGCTCCAGGGGGGATAGAGCTTTGGGCTGAAAAACTGGGAGTTTACTTTTATACAGTTAAGTGCAAGATGCTTGGGTCTCCATGTGGGTGATGGGTTGGGGGGGTGGCAACCACAGAAAGCAGAGAGGTAGCTAGGCACAGGTGAGGCCTCGCAGGCACACAAATGATTTTTTTTTTTTTTTTTAAGTTTATTTTTGAGAGAGAGAGGGAGACACAGGAACAGAAGCAGGCTCCAGGTCCCAGCTGTCAGCACAGAGCCCGATTTGGGGCTCAGACTCACAAACCCAGAGATCGTGACCTGAGCCAAAGTCGGATGCTTAACTGACTGAGCCCCCCAGGTGCCCTGGCACACGAATGATTTTTTTAGCCTGCAAGCAGCACCTGCCAGAGAAGGGCTTTAATCAGGAAGCACAGGGACAGAGTCCTGTTCTAAAACACCGCTTTTGAAACAGTGTGAAGGTTGAGACCATGATGAGAGGCCAGGTGGGAAGCTGTTGCAATAGTTCCAGAGAAAAGAGAAACAGGAAGGGGGGTGGCGAAGCGGTGAGGACGGCAGAGTAGGAGAGCAGGGGCCGGGTGGAGATAGCATGGCTGAGGCTGGGGGCCCTGACGGGGGCTACCAAAGAGCCAGCATTGCCACACCTTCCATTTTTTTCCATGGAAACCAGAAACCAAATTTTTATAGGACAGTTCAGTAAAAACAATTTGCCAAACATGTGGGCCAAACAAAACAAATTAGATCTACAAATTCCTCCTCTGGATCCCCACAGGCTAGTTCTCCGCAGGGTAGTATCCTCCCCACAGGCTTTCCTGGCAAGCCTGTTTGCTTTAATGCAGTTACCTGGACCCACCGGGAGATTCAGGTTCAAGAAACCAAGATCCTGCCCAAAGCATTTATGTTGCAGTATGTCTCTGTTCCCCAGGAGCCAAAAGAAGAAATTATTGATTAAACATAAGCCAAATGTGGCTTCAGAAAAATCCAGTGCCCTGGTGATGCTTGACGCCCTCCCAGAGAAGAAATGATGTGACCTTTTACTCCTAAGCCAAGCTGCTTGAAGTGACTCTCCACCCTCCGCAGGACACCACCTGCCCCCCCCCCCGCCCCCCCATGTGGACCCGGAGAGTGATGGTGCACGGGTGAGGCTCTTCTCACCCTTGCAAAACTGCCGGAGGCTGCTGCTGAAAGGGAGGCGGCCCAGCCACCTTGTTTTCTGTCTGCTTCCTCTTCTACGCAAGTGGCAGAAGTGGCCAGAGCAGGCCCACATTCTGACCCCTTCCCTTCTGCCTGTTACCCCAAGGCCAAGCCAGCCCCGCCCCAGCCCTGTGGTCAACCCCAGCTCTCCAGCATTCTTCACATTAGAATCTGGAACCACAACGAATTATCACGTGCTTTGCTTCCACCGTAGCTCGTGACGCACGGCCCTCCCAAACCTCAGAGGAAGGACTAACTGCTGTGTGTGGCAAGAGTCAGATGTTCCTGAGACCCCTGGCCCCAGGACCACGGAGGCCACCCCGTCATTTTTAAAACTTTGGACCCAGTATCTTTTCTGTAGCCTACCAGTTTTTATGTCATTTTAAAATCGATATGAAGTATTCTTCTCTTCAATTTCTCACAAATCCAACTAGAAAGGTTGAGAGTAAAAATAAGTCTTCCTAAGACTTCTTTTCCTAGTGAGGGTGTCATAATATTGCATAATGTGTTTTATGTAATGAACGTCAGCTTGCAGAAAGCACGGAGCTTACTCAGCTGGGAGATGAATTGTGTACTCATTCAACAAATGCGTGGGTGCCTGCCGTGTGCTGGACAGCATTACAGCAAAGGCAGAACACAAGTCTCTCAAACACTTTCATGGCCCAGACGGGGATTGAAAGACGGTCTTGTGGCTCTGCAGCTGGCATAGAACATTCCAGAAGCTTGGGTGGGTGGCCATGGTCAGGAAGTGATGTGACACCCATCTGCAGCCCCTCTCTGGGGTTTGTGAAGGAGCCATGGAGGCTTTGTCCTATGCAATCCCTGGAAACCAGCCCCTGCGGTACAGCTGAGCCCTACTTGTAAGGTGGTTGGGACGCCAGCCCTGGGGGGACCACAGTGCTCAGTGTCCGGAATGGTCCATTCACATCCTTTCGCTAATGCTGAATTCAGGGATGATTTAATAACAAATTCCCCAAACTGTCCCTGGGTACTTTAAGATATCTTTAGCTGAAGAGGAACTCACAAAAGATAATCTTGAATCTAATCTGAGTCCCCTTTTTATTTTTTTAGTAATCTCTACACCCAACGTGGAGCTCGAACTCATGACCCTGAGATCAAGAATTACATGCTCTTCTGACTGAGCCAGCCAGGCACCCTCAAGTTCCCTTTTTAAGCGCATAAAATTCACATATCTTTGGTAAAGAATAACCCTAATGACATTGGAATTGCCATGATTGAGACTAGGGGTTCACCAACTGTGGTTCAGGGACCCCTGGAGGCCGCCCAAGACCTTTCTTGGGGTCAGCAAAAGTCTGGCAGTTTGGAGGGCATGGCTGCAGGCTGTCAGCAAAGGCAGCTATTCTCAAGAAGGCAATCCAGAGCCCTGGGGTCTGGAAGATTGAGTTGAATGTCACCAGACTGGAAGGTGTACCAGTTAACAAGGGAAGGAGGGAGAGAGGAGTGGTCCCACTGAGTCTGGGGAGAGGGTGAAAGGCTGTGTGCCAAGATAGAGAAGCACCAGGCCTCAGCAGTTTGGAGCTACCAGATGGCCACTGGAGCTGTCCTGCAGGTCACGTATGTACCAGCCTGGTGGTGAGAAGCAGAAACCTTTGGAGATGAGCTTGCTGGAGGGGACGTCCAGGCCCAGGCGGCAGAAGCCCGGAGGATGTCAGTCACTCAGCACTTTCCTGGAGCAGGCAGCCTGGGAATGCTCACCCCTCCCTGCTTCACCAGACTGCTCAGAGACAGAGACTGCGCTTTATGGGTACACGTATCTTTCAAAACAATTATACGGCACTGGGGACAGCAGAGATGCTCAGTATTAAAGGAACTATTCAATGTTGTCCCTGAAACCCAGCTTTACTTTGCAACTTTAAAAAGTATTCAGAAAATAAAAGGACAGAAATGCTACCAGAAAAGAAAGAAAAGAAATGCTACAGGGCTGCTGCTGTGTTTCAGTGTTGAATACTGTGTCCCCTTCCAGTGACCCTGTGGGTGGCACCCACACTGTCCAGCAAGGCTGGCTTCTTGGCACCTGCTAACCACAGAGCTCCCAGGCGAATGTTTGAGTCCCTCCCTTCTGCCTGGAGACAGCTTATGCCCATAGTCTATGGGCTCTGGGTCACTTTGTTTATTCTGCTCAAGAAACTGTAACTTTGGGGCACCTGGGGGGCTTGGTTAAGCATCCGGCTCTTGGCTTTGGCTCAGGTCATGATCTCAGAGGTTGTGGGTTAGAGCCCCACATTGTGCTCTGTGCTGACAGCATAGAGCCTGCTTGGGATTCTCTCTCTTCCTCTCTCTCTTTGCCCCTACCCTGCTCACTCACTCTCTCTCAAAATAGATAAACTTTTAAAAAGGATATTTAAAAAAGAATAATAATAGTAAAAATAATAGAGTCCCTTTCTCTGTGAAGTCGGCACCGGCCACCCCATCTCACGCTTTGTCTCTGCGACCACTTACAATCTCGCGGACCGTGTGCTTTGCTGACGTGGCTGACTTTTGTTTCTCACTAGAACAGAAGCTCAGTGAGGACAAGCATCTGTCCACTGCTGTGTCCCTAGCGCCTAGGTCGTGGCCACAGAGTAAGTACCTGTTAAGGGAAATTTCATTTTATCCCACAAAAATCTATTTTTTTCTCCGGGTTCTTTCATTTTCTGCGACTGCTTTGAGGGCCTCTCACCAATCCCCCAAAAGTCACCACCTGCCCCTTTCGCCCTCCCTCCCCTTCCCCATCTTTCCTTTAGAACCCATAACAGCTCTGGGGAAGGGGGAGGGCTCTTTCCCCTACCCCTCTGTATCTCTCCTCCTTTCTTTTGGCCTGGTTTTGTCCCTTCTCTTTTTGTTCTGCTCTACAGAACACGCGGGAATGAGCCAGCAGTCTCTGAGAACCAGGCGTTAGAAGGTCTCAGTGAACAAAGGCAAGGTTTTCCTTAGCGGGAGGCACACAAGGGAGAGACGTCTGGGAACACTGGCCTGTCGCTGTGTCTCTCCCTGTTACACTGCGGCTGTCCGAGTTCAGTGTGCCTCACGGCAACTTCTACGGAAGTAGGTCCACCGTTGATTTGCTGAAAAGCCATGATGGCCATAGACCTCTAGGATCTAGCAAGCTGGTGAACACTCGGTGCCTTAATGGAAGGGCACAGAGACCTAGGACCGTCCTTGTTCAGGGGAAGAGCATGCTCTGTCCGATCCCGCAAAAAGGAGTCGCTCGGCTGCCCGCTGCTGACTGTGGGTCAGGGAGCGGAGACACGGCGGACCTGGTCACTGGCTACATCCTAGACCAGCAAGCAGAGGACCCTGTTGGCTTCAGGGCACATTCAACTGCAAGCGGTCTGGGGGACCACATACAAAAAGTGAATGCCTTCTTCCTTCAAATGTCTTCTCATTCCCCGAAACAAGTGACCCCTGGGGCCAGGGAGATAGCAAGCTAGTGACTGCCAGGAATAGCTATTAACCAGACATCCAGACGTGGTCCCTCTCTGCTGGTAGCTGAACCCAGATGAGACTTCTGAGCCCACACTGGGGGGTTATGGAGGGAGGGACCCTGGGCCTCTGGCCAGTGACGACTCCCCAGTAGCTAGTGAACCTGGACAGGCAAACCCCAACTTGGACCAACAACACCCCAAAAACCCAACATAAACTTGCATCTAAAGAAACGGGGTGGCTCGTGATGAGGAGACGAGGCGGGGGGGTCCCACCCGCAGTGACTGGATCTGGGGGCGCAAACCAGGTTGCCCCCCGCCTCACCTGCAGCCTTTGCTCCTTTACACATGGGCCTCCTTCTCTCCAACCACGGTTGGCTTTCTGCACAGGGTGGGAAAGGGGGGAGCGGCCTGCTCGGTCCATCCTCTCCATGACCCCAAAGGCAGTCCCTTCATCTTCAAACAGGAGCTCTCAGGAAGGACGCCATTGGCTGGCTTTGCATTCCTGAACCAATCGTCGCGCGGATTAACGCAGCCCTAGGAAGGGCTGGGGTCGCGTGACCAGGGGATCAGGATCGGAGGGGTGGATGTTGCTGAACAGACACGAACAACAGACACCTTCTGTAATCATCACTGTGGTCAGCAGGCTCTCAGGAGACCCTCGATGATGCCCACCCCCTGGAATTCACACCCTGGGGCCGTCCCTGCCACACGCCCCATGTGGTGAAGAGCTCAGGTCTCCTGCCAACAGCCAGGTGAGGGCACCCCCTGGAGAGCCACCCTCCAGCACCAGGAAAGCTTCACCTGGACCGCACCCTTGGGTAAGAGCCAAAACTACTTTCTCAACCACACCCGGACGCCCAATCCTCAGAAAACCGTGTGACACAATGAACATTGTTCTAACTTGCCAAGTGTCAGGCTGATTTGTTCCATAGCAACGGACGGCCGATCGAAGCAACACAGCAAGCTAAGTTAATACATTCAGTAAGTGCTGTCCAGAGCTATGAGGGGTAGCAGTCCGCAGAGAGGGCGTGGACCCTGCCCTTTCCAGGTGTCCCCCGAGACACTGGTCCAGAATCTCACACCCAGCAGTCTAGTGAAACACGGAGCATACATGGCTCTTTAGTCACACACAAATTTCTATACAGGTTGTTTGCGAGTAGAAATGGACTTTTTATCCCTTTAAGAACAAAATCTGTGATTACAAAATCTCATACATATGGTGACTAAAACCCAGCTAACAAGCGATATGAGAAGAAATCACTTCCTAAGAAAGATCTTTAGTTCAGAAACAAAACCTCCCAAAATTCAAAGAAATGAACGAGTTTATTCAAATGCTCCACAAGGAAGTATATCTTATAGAAGACGTCCTAATATTGGCCAAATACCTCGTTGTAGAACAGGTCACTCAGAGCTCTGTGACTCAGCCTTGGCAGCAGGAGCTCAGCAGAGTGACTCTGGGAGCAGTGCTTGCACCGTGCAACCGTCCCAGGGCCTCAGAGGCCAGGGCAAGTGTGGAAGCACCTGTTCTAAGAAAAGACAAACAGCTTACCTTACTTGCTGCCAAGCTGCCCAATTTAGGAAGAAGCAAATAATTGCTCTGATAGGAGAAAGGAAGCCTAGATATTAAAACCAAAAACGGCCCAAAAGATCAATTTGTCTTGACTGCTAACATGTCATTCCTGTTTTACAGACAAGGAGGACAGATGGGGAGCAGCTTGCCTGAAGCAGGAACTTGAGAGCCCAGGACCCCCACCAGCCAAGGAACAGCTGCAGGGGTGGGAGCAGCAGAGGTCCTCTCTGCTCCCTCCTTCCACACCCCCCACCAAGGGTCGCCTAGCTCACAAACACACCTGGTGTCGGAGTGGCAATGCAGGAATCTAGGACATGGGACTGCAACCCGTTCACCGTGAGGTTGCCTCCGCCAGTTAAGGGAAGCCGCGTCCTGATGGACACTGAGTGCACAGAGCCGAGGAAGGACAGTTGAGTAAACAGAGGTTAAGAGGGGGGGCACCTGGGAGCTCAGTCGGTTGAGCATCCGAGTCTCAGGTCATGGTCTCGTGGTTCGTGGGTTTGAGCCCCACGAGCCTGCTTGAGATTTTGTCTCCCTTTCTCTCTCGGCCCCTCCCCTGCTTGCTTTCTCAAAAATAAATGAATAAACATTTTGAATAAATGAATCGATAATCTGTTCTTCCAGAATCTCATTTGCTATGACATCCCAGGAATAACTCCCAGATACGAATGACTTCCGGCTTCATGAGCTGTTTTCACGTACTTTTATTGTATTTTATCTTTATGACGAGACTGTGGGAAACCTAAGGCTGCTATTAGCCTCACTCTGTAGATAATTATTATCCCCATTTTAATGATGAGAAAATTGAGGCTCTGATAAGGTAGTAACTTGCTCAACGTCATAGGATGAGGACAGAAGCCAGCGTTGTTTCCACAGAGGTTGGCCCCTTGCCACTACTCGGTATTGCTTCCCACTGACTTGTCAGTCAACAGAGACCACAGTAACAATTTCTCTTCAAGCAGTATTAGCGGGATCCTAGCTTATACTCTTCCTAAACACATTCCTAAACACATGTTAGAGGCTTTGGGTGATGAGGGAACAGGGATGGGAGGGGGGCTTGGTCGCTTCCTGTCAGGGCACATTGCACAGTTTTGATAGGGTGCAAGAAACCACTCTCTCGGAAGTCCGGTTCCGGTCACAGGACTGGTCTGGGCACAGTGAGGGCAGGACGCAGTGAGCCGGAAGGCAGAAAGTGGGTGGGACAATTTAACCAGCAAAGAAAAAAACAGTGGAGGGAAGGCTGGGGAGGAAGGATTGACGGTGAAGGACCAGGGTAGGAGGACATAAAAAACAAAAGGAAAGGCAATGAGTTCAGTTGTGTGAATCACAGGCAGCCCTGGGCCGAGGGGCTGCTCCCTCCACGAACCAGCCACGAATAAGAATCTCTACAGAGGCACCAGTTGCTGGGGAGCTGAGCACCCATAATCCAGACACTGAATTTTAAAAATGTCCCCAAAGGTGCCTGGAAGGGCCAATTGGTTAAACGTCTGACTCCTGACTCTGGACTTCAGCTCAGATCAAGATCTCACCCTTCGTGGAATCAAGCCCAGGGTCAGGTTTCAAGCGGACAGCAGGGAGCCTGCTAGGGATTCTCTCCCTCTCTGCCCCTCCTCTGCTCCCATGCATGCACCAGCGCTCTCTCTCTCAAAATAAATAATCGCTTAAAAAGTCCCAAAGTTTTCAGCAGTGAGGGAGGGGAAGGATATACAAATCATGCTACTTTTGTAATACACAAGGAACAATGGTGGGGAGCAGCGCAGCCCCAGAAACCAGTCCGACCAGCTCTGAGGCTCTGCACTATCACTCCTTAGCTGTGACCTTGGATGGGATTTAATGTGTTTGAGTCTGTTGCCTCATCTGTAAAGTAGATATTAAAAGTACTTCAGAGTTGTGAATATTAAGAGCATCCGATAGCGAGCCAGGCACCAGTTAGTACTAAGATTGCCTGCAGGAATTTCCAGAATACAGAAAGAAAAGCACATGGAGAGCCTGGGTGGCTCCGTCTGTTAAGCATTGGACTTCGACTCTGGTCAGGATCTCTCCGCTGCTGAGTTTGAGCCCCGCATAGGGCTCTGTGCTGACATCTGAGAGCCTGGATGGAGCCTGGAGCCTCCTGCTTCAGAGTCTGTCTCCCTCTCTCTCTCTGCCCCTCCCCCACTCATGCTCGCTCGCGCGCTCTCTCTCTCTCTCAAAATAAAACATAAATTTTTTTTTAAGCAAAAAAGAAACACGTTACCATAACCCTACCTCTGTAAGACATCCACCTAGTTTTTGGTTTTTCTACTCAACAAGCTTTTCAGCTCTGAGCAGTCGGCAGCGTCAAAGCTAAGCACTAAAGCCCTGGGCCTCACGCAGGCTGGGAAAGAGGAGGAAAGGTGCAGACAGCGGCGGCCAGGGGCCGGGTCTGCCTGGGCCAGCGACGAGCCAAAAGGTCCCTCCCTCCTGCCTCGGGCTGGGGACGACTTCCAGAAGTCTTCGTGCCCTCCGCAGAAAATAACTAGTTTAGATGGCTATCTGTCCGAAATTAAACGTCCTCAGGACGAGGCTCCTGCCTGCGCAAGGGCGCCCGGCCACCCTCCCTGCTCTGACCGCGAGCCCCGCGGGCCCCTTTGAACTGCCCGGCGGCGCGCTGCCCCCTGACCCCCGGAGACCCGCAGACGGACCAGGGTCCGGTTCCGGTCCCGGGAGGGGGGGTTCGGGGTCCGAGTCCGGGTCCCGTGGGGTCTGGGGGTCGGGGTCCGAATCCCAGTCCCGGGAGCGGGTTGAGTCCGAGTCCGTGTACCGGTCCCGGGTGACGGTCCAGTCTTTTGGGCGCGTCTCCCTCCTTGCTCCGCCCGGGAAAAGGACGGCCGCCCCAGCAGCGGCGCCCCCGGCCGGCGTGGCTGCAGGATGCAGCCCGGCGCAGAGTCACGGCACTCTTCCTCCAGGGCTCTATGCGTGGTGCCCCGCACAGGCTGCCACCTAATAAACCGCTAGGTTACGCCAGTCCGGCCGGGGTTGCGGCGGGGCGCCGGGGGCACCGAGCCTTGGCAGCCCCCACCGCGCAGGCGCTCCCGGGTAGCCCGACTGCGCAGGCGCCGCTTCCGCGCCAACATGGCGGCCGTGTTGCTGCTGCTGCGTGCCCTCCGTCGGGGCCCGACTGCGGGGCCCGGGCGACTGCGGGGCTCCTGCTCGGGCTGGAGCCCAGGCCTCACCACCGAAGGCGGGAGGAGGTGCCAGCACTTCGTCTACAGGCCTCCGATCCGACTCGCGGGCGCCGGAGGCCAAGCCAAGCAGGTAACCGCCGACCCCGGGCTGGGACCCTGCCCCCTTCCTGAATCTAGGCCGGGCCTCTCCCGCCCCGCCTCCGCCCCGGCTGGGTCCCTCCCCCTTCCCCTGATCCCCCTCCCCAGCCCCGGCCAGGCCCCTCCCCCTCCCCCTCCCCCATAGGCCTCCCCCGCTCTCCCCGCGCCCCCGCTGGCCCCTGAGCCCGAGCGGTGCCTTCCAGTCCAGTGATGCGGGGTGGTACGGAAGGGCCGGGGCGGCCTTGGAGAGACTCCGCACAGGCTCCAGCTTGGATGTTTCCAGCCCTTATTTCCTGTATTGATATTGTCTGCCTGTTTGCCTGAATTCCTGGCATCTTAAAATTGAATCCAGGGGCGCCTGGCTGGCTCAGTCGGTGGAGCGTGAGACTCTTGATCTCCAGGTTGAGTTCGAGCCCTACATTTGGTGTAGAGATTACTTAAAAATCTTTTTTTTTTAATTTTTAAAAAATATTTATTTTTGAGGAAGAGAGAGAGAGAGAGAGAGAGAGAGAGAGAGAGAGACAGTATGAGCGGGGGAGGGGCAGAGAGACAGGGAGGCACAGAATCCGAAGCAGGCTCCAGGCTCCAGGCTCCAAGCTGTCATCACCGAGCCCGACCTGGGGGGCTCGAACTCATGAACTATGAGATAATGACCTGAGCCAAAGTCGGACGCTTAACCGACCGAGTCACTCAGGCACCCCTAAAAATAAAATCTTTAAAAAAAAATAGATAAATGTGGGGCTCCTGGGTGTCTCAGTCGGTTGAACATCCGACTTCGGCTCAGGTCATGATCTCGCGGCCTGTGAGTTCAAGCCCCGCATCGGGCTCTGTGCTGACAGCTCGCAGCCTGGAGCCTCCTTCCGATTCTGTGTCTCCCTCTCTCTGCCCCTCCCCCACCCATGCTCGCTCTCTCTCTCTCTCTCTCTCTCTCTCTGTCAAAAATAAATAAACATTAAAAAAAATGTTTAAAAAAATAGATAAATAAATTGAATCTACTAAAAGTTTCACTGATTTTAGCGGAGAACAATTTCACAATTGGCTCATTTGGATCTGATCTCCTGAGGATTAGTTCTAAATAGTACTTGGCGTTGGGTTCGAAGTGGGCTGAGGTTTTGTGAGCCAAACACCAGGTGATTGTATTTGACTTTTGTCTTGTAGCTTAACGTGTTAGGAACTCAAATTCACGGAGCATTCTCTGGCCAAGACTGTTCTAGGCTCTGCTCAGGTTAACTCTTCATCCAGAAAACAAAGACCCTAAGTCCTGGTGCCTTTATGGCTGATTTTTTTTTACCCAGTCTTAGGAGCTCAGCCTTGACATCCTAGGTCATAATTTATTGTTGTTATTATATTTTATCATAACTTGAGGACCAGTTTGAATTATAATTCTCTTCTTTTCTAGCTTACTGGCTGTCCTTCCTTAACCTGAGGGCAACTGTAGACGTATTACCTTTTTTTCCTGCCTTTTAGTTCCGTTGAAAAGGAAGTCCGTGCTTTATTATCATCAGTCTGAACTTGTGCTCATTTTATGAAAATAACTGATGTAGTCAGGTCACACAGTGTGAAATCTCAGCAGGTTACCTCGCCAGTGGCTGTAATAGTAGTAAAACTAAAGTAACCTGGTTTAAGCAAACTGTTTGGGTCTGACTTTGAAGAATGACAATTTTTGTTTTGTTTTGTTTGCTGTATCTTTCACACTGATGTTAGTCATTTGTTGGGTCCAGTCCACGTCGCGTGGCTACCTCTTCTATGCCTGCTGCTTCTCACCGAACCAAGAATGTTAGTTTTAGTTAAATGGGACAATAACTCGATAGACTAGGAATTTGCCTCTTGTTGCTAACGGGAGGTTACATGTTATGTGCTTGTTACCAGAAAGCGTTGAGCAAGGTGTTACTTTTCTTGATAGCAGCGGGACAGGGATGAACTAAGGGAGACATCAAAAGCAGATGAAGAAACTGCCAACAAAGAGAAAAAGTTAAGTTGGATCATTGACCTTAACATAACACGTATTCAAGTGGGAAAATGCTCACCCTGAGAGCAGAGCTTTGGAAAGACAGGCCAGTGAGCTGCTGTAGAGCCAGAAACGCTCTGTGTGGAACTGCTGTCTGGAGATGTCAGGATCAAGGGCCCTGGGCTCTCACAGCTGCCTTTGTGTGTGTGTGTGTGTGTGTGTGTGTGTGTCTGTGTGTCTGTGTGTCTGTGTGTGTCTGTGTCTCTCTGTGTGCTTTTCCAGACTGTGATCCTTGGGTACAGTGTGTGTGTGTGTGTGTGTGTGTGTGTGTGTCTGTGTCTGTGTGTCTGTGTGTGTCTGTGTCTCTCTGTGTGCTTTTCCAGACTGTGATCCTTGGGTACAGTGTGTGTGTGTGTGTGTGTGTGTGTGTGTGTGTCTGTGTGTCTGTGTCTGTGTGTCTGTGTGTCTGTGTGTGTGTGTGTCTCTCTGTGTGCTTTTCCAGACTGTGATCCTTGGGTACAGTGTGTGTGTGTGTGTCTGTGTCTGTGTGTCTGTGTGTGTCTGTGTCTCTCTGTGTGCTTTTCCAGACTGTGATCCTTGGGTACAGTGTGTGTGTGTGTGTGTGTGTGTGTGTCTGTGTCTGTGTGTCTGTGTGTGTCTGTGTCTCTCTGTGTGCTTTTCCAGACTGTGATCCTTGGGTACAGTGTGTGTGTGTGTGTGTGTGTGTGTGTGTGTGTATGTCTGTGTGTTTGTGTGTGTCTGTGTCTCTCTGTGTGCTTTTCCAGACTGTGATCCTTGGGTACAGTGTGTGTGTGTGTGTGTGTGTGTGTGTGTGTGTGTGTGTCTGTGTCTGTGTGTCTGTGTGTGTCTGTGTCTCTCTGTGTGCTTTTCCAGACTGTGATCCTTGGGTACAGAGTGGTAGCCAGCGCTCCCTGCCTGCCCCTCAGTATTTCTTGTGCTCACTCACATCACGCTTGACGTTTTGATGTTACATTAAAACTCTGAAATGATGCTCAGGCCATTCATGTTTCAGGGCAATGTAAGCACAATAAATGAGCGTTGGAGTTGCCAGGAAAGGTCTGGCACAAGCAATCAGTCACACTGCGGTGGTGTGGTGTGGAATGGGTGACCGTCCTCTGTGTTTTCCTTTCCAGAACTTGCAGTCGTGGCTGCTGACCCCTACCTGTGACAGGTTCCAGGGACTGTTGCTGAAACAGCGTCTCATCCAGGATCCAGTCAGACTCTGGAAACTCTTAGGTGTGTATCTTCTGAAATAGAGAATTGATAGGCAAATCCTGTGACATTTGTAAGTAAGTTAGGATATCGTTGCTAGTCTGACATCGGCAGAGAAACAAAATCACTGAGATGACTTTTGGCTTTTTTTTTAATTAAAAAAATTTTTTAACTTACTTTTTATTTGTTTTTATTTTTTATGCTTTTAATGTTGATTTATTTTTTAAAAAGTTTTTTTTAATGTTTATTTATTTTTGAGACAGAGACAGAGGGAGACAGAGCACGAGTGGGGGAGGGGCAGAGAGAGAGGGAGACACAGAATCGGAAGCAGGCTCCAGGCTCGGAGCTGTCAGCACAGGGCCCGACGCGGGGCTCGAACTCATGAACTGCAAGATCATGACCTGAGCTGAAGTCGGACGCTTAACCGACCGAGCCGCCCAGACACCCCGTTTGGCTTCTAATTATTATTGTTGTTGTTGTTGTTTTACTCACTTGCTTATTTTGAGAGAGAGGCGGGTAGAAGGGGCAGAGAGAGAGAAGGGGAGAGAGAAACAAGCAGGTTCTGAGCCATCTGCACAGAGCCCAACGTGGGGCTTGACCTCACCACCCTGAGATCATGACCTGAGCCCAAATCGAGAGTTGGTTGCTTAACTGACTGACCCACCCAGGCGCCCCCTGGCTTCTATTTATTGTGAGCCCCTAGATGTTCTAAAGAGCAGTTTACAAAAGAGAAGATTGGCTAAGGCCTAATTGCTTCCTTGAGTGGACTTTTTTAAAATTCTGGTGCATAGCAATGATTGGGCTGCTTACAAGGATTTTCGTGTTCTCTAGCCAGCTGCAAGAACAGTTAGTAAGGCTCTTCAAAGTGTATGTTTTATATAAAGGTAACTAAAAACAGCCCACAAATAACTTATTCTTGAAATAGTTTGCTTGTTTAATGAGATACTGTGACATCTTCAAGCGAGATCTTAGGTCAGAGGCCTTAGGATCTTCAGGATTGACACCTGGGACTTTACTCCCCGCTCCATCCAGTTGGAAAGGGCAAAAGTGAAACCTCCCAACTCCTAAAATACATGAAATGGCTTGGTTCCCCCGTGTGCTCGGGGAGGGCCACTTGGCAGCAGCTGTTTCCGCACTTAAATCTACACACGTCCCCAGGGACACACGCCTCGCCCTCCAGACAGCCTGACCCTCTTCAGAGGGCCATCAGGGTAGTCTTACTTGCGGTTCTGTGAGCGTTGTGAAGAAAGATCCAGCTCGGTCATGGCTGTGAGACTCTTTTTCCCCTCCTTTTAAACAGCAGTGGAATTAGACGGCGGACAAGGCCGAGCCTCTGGTGTGATGAGTGTTGTGTCCCAGTGGTGGCTGCCGGGAGGCTGCTGCACACGTCACAGCCAGTGTGGCTCGTGTGCTCAGGTTCATTAAAGTGGCTGTGTGTGTGTGGAAGAGCCCATCCTCCAGCAGACTTCGGACGTTTCCTCAGTTTACATGCACGACTAAGTTTTCTTCCCTGGCTTGCTAACTGCAGTGACGAGACATTCCATAAGTTGAAGTAGCTTATTATTCCGTAAGTAGCAGCTGCCGTACTAAAAATGAGGACCCAACAGTGCTCAATCTCAGCATGTAGGTTTCGGATGGCTTCTGTTTGGGTTTGGTTATTGGAGAACATACTCTTCTCCTGAGTGCTCCCCCGTAGTGGCAGACCTTGCTAAACGCTGTCCCTGTTCCTTACAGGTGGCACTTACTATTTTAACACGTCCAGGATGAAGCAGAAGACTAAGGACAATGGTAAATCCAAGGCGAGGACCCCTGAAGATGACGAAGGTACATCTATGTGACATTCGTAAATAATGGCTGCCTCGGTTGTCTTCATGTGTGTTCTGCTCTCCGCAGCAGGAAGTCGGTCTCAGAAGTAGAGGGAGCCCAGGCACCTCTGTCTCTCTTACCCTGAGCACACCTACCCCCAACCTTTGATGTGATCACTGGGTCTTCTCTTCTCCTGTAGAGACAGGCTTCCATCCACACCTGTGTCCCTTGTCATGTCCAGAATGTCCGTAGGCAGGCAGGATTACTGTCCTCTGCATAGAAATGGTGACTCTCAGGTCTGCCCTGAACTCAGGAGTTCCAGGGTGGGGAGGAAGGCACCAGGACACCTTGGTGAACCCACCCCCCACACCCCTGCTGAAGTGTGGCCTTGAGAAGCAGTCTCCCCGCCAGAGGAGAGGTTGGGACAGCATATGGCCTCAAGGAGGGGGCAGAACACATAACAACACTCCCGTGTGAGTGACCTCTTTGCCTGTTAGCCCTGCCCCAGCCCCAGTTCACAGCGACCTCACGTGTAAACCTTGAGTCTCACCTCCTATGGAATTAGGACTCTGATTGGGCGAAGGGGTGAGGGAAATTAAAAGGTCAGTTTGAATTGACCTCTAAGGTAGAAGCTGGCTGCTTAGAGGTAATGACAGTGGAAACCACTAACCCATAAGAATGACTGGAGTGTACCCAGCACTGCACTACATGATTTCTACATCTTCACAATTAATTCTTTCCTAATTCCCCATTATCGTTCCCTTTTTATCCCTGAGGACATCGGGTGTCTGTCCTGTGCGGAGTCTGGGGAGGGACACACAGGTAGAGAAGTGGGCGTCTTGTCAAGGACCTTCCTCGTACTTAGATGCTGATTTTGTTTTGCTTGTTTTATTATTATTTTTTAAAGTAGTCTCTATGCCCAATGTGGGGCTCAAACTCACAAACCCCAAGATCGAGAGCCGCAGCTGTTCCGACTAAGCCAGCCGGGGGCCCCCATCTCCAAGCTCGTGAGAGACGGGTCTTAACTCCCGGAAGCCACCCGTGTGGTCATTGGCTGGGTTCCGTGGAGACATTTCTTAGATATTTCTGGTTTCAAGCTCTGCGCTGATCTCACTGCCGCCTTCGCAGGGCATCCACTTTGGCAGTGGCTTGTTTCTTTCACCCAGAGAGCTCCCCGGGAGCTCAGCTCTTCCCCAGCAGGCTTCTGAACTCGAACACACGCGCGTTTCCCACTGTGGGCTGCTACGTTCGCGTGCGTCCTTCACCCCACAGGGACTCCGTGTTGAAAGGTTTTCAGGGGTGGGGGATGAGGGTTTGGCTTGTCAGGAAATCTGCAGGATTTTGAAACACAAATACTGGCGAGGCTGATATTGGCAGCTATTAAAAGTTTTTTCTTCCCAAAAATTAACGTGTTGGTCCGGTAATAGGTAGGTAGCTCAGTGGAACAAAATAGAAAATCCAGTAGCAGAACCTGGTTTATGTAAGAATTAGGGCGTAACTAGAGTGGCATTTCGTGCAGTCGCAGGAAGGATGGATTGTGTCAGAAATGGTTCGGAACAGTTGCTTCGTGACTTGGAGAGAGACGAAATCACACGTACCAAAATAAATCCTGGATGGATTAAATCATTAAATCTAAACAGCAAAACCATCAAAGAATTAGGGGGAAATGTGGCAGAATATGGACACGGGAAAGGCCTTCCTAAATTAAGAAAGAGGTGACAAGGAAGCCAGGGTTTCCTGTAGAGAGACGGGTGCGGGCCTTGTGTGCGCCGTCCCGTTCCTCGTGCTCGGTCCCGCTGACAAGTGTGATTTCTGCGGGCGTGGCCGCGGCCCTCAGTCCAGGTGCCGAACCACACGCTTACTGAGCCTGGTCGCCGCCACGGTGCCGTCAGCCAGTGCTGTGGCACAGGGGACAGCGGGGGCAGAAGTAAATCCCAAGTAGGAGTCTCGCCCACTCCTTCACCGGCCTAGGTGGCAGCCGCACGCGGCTAGAGGGCGTCTGCGTCTCCCCCGCCTTCCTGGAGCGTGCAATACGTGTGAACTTCAGATTGAACGGTAGCGTGCCCTGAGAAAACAGGACGGAGTTCGTGTCTGTCGAGTTTTCGTTAGAGGATGATTATTTGTTTAGCCGAGGACTTTTCCTTCTGGGAGAATCCACTGTGGATTTTCCCTGGCTCTGCCGCCTGCGCGGGCCCGGCTGCCTGTAAGCGCCCCCGACCTGCCTGCGTGCAGCAGGCGCAGCCCGGCGTCTGGGCCTCCCACCTGCGGAGGGTCTGCAGCGAAAGAGCCGGCCCTCGCGGGGGGGGGAGTCTGTCTTCGCCGGCGGTGGATGCGTGAACGCTCACCTGTGCTAAGACTGCACAAGGCGGTCCCACACGGGAGCGCGCGTCTGAGCGAGGCGGGGGACTGCGTCAGCATGCTCGTCGCCCGCTCTGTACGGTGTCACCGTCGGAAGCAGCCGGGCTGACAAAGGATGGCTCTGCGGTACCACTGGGACTCCATGGGGATCCACAGCTATAGGAAAAAGTTCAGCTAAAAAAAGCAGTTGCTGGAATTTCCGGACAACTTTTGTGTTAGTGCTTCTTGGCCCTGAGACGTGAGAACGCCCCATGAGGTAGGGTTCTCGGCCCCATCTGCGTCGGGATCGGTGCCAGGTGATGGCTGGAAAGAGCTGGATCGTCACTGGGATCCCCCTGCACCGCTCGCCTCCGAGCTTGCGTTAGCAGTTGACTGCGGGGCGGGGGGGGGGGGGGGGGGTCCTGCAGAAAGGGTTTCTGGAGGGAAAACCTGGGACAGCTCTGGTAGCTGTGTCCTTGGGCCTCTGGCTTTAGGTGACTGATTCGGGGCACTCTGAGGTGATGGACACTACCCCCTGGAAAGGAGTTTTGCCACCAGAATCTCGCAGGGGGTGTGTCCTGTAGGCCGCTGTCCGGTGGGTGGGCAGTATGGTGGCCGGGAGGCAGCAGTGTCCCCTGGGTGCCTGGGGACGCGGGCAGCAGGAGCTGGCCTGTCGGCTCCCTACACGCCTGTCATCGGTGTCAGGAGCCAAAGGAGACGCGCGAGCCAAGGGGACGGGAGCGCGTGAGTGCTGTGCTCACAAGTGCAGACCCATGCGGCGCCCCGGCCATGAGGGGCCGAGGAGGAAGAGGGTCTTCTGGGGACGGGAGACGTCTTTTTGTATCTGGAGCGTTTAAATGCCATTTCCTGTTCAGAATCTCAGGATCAGATTTTGTTTCATCTCCTATACCTCAGAAATCTTACTCTGATTTGCTTTGAGAGACACAGAGAGCCTGCACAAGTGGGGGAGGGGCAGAGAGAGAGAGAATCCCCCGCAGACTCCGTGCAGTCAGCGCAGAGCCCAACTTGGGGCTCGACTTCGTGACTTTGACATCGTGACCTGAGCCAAAACCAAGAGTCGGATGCTCAACCGACTGAGCCCCCCGGGCGCCCCAAAAATCCTATTCTTATTTAGCCAGTCCTCTGTCTCATTTCCACATTTCCCTTTACTGTTTCCCTTTGTCTTTCTCGGACTGGCCCTCATGATTGCATACCTGACCAACACCACAGACAGGCGTCTGTTTTTAGGCACTTTATTCTTAGTAATTTCTACAGCCAGCGTGGGGCTCGAACGCCAAGCCCGCGATCAAGAGTCGCGTGCTTCACCGACTAAGCCAGCCACGCACCCCCAGGTTTGTGTTTTCTACATTTGGTTTCCTTGGGCTACGGTTTGAGAAGTACACTTAGTGAGTTACAGAAAGCAAATGTTTTTGTGGCCCTGATACACCAGCCAAGTAGCTTTCAGGAGGGTTTACTCACTGGTCCCGCTCGACAGCGTGTGCGGGGCCGGTTCCCCGCACCCCGTGCACCCGGGTTCTACTTTGTTGTACATGCGAATGTATGCAGCACGTGTTTGCGCACGTTTGTAACGATGCTGTCTGCCGGCACAGCCGTCTGTGTGTGTGTGTGAGGTCCTGTCAGGGTGGGCCTGCCGTGGCCGTCTCCTTCTGCCCGGGAGCAGGACTCAGGGCGATTTGGACTCAGAAGCCAGAGCAGGAGTTGTATTGAGAAGCACAGACGATTTTAACCTGCCTTCAGTGAACCGTCCTGACGCCCCAGAGCAGTTACCACTCTGGGCTGCGACCTCCCTGCTCTCTCGCCTGGAGAGTCCTCTGGGAACGTGATGCGCTGCCTCTAGGCCCGGCCTAGATCCTTCTCTCTCAAACAGGCCAGCGGCAGGCAGCTCCATGTGTCAGAACACCTGGCTAGCATTTGAAAAGGGTTGGGTTTTTGGGAAGAAAGAAGATGTGTGTTTTGGAGCCTAAAGGCAAGCTTTTTTTTTTTTTTTTTAATGTGTGTTTATTTTTGAGAGAGGAGAGCACACGCACGCTTGCACGCACGCATGCACACATGATTGGGGGAGGGGCAGAGGCGGAGAGACAGAGGATCCAAAGCAGGCTCTACAGTGACAACAGAGAGCTCACTGTGGAACTCGAACCCGCGAACCTCGAGATCATGACCTGAGCCGAAGTTGGATGCTTTTGTTGGCTAAGCCCCCCAGGTGCCCTGTCCAAGCTGTCTTTTGATTTTAAATGTTTGTTTATTTTTGAGAAAGAGAGCACACATGAGCACAAGCAGGGGAGGGGCAGAGACAGAGGGAGACACAGAATCTGAAGCAGGCTCCAGGCTCCCAGCTGTCAGCAGAGTTCGACGCGGGACTCAAACTCACAAACCGTGAGACCATCACTTGAGCCCCTGAGCCGAAGTTGGATGCTTAACCGACTGACCCACCCAGGCGCCCCATGATTTTAGAAATTCTTGCAAAAAAGTGCAAAATTATCTTGTTTAAAACCAAGCCATATCTGGGGCACCTGGCTGGCTCAGTTGGTGGGGCGTACAACTCTCGATCTCGGGGTTGTGAGTTTGAGCCCCACTTTGGGTATAGAGATTCCTTAAAAAAAAAAAAAAATCTTTTTAAAAACAAATAAATGAAACCAAACCATATTTTTTAAAAATCATAGCCCTGTCTCACAGTCTGCAAACAGATGCATGTGAGTCGCAGAATCGTCGCAAGCCTGTTTCCACGCGGGGCGTGCCGGTGTGCTGGCCAGAGCAGCCAGGAAGGGCAGTGTTGCCACATGGCCTGGGCCCAAATCTGCAAGTGCTTCCAGTGGACGCGTGCCCCGCGACTGCCGACCAGGAACCAGGGACGCACAACAATTTGTGTGTGAGTGAGAGCCTACCGATCATACAAAGCTTCTAAAACAGAGACGTTCATCCTGCTGGTGGAGTCTCACCCAGTTTGCCCAGTTTGGGGACTCTCAATATTATTAACTAGAAAACAAGATGGGAATTCAACGGACCAATTAAGTAGAAAATTACACTGAAATACATGGTTTCTACCTACTCACTGAGAACATAAATTTGCTTTCTAAAATAACTGCTACCTTTATTTAGTTGCCCTTTGTGACTGAGCTTTACATATTGGATAGGCTCTTATAGCCCATTCTTTTTTTTTTTTAAGTTTATTTATTTTGAGAGAAAGAGCATGAGTGTGCGTGATGGGGGGAGGGGCAGAGAGAGGGGAGAGAGAATCCCAAGCAGGCTCCGAGCTGTGAGCGCAGAGCCTGATGCACGGCTGGAACTCATGAGGTCACGACCTGAGCCAAAATCAAGAGTCGGACGTTTAACCCACTGAGCCCCCCAGGCGCCCCCGTTCCAGTCTAAGAGAACATCTAAAATGCGCTTTCAGGTTTTCAGAACGGTTGCAGACACAGCCTTCTCCATAAGCTTCATTTTGTGTTTAAGCTGCCTTAAAATGCCTTTCAGCTCCTCTAAACTGTTGGGAGACGAGGGTGTGTTTGTGGACGGCTCCAGCTCCAAGCGGCACAGGGGGAAGCGGGTGGCACCGGTTCCGGTGCGTGTGCACTTGGGCTGAGCCCTTGTGCCGGGTCCCCCTGCTCCCGGGAGTGGGCCTCTGCTCTTCCCCCGAGCGGACGCTTGTGTTTGTGCCGGAAGGAGCAATGGTGGAAACTTTGGTTGCCGAGCGAGGTCGGGGCCGTGGTGAGCACAAGTGGTGAAGGCATCATTAATGACAGGCCTGGTTGGAGTCTGGGTGGCGTGTCGGGAGGATGGGCCGTGCCGCACAGGTGAGGGCCGCACGGCAGCCTGGTGTGTAAACGGAGGCGCCGGATCCTTCCAGGGACTGGGCTGGGTGGGCTAGTGAGATGACAGCGTGGCGCAAATGAGAGGGTTTACCTGACTGGCTGTTTTGGGAGGAAGACTGTGGCCTGGCCTCTGGTGGCTGCAAGCAGGACTCTCCCGTCTGCGCCCTGGGCCTGAGGGAAGCAGCTTCTGAACGTCCTTCTGGCCTCCTGGTCCGCTGGCTCTCCCTCCTTCTGGGAGCCTCTCCCTGGTGCCCGTGCTGGGAGCTGCTTCTCTGAGTCCCCTGTGCCGTGGGCTCTCCCCTCCCGCCCCGCCCCCACACGCTGCCGCTCGGGCCACCTTACCTCCCTGGGTTTCGGCACACCCCAAGCCGGGGCCGAGTCTCGGGTCCTCCTCTCACCCCTAAGAACGGGCACGATGCAGTCCATACCCTGAGTAGGGTATCAGTAGCCAAGTAATGTGATTTGGGTGAAGAGTTGGTCTTCGGGAACATTCTTGAATTAAGTGGACCCCACCATCTGTCCACGGACTAAACTGTTTAAATGTGTGGCTGTGGGGGAGGGGAGGCAGGTGTCTGGTTGTTATTAAAGACTTGCACGTGTGCGCACAGCCCGCCGGTGATCACGCCAGGGCGGGGGGTCGGCCGTGCTCCCGGCCGAGGGCTGACGGTGGAGACGTAGCACACGCTGGTCCCGGGAAGTGGAAAACCCTGGTTTTGTGCTCTACGCGGACGGCGAACGGGGTGCTGGTGGCCCGGATGGCATGTGATTAGTATCTGTCTCGGGCCACTTTGTTGAAAACCGGCCAACAACACGCAGGGCCGGCCTCCTCGCCCCTGTGCTCTCCTGCCGCCCTGCCTGCGGCCTCTGTCTCACGGTCCCCCGGTTGCCCCGCCCGCAGAGGAGAGGAGACGCAAGGAGAGAGAGGACCAGATGTACCGCGAGCGGCTACGCACCCTGTTTGTCATCGCCGTGGTCATGAGCCTGCTGAACGCGCTCAGCACCAGCGGGGGCAACATTTCCTGGAACGACTTTGTCCACGAGATGCTGGCCAAGGGCGAGGTGCAGCGGGTGCAGGTGGTGCCCGAGAGCGACGTGGTGGAGGTCTACCTGCACCCCGGAGCCGTGGTGTTCGGGCGGCCTGTGAGTGCGGGTGGGCCCCTTTCCGTCCCCCCCCCCCCCCCGCCCTGAGGTCCCGTGATTGGGGGAGGGGGTGTTGTCCCAGACGGGAGCTGGGGGCCCGCAGCTGCGGTGGCCGTGTACAGGGAGGAGGAGGAGGAGGAGGAGGAGGGAACGTGAGCCAGCGGTGGCCCCGACGTCCCGCTCTGTGGGTCTGGCGCTGGCTGCAGGTTGGCACATGGGGCAGCTTTGGCGGATGCTGGTGAGTTGAGGTGCCAAGGTTGTTGGGGGGGATTCCCTGGGGGCCGGGGGCAGGAGCCTACCCTCCCTGTGAGGGTGGCTGAGAGGTGGGGTTGGGCAAGGGCTGGCCCTTGGACGGGAGGGAGGAGAGAGCACGCAGGGCCTGCTTACCTCCCCGCCTCGGGTGCTCCCGAGGGAGAGGAGGCGTCAGACGGGTGGGATTTGGTCTCAGGGAGAGGGCTGGGCATCAGTGTGGGGCACTGGGCCCCGGAAGCCGACTGTGGAAACCCCGCTATGAGAGGGAGTCACCGTCCAGTCCCCGCCTCTTTGTTCCCCTGCCCCCCACCCCATAACCACACCACCGGCAGGCCCAGGAGAGGTGGCGACACGAGACTGTTTTCCAGAACACTTTTCCCTGATCCTGTTTGCTAGTCATCTCTGTACGGACGCTCAGAGCTGGGTTAGATGTCTGATCCACGGTCCTGTCATGTTTTAGTCTCCTTCCTGTTGTTTGTTAGAGGTTTGGACAGCGGGAAAAGGAGACCAGGTAGAATGCTGGGCGACAGGCGTTCAGTGTGGACATACTGTGTGCACTTGGGGCACAAGTTTACTCGTGGGCGTAGGACTCTGTCCCTTAGGACAGCACCCTGGGCGCTGCTAGGGCTCTAGAGAGGGCTAAGCGCCACGCACGTGTGCACAGCTGTTTGTCAGTTTACACGAGCTTGTGACTTAGTTGTGGGGGACAGGCCCCTCCCGGCCCTGACTGCTGTGTGACCCGGGTGACCTTGCAGAAGCAAGTGGGTCGTCCAGGGCCAGGCGGTCAGAGAGAAGATGGGGGAGTTGAATCGCTTTCTGGAGTCATACACTTTGCTCTTGGCTTCTGGGATAGAAAAGAGGACATTGCTTGCTTCTCCATTCTGTTTCCACGGCCGGGCCGGGTGTGTGAGGGACGGGGGCATGAAGTCCACATCAGACGTTTGGGTCTGTGGGGTTAGTCCAGCACAGACTGTGATCAGGGTGTTGTGGCCGGTGGCGCCCCCGTCTGCTTCTCCCATCTGGCCTTGTGACCCCACGACATCTTCTGAGGTTCTTAAGAGCCAGGGGGAAATCTGGGTGCTCCGTGTAGATTGGAAGAGTGTGTTTAGAAGCTGAGCTTGGAACGGCTTAGTTCTAGAAAGCATTTGGACCAGGCCCTCAGGAGAATGGTGTGGGACTGGCAGGACACCGTCTAGGCTGCTGGAGATCATCAGGACGGCTCACAGAGAAGGCATTTGGGGGCCCAGCGTGGACTTCGGGCCACGCTGCCTCCTCTCAGGGAAGGCTGTCCCCCTGGATGCGGCGGTGACATCATGCCAGGACACTCCACCTGCTCACTCCCTGAGCCTCCACCCAGGAAAGGCTTCCCGAGGACACAGAAATCCACTTAGCTGATTTGCTGATTTTGGGGTCAGCCAGCCGGCAGGCGCGAAACCTGTGCTCTGGCCTTAGACTTGCCTGCATCCCGGCGGGGAGCTCCGGCCTGTCGCGTGTCTCTGTGCTCTGCACGCACAGCTGAGGCTCGGTGGGGGGTGTCAATGTGGAGCACACCCTCCCTTTTCTTAAAATGTCCCCGTTCCTGAAGATAGAGAAAGCACACGTATTGAAGTTTTGCTGGAACTGTGACGCAGAAGTAGTTTCTGACCCGCAGATGAACCTTCTGCTGCTGGAGCCCTGCAGCGTCTGGGGGTCGTCCGTCTGGCCCGTGTGTCACTCGCACCACCTGTGCTCTCTGCCCCCAGCGGCTGGCCTTGATGTACCGGATGCAGGTGGCAAACATCGACAGGTTTGAGGAGAAGCTCCGAGCCGCGGAAGACGCCCTGAACATTGAAGGCAAGGACAGGATCCCGGTCTCCTATAAGCGGACAGGATTCTTTGGAAAGTATGCTGGTCGTTATTTGGCCCCTGAACTAAACCAGGCGTGGCTCTGTAATGTGCTGACAAAGCACACGCACCGGAAAGTGGCCTGGCCTGCACGAAGCAGACCCCCGTGTGGGAGGGCGAGTCCGGGACCACGTGTGGGGAGGGCGTCCGTGGGTCTGTGGCTTTTCTTGATCCAGCACGTCGTGGGGCCGTTGTCTTCTACAAACGGGAAAGTGGAACAGAAAGGGAGAAGCGGGCCTGTCCGGTAGAAATCCCTGCTTCCGTGCGGCAGACGGAAGCGGGGACCGTGTTGGGCCCGTGGGACCTACAGACTCAGCGGGACACATTAGCTCCCAGTCATGGCGTCTCACTGCACACTGGGCCCGGCAGCGGCCGGAGCTTGCGTGCAGAGGCTCGCTGCTGACTGGCAGACACCGCTGAGGCGCTGAGCTTCCTGTGCGGTGGCGGGTCTCTCCCGCAGGTGCACAGCCAAGGCTGGCGGGCGGCGGGAGGGCGGGCTGGCGCCCTAGCGTTCACTCGGTTTCCTGCTCTGCGTGTTTTGCCGTCCCATCCAAAACCGGTGGCCTACTTTGGCGCACGTGAAAATCAGTTCTCGCTGGGCGTTATCCGTAGGCTCTGGAGGACGGGGTGAGCGTGTCGTGTCCACGTCCTGGCCTTGCGCCGTGGGGAGACGCTCCACCTGCCCATGTGGGAGAAGGTCACGAGAGAGCAGAGTTGGACAAGGAAACCCATTTTCACAACCACTCGCTCTGCACGCTGCTCTCTGAGTGCGGGTCGCTCTTCCCGTCTCTGAAGGGTCCGTGGCCCCGGACTTCGCGAGGCGTGCCCGTGAGCTTCCTGCCTGTGACTGACTCTCTCTCCCCCGCTAGTGCCCTCTACGCCTTGGGGATGACCGCAGTGGGCCTGGCCATCCTGTGGTACGTGTTCCGTCTGGCTGGGATGACAGGACGGGAAGGAGGACTCAGTGCTTTTGTAAGTTGGGCACGTGCCACCCATCCCCCTGCACCTGTGCTCTGTCCCATCTCCCTGAATGTGCGGTCTGTGCCGCATCCCTGAACGTGCGGTCTGTCCCATCTCCCTGAACGTGTGCTCTTAGGGTCTGTCTGTGCTTGCTGAGTATGGCTCCCAAGAGTGAGCACGCAGTGAAGGCTAAGCTGTCACAGAGGCCAGCCTGGAGCCGTGGCCTGCCAGCTCCTCTTTCTTTGTGCCTGGCCGACTAGGGGATCCACCTGAGGCCCACTCTCCCCCTGGCTCGTGGGGTAGCTGAGCCAGGCCAGTGTATAGGCCAGTTTATTCTGCTGTTTTGGTAGCTGGGCATGACTGTTTCTTTGGTTTCTCCTACTTGCTAAGATGCTGCGTATTTTTTAAGGCTGGCAACTGAACCAGCCAGACGCCCCAAACCTAAATACACTTTTTAAAAATTTTATTTTAAAGTTTATTTATTCAGAGAGAGAGAGAGAGACAGACTCCACAGTGAGATCATGACCTAAGCCGAAGTCAGACACTTAACTGGCTGAGCCATCCAGGCACCCTGCCCCCCCCCCACCCCAAATACACTTTAAAAGCATTCTCTTGGGGCACGTGGCTGGCTCAGTTTGAGGAGCATGCGACGCTTGATCTTGGGGTCTTGAATTTAAGCCCTGTGTTGGGTGTAGAGATTACTTAATGTGTACACACACACACACACAGCGTCCTCTTGTGGTAGCCCTCGTTGTAACGCGAACCCTCCCTGGCGGGGAGCATGTGGCCGGTTAGCCCATCAGCAGCAGAGCTGAGGGGCCCAAGCCCCGGCTGGAGCAGGTCTGCAGACGGCACCACCCAGCCCCTTCCCTGAGAACCGAGACCAAGAGCGTGTTCCTGGCTGTAGCTGAACGCTCACACTCTTTGAAGGGTGTCTCATCATGGGCTCGGGCTGTATTTTACTCGGCCAGTTTCACCGTTCTTGTGTATTTAGGGCTGTTTATTTTTACTGTCTTATTTAAATAGCACTATGATAAATTCAGCGCACACGTTTTCTGAGCGCGGGCATGTCTGTGCGCCTCCTGAGGCAGAACTGAGCTCAAGTTTGCGCCCCTCACTACGAGCTTTCTCTTGCCTGGTTGCTTTCCAGAAATTTACCAGCCAACATTTCTACCGAACTTTCCTAGAGCTCAGTGTTATCTACATTGCTTTTATAATCAGAGTATTACACAGTAGCAGGAAAAATCATATAGAAAAATACAGTTTATGTGCAAAAGAGATAGTTAAATTACCTTGTTTGGGCGGGGGGTGGTTTTACATCTTTTTTTTTTTTTTAAGGCAAACCGTTAAATACTAGATAACTTTCTTACTGTTCATGACGCACAAGAAACATTTCCCTTCATATGCGTGGGAGGGGGTGTGGGAGAGGGGACCCTGGGCCGAGGGGAGGTGGCGCCCAGGGACGCTCACTTTCCCTGTTGTGCTGAGAGGTCACGGCACTCTGTCCTTTGTTCTTTCTGCCCAGAATCAGCTTAAGATGGCTCGTTTCACGATTGTGGATGGCAAGATGGGGAAAGGAGTCAGCTTCAAAGATGTAGCAGGAATGCACGAAGCCAAACTGGAAGTCAAAGAGTTCGTGGATTATCTGAAGGTAGGCATGCCTGCCGAGCAGGAGGCAGGTGAGCACCATCCTGGAGGAAAGACCCGAAGTAGTCAGGTGGTGGGACCCAGTATTAAACCCGCCGTGCAGGCCGAGTGCACAGTTTTCAACCAGTAGGAGGGCCGAGAGCCCACCGCCGACTGCAGCCTAAGCCGTCTGGGACACCCGGTCAGTCCCGGACTGACTTGCGCCAGAACCGTGTGAACCATAGCTGATTCGTGACCGCTCGTGAGCTGATCTCCAAGTGTCCCGTCTTGAAAGTTCTCTCTGCGACACCTGTGATCAGCGCTGCGTTGTCTGCTGCTTTTCCAGAGCCCAGAGCGCTTCCTTCAGCTCGGCGCCAAAGTCCCAAAAGGCGCGCTGTTGCTCGGGCCCCCTGGCTGTGGGAAGACCCTTCTGGCCAAGGCAGTGGCGACGGAGGCCCGGGTGCCCTTCTTGGCAATGGCTGGCCCGGAGTTCGTGGAGGTCATTGGAGGTTGGTGTTGCCTGGGGGGCTGCGGACAGGACCGTCTGTGCAGGATGGCTCTGCCGTCACACGCCCTTCCTCAGGTGGAGGCCGGCCAGGGAATTGGGGGCACAGAGAGGCAAACAGAAGCCCCATGCTCCTGGGAATGCCGCTGGTGTAGAGAATTGGGCAGCGATGTTCTCTGAAGCCGCCTCCATGTGCGGCCTGGGGGTCCACGAGGGGGCGAGTACCGCCAGGGTGACTCTCCTGAGGCTTCGTCATCCTCCGTGGGCCGTTCTGGCCCCTGGCGCAACAGTTGGGCTCCCCTCCCATTCCCCGTTCCCCGCCCGGTCCTCTGTGTCACCTTAGGCCTCGGCGCTGCCCGTGTGCGGAGCCTCTTCAAGGAAGCCCGGGCCCGGGCGCCCTGCATCGTATACATTGACGAGATCGACGCCGTGGGCAAGAAGCGCTCCACCACCATGTCTGGCTTCTCCAACACGGAGGAGGAGCAGACACTCAACCAGCTCCTGGTGGAGATGGATGGTGGGTGCCCCCTCCTGTGCAGGGAAGGGGTTCTTTTCCTGAGACCCACTCGCGGGGTGGACCACGCGGCTCACGCGTGTCGTTTGGGAACACGCACTGATGCCCACGTACACGGGCTGCGTCTCTCTGCCCTAGCACCTGCTGCAGGTGAGGGTGCCGTCAACACGCTCCCTAGTAGCTGATTCTGAGACAAGGCCACTTTCAGAGCTATTTGTCACCTTGTTGCACTCAAGAAACACAGGTTTTAATTTTTAAAAGTCAAGGTCATAGTAGAAAAGAAAGAAAAAACCTGGGAACAAAAAAGGGCAGGGCAGGGCATGGTTTCCAGTCTTGGATAAACCCAGGTGACGGTGTTGTGCGCACCCTGCGGCCCGATGCAGGAAAGGTAGCACAGGGCGCTTGGCTGCCCCAGGTGGAGGCACATGTGACTCTTGATCTGGGGGTTCTGAGTGACACGGAATGGTTTTTCTTTTCGGTTACTTTTGTAAGATTTTGGGGTTTTTTTGGATAGACATTGTATGTTTATTTTATTTTTATTTATATATTCCTTGAAGATTTCATTTTAAGCAATCTCTATACCCAACGTGGGGCTCGGACTCAGGACCCCGAGATCCAGAGTCGTATATGCTCCACTGACTGAGCCAGCCTGGTACCCGGTTATTTTTATTGTGGTAAAATATACGTGGCATTTACCTTTTTATTTTTTTTATAACTTTTTTTAACGTTTATTATTTTTGACAGAGAGCGAGTGGGGAGGGGCAGACAGAGAGGGAGACACAGAATCTGAAACAGGCTCCAGGCTCTGAGCTGTCAGCACAGAGCCCGACGTGGGGCTTGAACTCACGAACCGTGAGATATGACCTGAGCCGAAGTCGGACACTTAACCGACTGAGCCACCCAGGCGCCCCGAAATTTACCATTTTAACCATTTATTAGTGTTATTCTCTCTGTTGTGCAACCACCATCTATCTCTAGAACCTTCTCATCTTCCCTGACTGGAACTCTGTCCCCATTAAACACCAGCCTCCCAGCCCTTGGCAGCCATGCCACTTTGTGTCTCCATGGGCCTGAGTCTTCTTGGACCCTCCTGTGGGTGACTCCTGCTGCTGTTTGTCCTTCTGTGACTCACCCAGTGTGATGTCCTCTGGCTTCCGCCATGCTGTGGGGCGAGGGCTTAATTTTTTTTTTTTTTATGTTTATTTACTTTGGGAGAGAGCAGGTGGGGGAAGGGCAGAGAGAATCCCAAGCAGAGCCCAACATGGGGCTTGAACTCATGAACCGCGAGATCATGACCTGAGCTAAAATCAAGAGTCAGATGCTTAACTGACTGAGCCACCCAGGCGCCCCTTTATGTATTTATTTCATTTATTATTACTTTAAAATTTTTTTATGTATTTATTTTTAAGTAGATTGCACACCCAACATCGGACTGAGATCAAGAGTCACGCACTTCACTGACTGAGCCAGCCAGGTACCCCCTGGTTGTCTTTGTAATCGAATGACAAGTGTCTCTCTCTCTCTCTGTTCCTCCTTCCCTCACGCTCTGTCTCTGTCTCTCTCTCTCTCTCTCTCTCAAAAATAAACATTAAAAAAATTTTTTTTAAAAAAGGGGCGGCTGGGCGGCTCAGTCCGTTGAGTGTCTGACTTCGACTCCGGTCATGATCTGGTGGTTCATGAGGTTCAAGCCCCGCGTCCGGCTCTGTGCTGACAGCTCAGAGCCTGGAGCCTGCTTCTGATTCTGTGTCTTCCTCGCTGTCTGCCCCTCTCCCACTCATGCACACGCACCTTGTCTCTCTCAAAAATAAACATTAAAAAAAAAAAAAAAAGAATGAACGACATCTGTGATATCGAGTGGACCAGGGAGAACTGGCCATTGGAAGTCATCAGATGACCAGGTGGCCGTCCACGCTTAAAGTGCCCTCTAGTCCCTGTTTGCTCTCCGGCTCCTGCAGATGCCCGTCGAGCACTAGATCCCTGGGTGAGAAGGTGCTGTGGGCGTGCACGCCTGCCCCCGCTTCTTCAGGCTGGTTTTCTGACCTGTGCAGTGTGGAGCGAGCGTGTGACCCCCCCTGTGACTCTGTGGCCCGAGTGCCACAGCTCATCATTGCAGGTGAGATGAAGGCACTCAGAGGTGAAGGCCCCCACATGCCTCCCACCGGGCCCACGGGAGGCCCACATAGGCCTTCCTGCTCATATCGGTGTTTGCACTTGAAGGCTGAGCCCACGTTTTGGGGCAGACCCGAGCCCACCAGGAAGCATTTACCAAACGGTGGCTTCCTCTGAGCCCAGCCTCTGTGCTGCCGTGAATAGGGCTGCTTCCGCTCCAGGCCCACGAGCGCCCGGGAGCCCTGACTGAAGCCCCTTGTTGGGCTGGGCCAGCGGTGAACGGGTCCTTTTGTGTGTGGACACAGTGCGCATTCTTCGCCCTTCACATGAGTCTGAGGGGTCTGTGTCAGTCCTCCCGGAGGGGCGGTGCTTGCTCATTGAGGCGCAGGGCACGGAGCAGACACTGTGCCGGTCGTGGGAAAAGCTCACCAGGAAGGGACTGCCCGTCCCCCCACTCATGAGTCAGGGAGAGGTGGCCCTACTGGAGGGCCAGGCCTCGGGGGCCAGGCACCTGCGCGGAGCGTGCTGGGGTCAGCATGACTCGGTACCTCTGTACGGTTGATCAGCAGAAAGAGGGCTCTGCGCTGAGTGCCCCTTCCCCATGCCTTCACCGGAGCTTCTGTGTTAGCAAGAGTGTGTGGGGACGTGAGCTGCGTTCTCACGTGGAGTCAGAAAGTCCTAGCTACCATCCACATGGCCTTTTCCATTTTAGTTTACTTTAATCTGTTTTGAGAAAGCTTGAGTTGGGGAGGAGCAGACAGGGAGAATCCCAGGCAGGCTCTACACCGTGAGTGCGGAGCTGGATGCGGGGCTCGAACACCCGAACTCAGAGGTCAGGCCCTGAGCCGAAGTCGGGTGCCCCGCCCACTGAGTCGCCTGGGTGCACCCCCCACCCCCACCCCTTGGCCCGTGGACGTCTGTTTGCCCCAGCTCCATTTGCTGAAAAGGCTGAACTGCTTTTGTGCTCTGCCAGCGCTTAGCGGGGTCTGTAGAGTCTGGCCTCCTGGCCCGCGGAGGTCTTCTGCTGGCCCGCGCCTCCGCCACGCCGCGGGGCCCCCCGCACGCACCACGCGGCACAGACTCGTGCGGGGCGGCACCTCGCACCGTGTTCCCCTCGACCGACGGGGCTGCGGCTGCCGTGCTCCGTTTGCTTTTTCATGTAAGGTTTTGAACGTGCTCGTCCACACCCGCCAAACCCTTTTCTGAGAGTTGGGTGGGAACACACCTCCTAGGACAGCCAGAGCGGAGACGCGTGGCGCGCCGGGGCGGGGGGCGCACCGATGGCTCGGACGAGTCTGCGAGTGAGCCCGCACGGCCCTCGCTGGAGTACAGCAGCCTGAAGCGTGAGCCGACCCACGCTCGGCCAGCCGCCCTGGGAGACAGAACCGAACTCACACCTCCCCTCTGGCCCGGCGCTCACGCGCCTGCCTGCGGCCCCAAGAAAGGTCCGCTTACGTGTGGCAGCTGGAAACTCCCCGCATGCAGCTTCTAAACCGAGCCTGCGTGTCCTTGCCATGGTTACCGTGAAGCAAAGGAAAGAAACTGAGTGCTCACACACCTCCGTTAGGATGGATCCCGAGGGAATTCTGCTGAGCGAAAAGGGCCAGCGTCAAGCGGCTACAGGTTGTACGGGAGGGAACACTTACGCAAGACTGTCAAAGTGACAGAACCCCAGAGACGAGAACAGACTGGTGGTGGGGTGGCCGTGGAGCAGGCCTGCGTACCGCGGGGACGTGGAGAGAGGCGGGCAGGGGGGTCGCGTGCAGGGGACCTGCAGAGAAGAAAGCTCCTGGTCGAGTGCGTTAGTCGAGGCGGTGAGAAGGCTCTGCCCTGCACGGCCAGCTTCCTGGCTCTGAGCGACCCTCGAAAGGACTTCTCTGGACCAAGCTGCACCTGTGTATCTGTAACTAGGTCAAAATGCAAAGTTTCTAGAGCAATCCATCCAGCCCTGGGGGGCTATACCCTCATGTGATCATGACCCCAGTGACGCAGGGTGCCTGGCCCGAGTGAGAGGGGCTGGCTCTGCGGGGAGGTGGAGCTGAGACCCGCCAGCAGAGCTCTGAGCGCTCCCGCAGCCCGTGCTGGGGCTGGCTGGCGCCGCCTGCGCCCCTGCCCTGCCACTGCTCTTCGGCAGCCATCACTCCCACCGTCGTCCCATGTGTCTTCAGTTCACGTGACTTCGGAATTCCGTGTCCACGGCCTTCGGGAATCCTGGCAGGGCCCTCTCTCCAGTCAGCCTCTTGTTTGCCGGGTCACAGGTTGACTTCTCCTAACACCACGGTGCAGGCAGATCGAACACAGGGGGACACGCTGCATGTGCTGGCTGGTGCTGGCTGGTTTCCGGGTTCTTTTCAGAAGTCACGGTTACGTGCTGCACCCTCCCCTGACACAGAGATGTCAAGTAAGCATCCTGGCTTGTCGCCTTCCATGGAGAATGCACACATACGGGGTTCTCGAGGATTTCCTTGAGAGGTGGGTGTGGTTTGGGCGTCCTAGTGGCTGCTTCTCGGTGACTCAGGGGTCAGTTCCTTGGTACGGTGGGTCCCAGGCCCGTGCACTCGTCCAGGCCCCTCACTGCTGTCATGCAGAGTGGAGACAGTGACAGTCGGCTGGGAGATGGCAGTGCCTAACACTCAGGCCATAATTCTGCAACCGTTCTTTTAAATTTCACTTAAGACAGGTAGTTCTGAGTTATATTTGTCAGTGTCAACTTATCAAGATTTTTTTTACTAGCAAAAGATCAGGATATCTTCATTTTACTTATTGTTTAAGTGGGCTCTACGCCCAACGTGGGCTTTGAACTCAAGACCCCGAGATCAAGAGTTGCTCTGTTGCTCTGTTGACCGAGTCAACCAGGCGCCTCCGGCATTTTTCACTCTATTCCGGAACTTGTCAGGCATACATCAGAGCAGAGAGAGATGGGCGGCAAACCTTCACGTCGCAGGCCAGCCCTGTTCCAGCCACCCCGCTCCGTTCCTCTTCTCGGGTGGGTTATTTTAAAGCAAATCCAAATCTCTGAATCTTACGTGTTCTAAATCTTCTATGCTCTGAACGTAGTTCTTTACATCCAGAGAGATGCCACAGTATCGTTGTAATGCAGAGTTGAGAGACACAGATTCAACACTCAGATGTCCAGTCAGGCTCAGATTTGCCCCGTTGCTCCTCAGGCGCACTTCTGCAGCTGCTTTCTTCAAACTGGGATCCAGTCTGGTTCTCCTACAGATCTGCGCCATCGGTGGAACTTTCTGTCTGCACTTGTTTTTAAACTCCTGTGAGAAAGCGAGGGCCTAAACGCAGGCTACAGACCAGCATTAGGGACAAAATGTCCCAGACGTCTTGCTGCAGTGGCTCTGGCCCACAGCCAGTGCACCGAAGGAGCGTGGGGACAGTGTCCCCTCGTTCCCCAGGCCTGCTGGGCAGCTCTCTAAAAACGAGGTCCCCCCCAGGCGCTGTCTGGATGGCAGTGCGGTTCTGGTCTGTGGTTCAGCCTGTGGGCCGACAGCCTGAGGGAGACGGGTGAATTCTTGCTCTGTGGGGATTTTGATCCTCATTCAGAACAACGTACGTGTTCCTTTCTTGCGGACCCCAGGGGGAAATCAGTCCCACCCTGTGTCCTGACAGGGGAGCTCTACCTGAACGGCTGTCATCCCTCCAGGAATGGGCACCACGGACCATGTCATTGTCCTGGCATCCACCAACCGAGCTGACATCTTGGACAACGCTCTGCTGAGGCCAGGCCGATTGGATCGACACGTCTTCATCGACCTTCCCACGCTGCAGGTCAGGGTGGCCGGGGGCCGGCCCTTCCCGGCCCAGCTGCGACCGCACAGTCCCGGTGCCTGTCTGTCCAGACTTTCTTTGGCTTCCCGCTCTTCCCACCGTTTTGCAGCTCATTTGGCTCACCCACATCTTCTCTTTATCCCTAAACATTGGGGCTGAGTTTTGTAGCAAGAACCTCGGGAGTCTCGTCCTGACCCCAAGTCTGCAGGCTGGCCGTGGGTTTGGAACATGAGCTGTGTTGCCCTGGGAGCAGGTGCGAGCCCTGCCGGTGTCCCAGCCCCTCCAGCCTCCTTGGGCCTCTGGAGAGACGTCCGCCCTCTGGTGGCCAGGCCTTGGTGGTGCCCCGAGGCAGCAGGAACCAGCAGGCAGTGATGGCGACCTCACATGGGTGTCACCCTGGGTCTGACACTCGAACGGCTCCTAGGCTCTAAGGAGCAGAATGGAGCTCCCCGCTGCCACTGCTTCCAGAACAGCACCTTTCCCTTTCTCTGACCACGTAAGGAGCATTCCCATCAGGGTCTAGAAAACACAGAACGTCTACGAACCAGACGTCCTACGAAGTAAGCCCTTACGACGTGTGACCTAACCTTTCATTTTGAGATGCTGCCTGTGGCTCTCAACTGGTCGGTCTCACGTATGAAGGTCGGGAGTGATGACAAGGACAGGGATCTAACAGCCAGGGGCCCGTCTGTGGGACAGGAGTGAGCCCACACTCGTGTCCTTTCTCTGCAGGAAAGGCGGGAGATTTTTGAGCAGCACCTGAAGAGCCTGAAGCTGACCCAGGCCAGCAGCTTCTACTCCCAGCGTCTGGCAGAGCTGACGCCGGGGTTCAGTGGTACGGAAGCTGGTTTCTGCCGGTCCTAAGGGTGCAGGCCTCCCCCAAGTGCCCCACATCCCCCGCTCTGGGGTGGGGGTGAGGGTGAGGGTGAGAGTGTGCACGGGGAGCCAGACCACACAGCACTTCCCTCCCGGAGTGGTGCCAGAGCCCACGACACTGCTCCCGCCAGCGAGGGCGTTCAGGGCGCCCCGTGCGCGTGCCCGCCAGGGGGCGCTCCTGCCTTCCGGCTCTGCACACCGGCTCTCGGGGCCCTCCTGGGCGCCCTTGATGAGTAGAATCGGATCACAAATCAGGATATTTTCTGCGCGGCTCTCATTTTAAAGGGCAATAGAAACAAAATCCCTTTTATTGTAATTTCTTCCCTTTGGATTTTTTTTAATGCCCTCAACTAGAATCTTGTGGAACCTGGAAAACTAACTTCTTTCCCCTCGGTGCACGTGTGAATTGCTAGCTGGAATAAAACAGCACGTGGTGCTCTGCCTGCTGACGACAGTTGTGCAGTAAAGAGCCCGGAGGTTAGGGTTAGGCTGGAAGGCACGAGGGGGAATGCTACGGGTCTGTCAGTAGTGTGGGTGGGGTCAGCAAAGGGCGTGGGCGTCGCCTGCCCGCCTGTCTGCCAGTCGTCAGCCCCCTGTCCTCCCCTCTCACCCTCTGTGTGGACAGGTGCCGACATCGCCAATATCTGTAACGAGGCCGCGCTGCACGCTGCGCGAGAGGGCCACACATCCGTCCACACGTTCAACTTCGAGTATGCCGTGGAACGAGTCATTGCCGGTATGAGGGACGTGTTCTCAGCAGGGCTGGAGCCCCAGGAGCAGCCAGATGGAAGGCAGGGTGGTGGGAGCCAGGTCAGCTTCCACATCATGTGACAGAAGCAATTAGCAGACAATTATGATCGGGCAAGGGAACAGTACGCAAAGTTCTACTTTTATGTCCGGTTGTTACCACGAGACTTATCCTTAGTGTAAAATACCGAGAATCTGCCAAAGAGCAGACTCTTCAAGAAGAAATATCCAGGGATCTCCCACAGCCAAGGGTGAGTGGCACGCAGCCCCGAGGTGGTCAGCGGTGCCCCCAAGCTGCAGGCCACCCACCGTGGGGCTGAGGCCACGGCTGCCTGGGGACAGAGGGTCTCCCGAGAGCTGAGCTCTGCTGTCCCGCCTGTCTCTGCTTCGGGGTCTCGGCAGGACAGGGGCAGGGAGGGGGTGGCTTCCGGCAGTGCTTAATGGTCACTGCTCCAAGTGGGGTCCCTGGGTTTCTGTCAGAAGAGGGACTGACACAATCTCTAGACGTTTCCGCGGCCCTCCATGGCTTGTTCTTGAGCAGTGTCCGATCTAAGATACCGAAAGCTTTTTAAAAAGGGAAACTATTCCTTCCAAAGGTGTAGGAGAAGCAAGGCCTTGTCTGTGGAGGGGGAGCACTCAGTCGTGAGTCATCCCGAGGAGGGGCTCGTCCCTGTCACCCTCCACTGGAGCTAAAGTCCGCTACAAATACCGCCAGGTGCCCGTACCGCCGGTTAGGAATTGGCGTGGACAGGAGGAACTAAAGTGGCTGTGTCTTCAATGTTTTTGTTTTTTACTTTTTAATGTTTATTCTTGAGAGAGAGAGAGAGAGAGAGAACATGAGCAGGGGAGGGGCAGAGAGAGAGGGAGACACAGAATCCGAAGCAGGTTCCGGGCTCTGAGCTGTCAGCACAGAGCCCAACGCGGGGCTCGAGCTCACAAACCGTGAGATCATGACCTGAGCCGAAGTCGGACACTGAACTGACTGAGCCACCTGGGTGCCCCTAAGTGGCTGTTTCTTACTACAAACTTGGTTTTAGACAAGCCCCTTATTTTTACGTGGGAACTGATACGCTTGCAATAATGGTGTGAAGGCGAGAAAGACGCCTGTCAATACTGATGACGCTGGCCCTGTGAGCAGGCACCAGAGCCCCCTGGCCTCACTCTGCGGCCTGCCTGGGCTACAGCACGTCGCGTTCAAGCCCACCCTCGTGTGTAGATGCTCACATCACCAGCTCTGGTTGAGATGATTGAGCTGCTACAGCCAGTGTGAGGAAGGATTTATAACCTTGCAGTAAATGGAGGTGACCCTCCTACCAAATACCCCAAACCCAGAGCTGATCCAGGATGCCTCAAGTGGAAACTCAGGGAGGTGTGACGGTGTGACGGGAGCAGAGGGTCACCAGGTGGGAGGCATCGGGACTGCGGCTTGCATTGCCCGTCTGGGGGGAATGGCAGTGCGCAGCCCAGAACCCGCTCGGGACCCCATCCAATCACAGCAGCCCCGCGGGCCCCTGAGCTGAGGGTGTTCCTAAAGCCTGCAGGAGCTTGACTGGCCGCTCCCGCATTCACAGACGCACAAACGGGGAGCCTCCAGCATCCCCCTCACCAAATGAGCTTCACACAGTGAGGAACACAGTTCTTGGTGTTGGCTGGGGGCCGAGACGCGGGAGGCGAGCGTCCAGTGAGGACGTTGCTCTGGTGACACAGGGTGGAACTCTGTGAGGCCAGGCGGAGTGCCCGGGACACTCACCCGGGACCCTCGGACTCTCCGGCCCTCTTGCAGGGACCGCCAAAAAGAGCAAGATCCTCTCCAAGGAAGAACAGAAGGTGGTTGCGTTCCACGAGTCGGGCCACGCCTTGGTCGGCTGGCTGCTGGAGCACACGGAGGCCGTGATGAAGGTGGGCTGTCCCACGTGTGCGTGTGGCCGTGGGCGGGTCTGGGGCGTCGGCAGGCGTGAGCCCCACTGGCCCTTGGACCACGCTGGCCTCGGAAGCACCGCGTGTTCTCACTCGAAGAGAAGGCACGGTGTGAGGTGGACAGGGGCACAGGGCAGAGTCGACCTTGCAGGGTCCCTCATCCCGGGAGGCAGAGGGCAGGACACGTGGCTCCAGCTGTGGGGCAAGGCCACTGGAGAGCCACGCAACGACTCGGGGGCCCCCTCTCCTGTCTGCACCCTCAATCTTGGAATTAAGAATTGTCAAGTTTACCACCATCTCTGAAAGCAGTAACGACTCCTAACCTTAAAAATAGGTGCGTGGAGCTCACCTTAAAGAACTACCACTCTCATAAGCATTTGGGAGTTTGATGAAAATTTATTTGTATCAAATGCTAATAGTATAAACAACTCCTCCGGAATGGTGGATTCATGACCAGGGAACCGAGTGACCCTTCAGGAAAACGTGAAGGTGTGGGAGGCGGGTGCGGATTGAACTGTGCCCTGTGTCCGGCCTAGAGGGGGCCGGCGGGTGCAGGGAGGGAGCCGCAGCGCCGAGCATCCCCAGCACCGAAGAAGGGGACACGTGGCCGCTGCCAGCCGGCACGTCTGTTTACTGTCCTTGAACTTCTTTTCAGAGGTGTCAGTTGTAGCCAAGTAGATTGTTAGTCTGGTCGTGTCTGAGAGGCCTTCCCCCAGAGGGCCCGAAGTCCAGTGTTTGTGACAGACAAGTGGACGCAGCCGTCATTGAGGTGACCCGGGTCAGGCTGAGGACAGTCACCAAGGGTGTGACATTTATGGGACACTAAATATTTCAGTAAGCAAGATAAATACTTGAATGCAGTGTCTCAAGAAAAATTAATGCAGAAAAATCCTGGATGAAGTAAACGTAATTTAAAATGTCCTGTTTGACCGCCAAAAGATAAATCTGTCACAATGAGAACCACCCCCCACCCCACCCCCACCCGGCCTGGCACTCTGCCAGTTGCGGATGTGATCATTACTTAGAGCATCTTACAGTGTAATTCGCTTACGTATTAGCCTCTCAGCTTCCTCTCCAGAGCCCCTGCGTGCCAACCTGGTGCTGCGCTGGTGGGGGAGGAGGGCAAGGATGGTCTCCAGTCTTGGTGTCCCCAAGGGTTTGTGCAGTCCCATGTCCACCGCGGTGGGCGGTGACAGGAGGGCACGACGACTGGCCCGGGGCGGGGCTGGGGCTGGGGCTGGGGGGCGGGGTCCTGTCTCCTTGGCTCCACCCAGGAAGCCATCTTTGCCGTGCGCCCAACGGCACGTGAGCTGTTCTCCTTGGTCACAAAAGTGAGGCCGGTGCAGACTTGCTCTGACTGCTTTGCAAGCCTCCAGTTAAAGACCCGTCTTGCCCCACCCCACCTTCGTGTCCTCCTGCTCACTCGGCCGCCTGACGCTCCGCAGGTCTCCATCGCACCGCGGACGAACGCAGCCCTGGGCTTTGCTCAGATGCTTCCAAGAGACCAGCACCTCTTCACCAGGGAGCAGCTGTTCGAGCGGATGTGCATGGCCTTGGGTGGCCGCGTGTCGGAATCCATCTCCTTCAACAAGGTCACTTCTGGTGAGGAGCTGGCCTGTGCTGGTTCTGGCGTTCTCAAAGTGCTTTTACATCCACCGTGCCTTCCTCGTGGGGTTGGGAGGGTGAATCCGATGGAGGAATTCGGAGGGTGGCTTACACACGTACTTCTGAATTTCACTAAGTGTTCTCAAGCTACTGGTACAGGTGCTCGTGTCCCCAGTGACACAGGGGTTCGGCGTTGACAGGGGTGTTGTCAGAGCTGGACGTGTGCTGGGGAGCTGCCAGGGAAGCGAACCCAGAGGTGCACCCCACGTAGTGTTTAGAGTTTTAAGACTCTGTCCTTTAAAGAACAGTAACAGGGCACAGTTGTCCCCTGGGTCCTCTGCGGTCAGGCCCGGGCCCGTGCCACTCTGCCAGGAGAGAAACCTCTTTCTCGGCCCCATGCTCCAGGGGCTCAGGACGACCTGAGGAAGGTCACGCGCATCGCCTACTCCATGGTGAGGCAGTTTGGCATGGCCCCAAGCATCGGGCCCGTGTCCTTTCCCGAGGCGCAGGAGGGACTCACGGGAGTTGGACGGCGTCCCTTCAGCCAGGGCCTCCAGCAGATGATGGATCACGTGAGTGCGTGCCGCCCCCTCTCACGGCGCAGTGGGTCAGGGAGCAGGTGTCTGAGGTGCTGGCGCTGTGCCGTCACGTGGTCCACGTGGTGGGCTTTCCAGTCCTGACCCCTTGTGGCTCTCACGTTCTGAGCGTCTGCTCTCGGGTGAGGACTTGTGTGGCCCCTGGTGAAACCGTCCGTGAAACGCCCCGAACGATGCAGCCGGTGCCCAGCGGTCCCCAGCGGTCCCCGCACCTGCAGGACACATGCACGCTCCCTGCGCGACCTGGCCGGGCCCACGTGCAGCCTGGTGCGCACGTGAGGTGGCCGCACGCTCCCCGGCCTCCAGGAGCTGGTGGGCGCCTGCAGCCGTGAAGGGGGAAGGGGTGGGAGGCAGCCTCCTGGAACAGGGGCATTCGTGGGGGATGGGGTCAGGGCAGGAAATGCCACTGGCAGCCAAGCTCTCCTGGTCCCCGTGAGCCGGAGGCTGGCTTCCTGCCCCGTGGCTCTAACGTGTGCTCTGATGCCAGAATTCTGTGCCAGAATCAGGCACAGGACATGTCGTGAGCATTGGTCTGCCGTCCTGCTCGTGACAGATCTGTTCGCCCATTGGCAGGAAGCCAAAGTGCTGGTGGCAAAGGCCCACAGGCACACGGAGAAGGTGCTGCGGGACAACCAGGACAAGCTGCAGGCGGTAAGGTTCTGGGCACCTGCCTGTCCTTCCCTCGGCGGGGGTGGGGGCAGGCAACCATCGCCACACGGTGCTGATGTGGCTGTCACTCCTCGAGGGACTCTTCCCAGCACACACACAGCCACAGAAAAAGCGGCCGTTCTACGCTCCCCCCAGTTCAACTGAAATCTCACCTTTTTCAAAGACCACTTGGGGCATGGCAGTCTTTTATTTTTCCTTTATTTATCTTTTGGGAGGGGGAGAGGCAGAGAGAGAGAGAGAGGGAGCGAGAATCCCAAGCAGGCTCTGTGCTGTTGGCACAGAGCCCGACGGGGGGCTCAATCTCATGAACCGTGAGATCATGACCTGAGTTGAAATCAAGAGTCGAATGCTCAACCGAGCCACCCAGGGGCCCCTATTTTAAGTCATGTCTGTGCCACACATGGGGCTTGAACTCTTGACTTTGACTTCAAGTTTAGAATAATCTTAGATTTATAGAAAAGCTGCAAATATAGCATAAGACCCTTCTACCCCGTGGCCGGTTTTCTGTATCGTTAACATCTCCCTTGAACGTGGTGGGTTTTCTACGAGCTAGCGAACCAGTGTCGATACGTCATTAACTGAAGTCTGCGCTAAATTCACGTTTCCTTCGTTTTTATCTAATGTCGTTTCCTGTCCCTGGACCCCACTTCACTCTTGATTGTGATGTCTCGTTACGCTTCCCTGGGCTGTGAATTCCCGCTTGCCTGTTGGCTGCCGGCTCTGGCAGTTTTCAGAGCAGTGGCTTGGTGGGTGTGGTGTGTCCCCCAGCTGGGATCTGTCTGCAGTTCTCAGTGAGGCTGGGAAGGCGGCACCTGAAGCGGGTGCCTCCCGTGTCCCTCGTAGAAACGCGTAGCACTTTGTGGACAGGCCGCGTTTCCTCACTTCCTCATTCCATTCAGATGAGGCGCTGCTGCCCCAGGCTGGGGTGCTGCCCTCACAGTGCTGCCCCTGGACCAGGGGGCTGTGGGCAGCGCAGGGACCTGCTGAGCCAGAACCCGCCATTTACCAGGCCCAGGTGCCACACGTGTGCGCTGCGGCTGCTGCTTGGCAGGACTGGGTGGGGCTCCTCCTGCGGGGGCCCCGGGTGTCCCCCCTCTGCACCATGGGGGGCGGGGCGTGTTCCAGGGCTTAGCAGCTCTGTCCCTCCCGAGGAAGCAGTGGCCCTGCTCAGAAGTGCCTGGGGCGCATCCCTCACGGCCGGTGCGGGCTGTGCACACGGCCCCCTCAGCGTGCTCTCTGGGACCATGTCTAGGGAGGCAGAGGCTCCCTTGCTAGCCCTGGGCACCAGCGCCCCGTCCCCACGTTCCAGCCCCCACTTGTTCCCCGACGTGCAGACACACGCACCGTGTTTGGTAAAGGAAACTAAAGTGGCCCCAGAGAACAGATTTGGGAGGGAAGCAGAAAAATGGCGGAGGCTGGCAGCCGGGAGGCTGCCCGTAAGGTGCAGACGAGGGTTCTGTGCACGAGCTGCCCGCTTATACTGCTTCCCTGGGAAGCCGCCTGCCCAGGGCGTCCCGCTCCAGACGCCCCCTCCCTGCTGGGTGCTCGGCTCTCAAAAGGCTCATCTGTTTCCTTGTCTGGGGTTCACACACCACTCGCTGTGTTCCGTTAGCTGGCAAATGCCCTGTTGGAGAAGGAAGTGATAAACTACGAGGATATCGAGGCCCTCATCGGTCCGCCCCCTCACGGGCCCAAGAAGATGATCGCGCCTCAAAGGTGAAGTGAGGCCGAGAGGGAGAAGCAAGACGCCGGGGAGGAGGAGGCGCCTCAGCAGCCCCCACTTCGCGGGGAGGAGACATCTTGGCCCAAATAGACGGGCCTCCTGGATTGTGCGTCGACTGTGCCGTGGGGACGCGGCGTCCTCCGCAGACCCAGGAAGGGAACGCCTCACTGAGTGCCCCGCCCCCGCCGTTCCTCTTCTGCCCAGACTGGTACCCCCTCCCAGCCCTCACTGGTCTCTGAAAAGACTTCTGAGATCTATTTATTGACTGCCCTCCCGGTGAGAGGTAAACGTTTTTGCAGATGACTTGGCTTTGTTAGTAGATTGTTTTATCTGTGCCGGGTACAGGTGCGCATGGGGTACAGATGGGCATGTAGATCCGAACTCCCAGGCCGGTGACCCCGTGACAAGGTGGTTTTGTGTGGGAGCAGCTTGCTCCCGCCAGGAGTTCATGCGGGGCTGTCCCAGCTGCTGGGACTTCATCAGAGCGCTAACAGGACCCCCGAGCCAGCTGCCGCCTGTCCTCCCTCCGGTGGGCCTGTCCTGCTGGCGCGTCCACAGGGTCGGCATCAGGGCCAGGCCCTGGGCTCTCGGGCGTTAAAATACTGCCACCTACTGCTGTGCAGACCCGGGCACCAGCCTGTCCTGCTGGCCTGGCCTCCACACGAGGGGTAAGCCCTGAGGCCTGCTGTGGCATTTGTAGTAAGTTCCAGGGGGAGAGTCCATCTTGTGCCACAGGGCCAGCTCTAACCCAGACATGGGGTCATGCGTTTCAGTTTAGAATGTCAGCCCAAGATAACCTACAGAAGAGCCCTGTTGTAGGAATCTGGGGGAAAGGCCCTGGGACGCCCCCTCATCGCAGCAAGCGAGGTACACTCGGTCACCTCGGCCCCCTTGTGCCCAGGGGTGTGCCACACGCACTCCGGTGTCCCCACCCACTGCTCTCACTGCGCCTGCCCTCCCTGCGCAGCGGTGTTCGGAGCCACGGACTGCAGGTGCTTCCTGACAGAAGGGGTAGTTCGGCCGCCCATCCCACAGTACGGCCCGAGGGACGCAGTATGTAAGCAGGTGGGGGTCACACCCGAGGGACGGCAGCTCTGAGAGCACTGTGGCCTTTGCCCCAGGTCCCCAAAGTCACTTCCAAAGATGGATATGCAGTTAGGAGGGTTCTGGTCTCTTCGCCCCAGGGTGGCACCCTCCATACCCTAACCATGGACGGATGTGGTCAAGCTTATCCCCCTCCTACTTTACCAATAAATTGGCCCGTGCCCCTTTATTCTCTGGAAAATCGTTTGCTGACCACAAGATACACAGAAACCAAACGTAAATGGCACAAAAAGCGGCCCCTCCCTGCAGCGGAAGCAGGGGAGCCTGACTTCCTAGCACTCACTGGTGGGATGGGGGAGGTTCGCTATGCTGACTTAGAGAAGCTCAAGGCGTCTGCGACTTTGGGCCCCCAAGTGGTCACAAGTGATGTCACCTCCGGGTCATCAGGTGCTCGAGCGCCAGAAGTCACACCTCCTCTACCATCTCAGGCGGGGACTGAGGCTGCCCCTCAGACTTCCTGTCAAGAGCCTCCTCCAACTGCATGTTGGTCTGGGGCAGCCAGACCACACGGGGCAACCGCGTGTTCAACACCCGAGCCGCAGCCCTGACCCTCTGCCCTCCACCCGGCAAAGGGGGTATAACATGGCCTGACTGTAGCTTCTGGAACTGGCTTCACCTGAGTCCGGTATGCGAGGTCTCCTCACCAAGAAAAACATGTTTTCTTTTGTTTGTTTTTTGGTAATCTCTACTTCCAACGTGGGGCTCAAATTCACGATCTGCAGATCAAGAGTCGCACGCTCTTACGATTGAGACAGCCAGGCACCCCGAGAAAGTCACATTTTCAAAGTAAACGTGTGTTTAACACCATCAGCCTATTAACTTACATCCTTTAACAATACAAATTGTTCTCTGTAATCTACACTTGTACTTAGGATTCTTTTATGTTCCCTAAAAGCTCCCTTTTTGTTGCAGTGTAACAGACATGCACGTACAATTTGATGTTCGTATGTGCCGCAGGGTGATCACAATGAGCCTAGTTAACACCTGTCACCACACAGGTATTTAATCTGATGAGAACTCTTAAGGTCATACTCTTAGCAATTTTTAAATAAAACATTTATGATTATGACACTAATATTCTTTCCACTGCCTTTCACTGACATCAAGTGTTCCTTCAGGTTTTAGGAACCTCTCTGTTAGCCTATATCTGATTTACGGGTAGCCTATATCTGATTATCTGTTAGCCTATATCTGATTTATGAGTTCTGTGATTAAGCAGCGAACATTAGCCTGTCCTTGCTGTTATTAGGCTGCTGCTTCTCCTAACTCAACCATCAGCCCATATTTATATAACATAACATGCAAATTTTACAAAGTGCTTTGGGATATAACCTCCCCCACTTCCCCAAACAATATAAAATCATCACTTCTGCTATGATATTAACTTAAAAAATCAAGGGGCACCTGGGTGGCTCAGTCAGTTCAGCGTCCGACTCTTGATTTCAGCTCAAGTCATGATTTCATGGTTCACGGGATTGAGCCCCACGTCCTGCTCTGCTCTCAAAGTGCAGAACCTGCAGGGGATTCTCTCTCTCCCTCTCTCTCCAAAATAAATAAACATTAAAAAAAAAAAAATGACCGTGGGTCTGACAGAGTTCAAAAACTATTGTTGACAGCCTCAGGTGGAATTTCTCTGAAGCCAACACCCACAGCACCAGCTGGAAGGCACTGGTCAGGTGCAGGTGCTGAGTGACAAGGCACTGCTGGGAGTAACTGGGGCTCCCTCTTGCAAGGAGATTCTGGGAGGCTGCACAGAGGACAATCCAACACCTTCAGGCATGTTTATCCAGGAATCCCTGGCTACCTTATTTATGTGCATGCAGTTTGCAGGGGCATTAGCTGGCTCCTTCAGTGGCCCCTGCAGGCCCAAGCCCAGGGCAAAAGCTCTGCAGTGGCTGTGGAATTCTGTGCCCAAGGGGACACGGCCTGTCCGTATAGCTGATGAATTTTAAATGCGTGGGCCAGCCAAGTCTTTGTATCAGAAGGATTCCTGCTTAACACTTTAGAACAGTTCGGGGTGCCTGGGTGGCTCAGTTGGTTAGGCAGCTGACTTCGGCTCAGGTCATGATCTCGCGGTCCGTGAGTTCGAGCCCCGCGTCGGGCTCTGTGCTGATGGCTCAGAGCCTGGAGCCTGCTTCAGATTCTGTGTCTCCCCCTCTCTCGGCCCCTCCCGTGCTCATGCTCTCTCAATAACAAATTAAAATTTAAAAAAAACACAGTTTATAACAGTTCATTTTCCTCTTTCCCAACAAGAAAGTTGAGCCTATTTCTAGCAGATTTCCTGTCAGAACCGTTTTTACTTCACTATTCTGCATACTGTTCAAAGGAAGTAAGCGTGTGGAGTCTTCAAGCATGGGATCCTGGAGTCTGCATCGGGCATGGTGTGCGCAGCAGACTGAGGTCCTTGAATTACAACTTCGCTTTCTTACTGCCAACTTGATTCTGATCAGTGTTTCTATTTTCTGACCTCTAGCTCCCAACCGGTGACCCATGGCACCCCTCAACCATGAGCGGCTACAGCTCAGGTCAAGATGTGGCTCAGGGCAGACGGAACTGCACGAGTCTGGGGTCTGTCCAGAAAGAAACTGGGGATGGGGATAGGAGTGTGTTTGAGACTAAAAAGAACACGGTATCTGACCACGACGATCCACTGAAAGGGGTCTGAGAAAGACCAGGGAGGTGCGGGCTAACATTTGATGGACTACGTTCAAGGAAAATCCACACGGGCCAAGGCAAGTATGTATTCGGCAGATGTTTCCCCAATGTCCCTCTGCTGCAGTTATGGGGGTCCACGTTCCAGTTCCACCAGAAAGAAGGGACTTGTGAGGCAGATGATAATCCCTCTCACGGTTTTTGTAAGGACTGATGGAGGGATCACTTGCTCTCTTCTCCCCCGCACTGGCTCCCAGCACGTCACATGGAAGTGGAGCTGTGTGACATCCGTGACAGCCAGTACATTCACTCACCCTGTACGGGACACCGCACGATGTGCTGTGGTCTAACACAGACTCAACTCCCACTTCACAGAAGGGAAAAATTCAAACGATGCCCAACGTCTCAAAACTAGTACAAAGGTTCCCAAGCAACTCCAGCCACTTTCTTACTGACTCGCCAGCGACTCTCCAGTTGAGCCCATCTGTTTGTGAAAGTGGCAGACCAAATTTTAAACGTCACAGGTAGATACCATTCCCAAGTTCACGAGAAGTACTTTCAGCCTCTCCTGTGCTGACAACAGTCACAAAGTGGGGCTAACACAGTCCTTGTCTCCTAACTGAGCACCCAGAGCTAGGGTTTGGACTTTCCGTGCAGGCTCAGCGCATTCGTCTCAAGAGACTGCAGGTGCTTCATAAATTACACATGTTCTGTGTCCTTTCTACCTGTTCCGTGTCCCTGTCCAAACCCTGTAATTCCCCAATGAATCTCAACCTGATACTTATAACACCCAAGGGTGTCTCAATAGGCAGAAAACTGTATCGGCACCTTATGTACACAGTGAAGCACACAGGCCTCCATGTTTCTCATTTTGTGTCATAAAATTCTTCGAGTGTTAAGTTCTGTTAGGAAGAAGCTCAGCGTTTGGGGGGAGGGTGGGAAAGAAGGAGAGTTACCAGGCTGCAAAGGCTCACGGAAAGGGACAGGGTGTTGGCGGTTTCCTAGACTCACCCGGGAGAACGGGAGACGCGCAGGGCACAGGTCACGGAGCTATGTCGGGCTATTTATTGAACGCATGTTTTCCATGACGCCCGTCTCTGCAGGGTCTGCAGTCCGTCACCCGGATTCTTACCCCCCCTCTGCCCGACTCGGGGAAGGTACAGCGCTTGTGCCGTGCAGCGTGAAAACGCATGCGAAGTACTTACGCTCCAGTTAGAGCACTCAACAAGTGTCACTTCTGGGTAAACAAAGAAGCACAAATGTTTCAAAAGGTTGGAAAGGCACAAAGACGGACGCGGAGGCGAGGTTTCAGGGTTAGGGGCACGTACCGAGTCCCGTGACGTGCAGGAGCAGGAAAGACTCGGCACCCAAACAGCCGCTGCTGTCCTCTGGCCTGGCCGTTCCTCCTTGAGGGCCGCGGAGTCCCGCAGGACCCGCCGTCCTCCCAGCACGGCCCGGGACCCAACCCGCGGGAAGCGGGAGGCGCCACGCCCGCCCAGGCCGCGAGGTCTGCTGGGAGAGCGTGGACGTCACTTCCGGGATCCCGGGCTCTGACTGGCCGGAACCCTTCGGCGCTTTTGATTGGCCGAGCCCAACACCATCCCAGGGTGCTTTGTGGTAGCAGTTCCTTTCCGCTGGCCGTTCTCCTCCGGAGGAGGTGAGTGTGCTCGATCCAGGCGCCTTTGGCTGCATCGGGTGGCATCCGCCGCCATCGGTGTAGGGCCGCGTCGGGCGCGGCCGCAGAGGGGCCTCGGGCCCTTGCCGCAGACGGGAGAGGGCCGTGGCCCGGGTTCTGGGGCCGGGCGGGCCGCCGCGTCCTGCCGGAGCCCGGGGCCTGACTCGCTCCCCTCTCCCGCGGCTCCCCAGGCCCGTAGGCAGCAGCCATGGCGCCCAGCCGGAATGGCATGATCCTGAAGCCCCACTTCCACAAGGACTGGCAGCGGCGCGTGGCCACGTGGTTCAACCAGCCGGCGCGGAAGATCCGCAGGTGAGCCGCCGCTGCCGGGTGGGGCCGCGGGGAGCCCACGGTCAGGTGCGCTTGAACCCCTTGGCCCGGTGAGCGCGCGGCCGTCGGGAGCGTGCGCCGGAGCCGGGCCGGGGGCCAGCTGACCGCCGCCCGCCTCTGTCCGCCCAGACGCAAGGCCCGGCAAGCCAAGGCACGCCGCATCGCCCCGCGCCCCGCGTCCGGACCCATCCGGCCCATCGTCAGGTGCCCCACGGTGCGGTATCACACCAAAGTGCGAGCCGGCAGGGGCTTCAGCCTGGAGGAGCTGCGGGTGAGTGCGCCGGGAGGCGCGGGAGGCTCTGCTTGGCGGCCCCCGGTCCATGATGACATTCTCCGGAATCGCTGCACCTCCTTGATGAGAGCGCTTTTGAACCCTTTTCCATCTGACGGCCGGGCACCCGGGTGGGGGCGCGGGGAGCGGAGGCCCCGGGGTGGGGGTCCTGCATCCGTGTCTGTCTGGGGGCAGGTGGCTGGCATCCACAAGAAGGTGGCGCGGACCATCGGGATCTCCGTGGATCCGAGACGGCGGAACAAGTCCACGGAGTCCCTGCAGGCCAACGTGCAGCGGCTGAAGGAGTACCGCTCCAAGCTGCTCCTGTTCCCGCGGAGGCCGGCAGCCCCCAAGAAGGGGGACAGCTCGGTGAGTGCGCCCTCCCCCCTGGGTCAGGGTAATCTCTGCCTCCCCGCAGATAGAGGGACGCGTGTGGGTGGAGAAGGGCAGAGCTCCTGGCGTTTCCCTAGGTGTGCAGAGCACCGGGAGCCCGGCTTTCCCATCTGGGTCGCGGTCAAAGCTGTTGGCTGGAGGCCGGGGGGTTAGGGGTTTATCTTGTTTGCTTTGTAAGTTGGCTCACGTACAAACGCTCCCCCGGCGTCTCCATGTCTCTGCTCGACGGAATGGGGGTTCGGTGACTTGTCACCCAGGCCTATGTGTGTGCACCCATAGGTGGGGTCACCCAGCAAGCGGGGCTGTTGTCCAGGGTTAGAAGCTTGCAGCCTTTGGGGACTTGAGGTGAGCCCAGGTGACTCTTGTCCTTAACCAACAGGCCGAGGAACTCAAGCTGGCCACGCAGCTGACAGGACCGGTCATGCCCATACGGAACGTAAGTGGGCTTTGGGGGGTGAACCAGTGAGTTTTCGGGGCGGAGATTGGGTTGAAGGGTGGCAGCCAGGGCCTGTGCCAAGATATATGGGTTTGTGAAAAAGAAACCTTTTTTGACCTTGGGAGCAACACCCTTCACTCTTAACAGATGGGCTCCTTGAGGGAGGGCCTTGTCTTCATCTTTGGGGACTCATTTGTTGCACCTCCTTCGATTTTTTTTTTTTCTTTTTTTTTCTTTTTTTGTTCCCCTCTTTGCTATTTGAAAGGCCAGGCCACAGGCAATTGCACGTTTGGTGATCCAGGACGTGACTGGGCCCTTGACTTTCTCTGCCAGGGAGGTGGGCCCAGGCCTCCCTCGGTCCATGTTCTCTGTTGTTGACGGTGACACAACGTCTGTCTCGGCACACCCTCCCCCAACGGTTGTTCGCACAGCTCAGGGGGTCGCTTCTGCCTCTGCTGTGTGTTTGGCGGGGGCATTAAAGTCTGTCTTGGTGTCAGCGTAGCCTTTCAGCAGCCGATGGGCAGACAGCGTGCGCCTCCACGGTTTCTGCTGTCCTCATATGCTGGGTTTTGTCTCCGGCCTCACTGCAGGCAAGGGTTTGACTCCTGTGCTCCGTTCCAGGTCTACAAGAAAGAGAAAGCCAGAGTCATTACCGAGGAGGAGAAGAACTTCAAGGCGTTTGCCAGTCTTCGCATGGCCCGTGCCCATGCCCGGCTGTTTGGCATCCGGGCCAAAAGGGCCAAAGAAGCTGCAGAACAGGATGTGGAAAAGAAAAAATAAAGCGCCGTTGGCAACTTGAGATATTTGCGGTCTCCGTGTGACAGCGGTCTCCCGTGAGGGGTGGGGCAAGGACGTGGGGATGTGTGCCCTTGCTGAGGAGACCTGGCAGGGGGTGACAGCATCTTTGCGGGGAAGTCCAAAGACCGAACTGCTTTTTTTAGTTTCAGAGAGCACATCCCAAGCAGGCTCTGCGCTGTCAGTGTGGGGCCTGACACAGGCTCAAACTCCTAAACTTTGGTACTTTATTTTGCAGAGGTGTTATAAAGGTTCATTGGCTTCATTGTTAATGAGTATTTTCCAGTTACTTGAGTGTCTCGGGGGTCAGACCCTTCCTGGGCCTGTCTGCACTTCTCCCGTGCCCAGTAGCAGCCCTTTCACCCACATTTGCAAGGCATCCAAGCTTTGGTGCAGAAAGCTGGCCTTTGTCCATCCTGAACACGCGTTGGGGCTACTGAGCCTGTGTGGCGGCCAAGCGTGCCCTCATGGGCAGGCGGCACTGTCCCCAGACCCTTTGTGACAGCATGATGCCCGAGTTCCTCTGAAACCGGAGCTTGGTTTCTCTACGGGTGGGTACTGAGGTCCAGCCCTGAGCTGGTCCCTCGTCCCAGCAGGGCCCACTCTGGGGACTGGCACTCAGCAAGTTTTGCTTCAGTGCTCCAGCCCTTTGGGTATAGGTGTCCACAAGCCATGAGAGGTGTGTGTTTCTGTGCCCGGCACCTGTGCTGCCACCTGAGTTTGTTTGGAACCAGATTTCAGATAGGTTTTCATCTAACAGATGATTTGGAAGGCACTTTACTCCACACCTGAAGTAAGTTTGTAAGGGGCTGACCTCCATGCTCCTGCACTTGGAGAACCTGTGCCAGGGAAGGGTCAGCTGGCGGGTGGGAATTTGAGGCCAAGCTATGTCCTGGACCATCCTGTGAAGAGGGGATATCCTGGTGGCACGGTTTCCACAGCATTTGTGCAGAGAACCCGGTAAGGAGTGGGATTAAGCTACCTTGACCGCAGGTGGCTCTGCGCTTGGGCTGGACCTCAGGCCTCCAGAAACGTGCACGGCCGTGGCGTCCACCACCCCAGCACCTGTGATCCAACCTTCAGTCACCTCTGGACATACCCTGTCCCCCTTTTGGCATTGTGCTACCAGAATGAAGGGCCTTTCCTGCCCTCAGGAGCCCCTGGGACAGGCTGGACACCTGAGAAGCTTGGGGTAGGGGACCCGCACACTAGGACCCTGTTCACTGGGTTCTCTGCAGCAGCCCTCCTCTGGTTCTGTCACAGTTCTGGGTCACCTGAACTAAGCAGCTTCCAAGGGTCACTTAGCGCAGTGCCGTGAACTTTTGGTGAGCGGGACCAGCCCCACCCCTGCAGGTAAGCTACTCGAGCCGTTTGGTAAAGCCAGGCGGGAAGTAAGCCGGATCCTAGGACTTGGGGCTCCTGAGCCCCACCAAAGGGGCTTCTGAAGGTGCCGGGCCCAGCTGGTTCTCCCCCCTGCTTGATGCGCTAAACTCCCTGACCTGCAGTTGTGAGGACTTCTTTCCTCTGCAGTCTGGAATGCTCTTGGTGGGTTCGAAGATTTTTACATCACCCAGGACTTGGGTGAGTCTGGTACCAGAAGTGATTATGGATTGGACAGCCCAGCTGGTGTCCCCTCCGAGCTGTGGCCCTGTCTGGGGAGCAAGGGGCCCCGGCCCAGACTTCCCCGAGGCTGAGGAAGGATCCCTGCGAGGTGGAGCTGGGAGCCTGGAGGGCAGGTGGTGCCAACCAGCCTGGAAAGCCTAAGTTCGGCTGGACTGGTGGTGGAACCCTGGTGCCTGTGACGCGGTGGCTGGGGAACGACCGGGTGAGAGTGAGCTCATGCGCGTGGTAGGCACCGCAAGGAGGCTGGAAGGACGTCCCCCGCGACTGGTCCCTGTGTGTCCGTCGGCTCCAAGGCAGCCCTCGCCACGGCCAGGGTGACGGGGTCCTCTGTCAACTGGCCGTCCCCTGGCGTTCCGGCTCCTGGAGGGTTTCGCCTGGAGTGTGTGCGGAACTGCCCGGGACAGACGGCTCCTCACTCGGCTGTGTGTCTGGTGGGGCGGCAGAGGCATGAGGCCACAGAGCAACAGGAAAACGGGGCCTCCGTCCTCTCTCTGGTGAGCAACTGAATTTTTGCAGCAAGCACGGCCTCTGATGAGGTGCCCCAGAGCAGAGAACCGGCTGTGCTCTACCCTCCCCTGTGTGTGGTTTTAGCCACTGTGTGTGGTCGTTTGATGCGCAGTGTAGGAAACTAACCCTGTACAGGGCAGATTCCTTCACCCCTTTCTACACCCGGGTAACGTTCCACCAGCTGGTGCGCTCCGGGACACCCGAGTGGGGGTCCGACACGGAGTTCGGCTCGTCAGGCCGGTCGTGTGTAGGGTGCAAGTGCATTTTGAGGTCAGATTCCCAAAGTGGGTTCACGGGTGTCACTAGCTATGGCCATGGCAGCCCACAGGGGTGCCTGGGCTCCTGCCACCCACCAGATGGCCCGTGTCACACGTGTACCTCTTTGCCAGTTTTCGGATAAGCATTGTTCTGATAGAAGTTGCAAAGGTTTTTTTCTCAAAGTATTTCTCAAAGTAAAACTTTAAACTCAAAGTTTTCTCTTTTTTTTTTAAGCAGGTTTTTTTTTTTTTATACTTATTTTTGAGAGAGAAAGAGCGAGGGTCCTAAGAGGGCTCTGCGCTGACAGCAGTGAGCCTGAGGCGGGACTCAAAAGTCACGAGCTGTGAGATCATGACCTGAGCCGAGGTCAGACGTTTAACTGACACCCAGGCGCCCTATCCTGTAGTTGCTTTGTTAAAATATCTACAATTGTAGTGTTTTAAGGAAGAATTAAGATTAACACTAATTTCCACTTGCTTGAAACTGTTGTAATTTAGGGGAAAGACTACAGTTGTTTTAGGTTATTTAGGCTTTTTGCCGCTTAACTCAGTTCAAGCCAGAGAGTAGGAGGTAAGTGCATATGCAAAGGGCTCCGGGTTCTTTTCTCTGCTTTTTTTGTGTCTCACACATTACTTTTTATTTACAGATACTTACATTCATCATGTTTTCTTTTATTGTTCCTGGATGTTCGCTTTTTTTTCTTTTCTAAGTTACAGAAAATATGCTCTTTATTAAAAAAAAAAAAAAATCCAGAAAAGAGAAGAGAATAAACCAAAGTGAAGGGTCCCCTGAATCACCCCCACCCTCCAAGCACCTAGAACAGCTTCTGCATCTACCCAGAGTGGTTTCCGTGAAGTTATATTCTGGTATAAACAGCTGGCCCTTTTGTTTTCATAAGAGCAAATGGCGGGGGTGCCCAGCTGGCACAGCTGGAAGAGCATGCCACCCTTGATCTCGAGGTTTGTGGGTTCAAGCCCCACTCTGGGTGCAAAGATCACTTAAATATTTTTTTGACAGCAAATGGAGTCACACTGTGTGTGCTGTTCCGTATCATTCCAGCTCTCCCACGTCTCTCTCCCTTCACTCCTCTGCCTGTAGAGGACCCCTGAAGGGGTTTTATTTAAACAGGCCTCGATATGGGGCGCCTGGGTGGCGCAGTCGGTTAAGCGTCCGACTTCAGCCAGGTCACGATCTCGCGGTCCGTGAGTTCGAGCCCCGCGTCAGGCTCTGGGCTGATGGCTCAGAGCCTGGAGCCTGTTTCCGATTCTGTGTCTCCCTCTCTCTCTGCCCCTCCCCCGTTCATGCTCTGTCTCTCTCTGTCCCAAAAATAAATAAACGTTAAACAGGCCTCTATAGGTGAGGAGCCCTGGAATGCTGCTGTTAACTTGCATTTCTGTATTATTTGTGAGGCTGAGCCTCTTCTCATATTTACTGGCAAATTATCTGTGTGTGTGTGTGTGTGTGTGTGGTTCCTCTGTTACATTCTTTGTCCATTTTTCTATTGTGATGTCTTTTTCTTGAGTTGTAGCAGCTCTTTGCATATTAAGGAAATTTGCCTTCTGTCATATGTTGACGATTTTTCTTCTAGTTTATTCTTTTCCTTTTGAGTCTTGCTTATATCTTTTTTTTTTTTTTTTAAGTCATTGCTACACTGAACGTGGGGCTCCTACGACCTTGTGATCAAGTCTTGGGTGCTCTACCAACTGAGCCAGCCAGACTCCCTGAGCCTTATATGTTGAGTATGGTCTGGAGGGGGGATGGAGCGCTGTCTTTTAGGAGACAGTGTGCTGTAGTAGGAATACCACAGCCTGGCCTCTGTAGTAGACATTGCTTATTCTTTTTTTTTTTGGCTTTTCAGCATCAGAACTCACGTTGGGAGCTTCTTTGAGTCCCGTGAGAAGCAGAACCCGCCTCTTTTGTAGGAGCTCAAGGCACCTACTCTCTGCCCTGCTTCCTGGCCCGCTTCCTGGTCACATGGCCAGGCTCCACACTTCGCTCCACACTGGTCCCCTGTCCCCAGCCAGGGAACATCCTTGGTGATGCAACCTCACCGTCCTCTCCGTGGTCTTGGGGTGCCCTCCCACCAATCCCAGGGCTTCCCCAGTGTTTGGCTCCCCCAGCTGGAATCTGTTTCCAGTTGCTTGGAACTAGACCAGACATACTGAGCACGCAGACCCGGGTCTGGCTCTGGGCCTGCCTGGCACTGACCACCCAGGAGGCTTTCACTCGACATGCACCGAGTGCCGACCACAGACGGGGCACTGCGGTAGGGGAGGGAATCAGGCCGCAGGATGTAAGCAGAGCCCGATGATGGGGTAGGCACTGGGCAGCAGATCGTCAGAGGGGCCGGGGGACGGTGGAAAGTAAGGTGGAGGAAATTATTGAAGGACACGGAGATGAAGGGGGAACAGGCATTCATTCACTCCGGTATTTATTCGGCACCTACTGTGTGCCAGGCGTCGCCCCGGCTGCAGGGACTATGTGTATCTGCCTTGTCTTTGTGGGGTTTTCATTCTGAAGGATCCCCAGACACCGGCTCTGGCAGGCCCGCTCTGTCTGCTTCCTGCAGTGTTCTGGGCACACGTCTGTCACGGGTCAGTGGCGGGACGGTCAGAGCCCTCTGCCATCAGGGGCCTGCGGCTCCTCGCCCCCCCCCCCCCCCCCCAGTGTGTCTTCTCCACGTGGTCCTGGGGTGGAGCAGGGAGTGCACAGCATGTGTTGAACGCCCCCTGCAGGCCAGGCCCTGGGGCTGCCACCGTGAGTGAGCCACAAGACCCCTCTTCACAGGTAAACCGGAACAGAAAGTGGAAGCACAGGGTGGGGCAGCTGCCTTGGCTCCAGAGAGGAAGACCAGCCACCCGGTGCCAGGCTGCAGGGGGACAGGTGGCCTGGGGCCTACAGAAGGGCCATCAGCCTAGGAAGGGAAGGCTGGCCTGCCTTGCAGAGTCTTCCCCAGACCTACCCTTCCCAGAGGGGGTCCGAGTGCCCCTCCCCCGCCGGGACATCCACCTTCTCACGGCTGCTCCTCCAGAGCGCTAAGGTCCGGGACACATGAGAGGGGTCTTGGTGACAGGCATCTGATCGCTGCCAGAAGGCCATATGGGGCTGTGGGAAAGGTATGTGTTAGCCCTGGCTCCCCACTCTCCCCTGCAGAGCCTTAGCTGGGGCCCCTCATTTTCAAGCCTCAGTTTCCACAGCTGCAGAGGGACCCTGATTCCAGAGTGCTGGGGGCAGACAGAATGCGGCATAGCTCCTGCCCTTCTGGAAACTTCCCCAGAAAGGGGGATGCTTTCTGGGGAGGAGGAGGCAAAACTGGGTCACTGATGAAAGGTCTGGGGATGGAGGCAGTGTCAAAGCACCACCCAGGCGGCTCTTACCGAGAATATCATCAAAAGCCCCGGATGAGTCAGGTGAGAAGAAAACCAGGACGTCCGTCAGTCGGAGATGCCAGCCCCGTGGACGCTGCACCTGCCTGCCGCCCTGACCCACACCACCGTCACCCCCCCCCCCCCCCGGGGACCCTGTGGGCAGCTGTGTCCTCGTGGTCTGCCTGTTCGGCCCTGGTCCTGTGGTCCCTGCCAGCTGACGTCCACGTCCTGGTCTGATACCGTCCCTGAAGTGTGTAGCTGGACCCAGCAGCTTGCCACTACTTGAACAGAGCACAGGTGGAGGGCACCAGGCTGAGACAAGGTTACCATGGCTCCTTGTGGCTCCTGTGTCAACCGCCTCCCTCCCCCTCGGATAACTAGCCCTGGGGAAGCAGGCCACTGGGGTCCCCGGGGCAAGCCCCAAGCACGGGAGGCCTTCTAGGTCAGGGGAACCCAAGGAAGGGACAGCTGGTTCTGGATCACCTCTGGCCTGTGGCCCTGGCCTTGGCAGGCGCTCTATACCCTCACAGTCGCCTGTGACCTCCCAGGGGGTGAGGGAACAGCAAAGCCTCTGAAACACACTGGGGGGCCAGGATGGGCCAAGGAAGGCGAGGTACTAGGTTCTGAGTGGCGTTGCGGGGTCCCGTTAGAATCCCAGCTCTGCCCCTGCTGTGTGACCTCAGGCAAGGCATCACCCACTCTGAGCCGTGGTCTTCTCATTGACAAAACAGGCGATACCACCTGCCTGGCAGGGGCTTGGGGCAGGAGGGGATGGCAGCCAGGGACTGAATGTGGGAAGTCACCAAGATAAGGGACACAGTGTCCTTGGAGGAGAAGGGTCCTGTCAGGGCTCCTTGTGTCTGAATGTGTTTGCGCTCAGGCATGTCTGTGTGTCCATGTCACGTGCACGTCTGCACGCATTTGATGCGTGTGTGCGCATGGTCAGTGAACACACGCGTGCATTTGACATGTACGTGTGCCCGGCCCATTGTGTGCCCGTGTGATCCATGTGTGTTGTGTCTGTGTGGGGCGTGCACGCGCGGGTGGGGTGAGGGAGGGAAGTCCCATCAGCCCTGCCTCAGTCCCGGCTCTCCGATGCTGTCATGACAACATGGCTGTAGGACCACAGATTGCGTGTTGTCCCAGCCGGGTGGGCCCTCTGGGTGCGACTGTCTGATGTCTAAAGTAAGACAAGTGCCAGATCTTGTAGGAAAACAATCCAGTCGAGACAGGTTGCAGATGTTCTGAGATAAAATAGCATTTCTCAGGAGGAAAGAAACAAAGGAAGAGAGTACGTTTGCAACCAGCTTATAGAAGGAAGAACCCAGACAGCCATATGTAGCCTGCTCCCTTTCTGGAAATCCTGTTGATCCCCCACCCCACCCCTGCCTATGATTTCTACAGTCAACAAGTGTTCCCAAACAACCTCTTGGCTTGTGGGGCGGTGGCCTGCGGTGGCCCGCGTCCTCCGCCTGATGAGGAGCGGGGCCGGGGGCGGGGGCGGGGTGGGGGTGGGGGAGCAGGTGCGCATACATGCAAGGACTTGCCCAGAGCTAGCACGCCTCTCACACACAGCCTGGAGGTGACTCTGCTCTTGTCCCACTTTCCAGGTGATCCTGGAGGCATGAGTGGTTCTGGAACTTGCTCGAGTTCAATGCTGTGGGACAAGGGCCAGGAGCTCGGGGAAGCCTGCTGGAGTCGGCTGGTGGAGAGCACAGTGGCCTGAAATGCCAGTCGTCCAAAGCAAGGATTCTTTGGAAGCATCAAAAGAACCAAATGGGGGCGCCTGCCTGGGGAGCTCGGTCGGTTTCAGCTCAGGTCATCATCTCCAGGCCCAGGAGTTGGAGCCCCGTGTCGGGCTCTGTGCTGACAGAGCGGATCCTGCTTGGGAGTCTCTGTCTCCCTCTCTCTCTGCCCTTCCCCTGCTCGCTCGCGCTCTCTCTCTCAAAAAAATAAATAAATAAACTTAAAAAGAACCAAATGGGAGTTAGTTAAATGCCTCAGGGGCGGTTGGTTTGCTCGGCTGATCCCTCAGTGGCCCCTCCCGAGCCCCTGGCTGGGCGGGAGCTGGGTTAGCGGGCGCCAGGGTGAGGCAGCAGGAGTAGCGAGGCAGGCCAGGGCTTGGCAAACGTCGCCCTCAAGGAAGAGGGAGTTAAGCGTGTCAGGCCCTCTGGGCCACAGCTCCTCAGCTCTGCTCTGGAGCAAACTCAACCCCAGGCAAAATGTGAGCGGACAGGCGAGGCCGCGCTCCAGTGGAACCTTATTTACAGAACAGGCGGCGACCAGACTGGGTCCCCGGTAACCTGCGGCAGCCTACTTTTATTGAGGTAGAATGCCGGTCTGTTTGGGCTGCTGAAACCAAAAAAACACAGACTGGGCAATTCTAAACAACAGACATCGATTTCACAGTCCCGGAGGCTGAAAGTCCAGGATCAAGGTGCCGGCAGCCTCAGTATCTGGTGAGGGACTCCCCTTCTTGGTCTGTCCTCACGTTGGCGGAAGGGCGAGGGGGCTCTGAGGGTCCCTTTCTCAGGGCCCTAACCCCACTCATAAGGCTCCACCCTTACGGACCCAAGGGCCTCCCAAAGTTCCCACCTCCTTTTTTTTTTTTTTTTTTTTTAACTTTTTTTAAGTTTATTTATTTTGAGAAAGAGACCGCGTGAGCAGGGGAGGGGCAGAGAGAGGGAAAGAACCTCCAGCAGGCCCCAGGCTCTGGGCTGCGGGGCTTGAAGTCACAAAACGACAAGATAGTGACCTGAGCCGAAACCAAGAGTTGGACGCTTAACCTACTGAGCCACCCGGGGCCGCCCACCAAAGGTCCCACCTCCTAATACCATCATATTGGGGGGCAGGATGTCAACACATGAATTCGGGGGAGGGGCATAAATATTCAGTCCATGGCATGGAAGAAGGCCATAAACCGTTTATAAAAGAAGAAACAAGTTACAAACAGAAATAGTTTGCACAAAGACCTCATTCAACAAACGTACTGAGCACGTGGTACGTGCCGGGCACAGTCCTGGGCCCAGGGACTCAACCGTGACATGGCAGGCTGGTCCCTCACGCTGACAGTCTGATGAGCCATGTGGTAAGGGCTCGGACGCTGGAGGCAACTTTTGAAAAGTAAATGCAGACTTGCATGGGGAAAAGGCTGGAAGGGCAAACATCACAAAGGTGTTTATGTCTGGGCGCTAGAATTCTTGGTTCTACGTGCTTCTCCACACTCTCTAAGTTTTCGACGTGGAACATGTACTCTTATTTCCTGTACAACAACAACAACGAAATACACGAACGCGGGTCTCCTTTCCCATGTCTGGCTGCCGGCCCTCCCCCTGCCCCTGCCTTCCCGGCCCTCCCTTGTCCCCAGGGTTCTTGTGGGCTGGTGGGTGAGGAGGGAGCCCCACCACCGCCGCGTGTCCTGGGAACTCAGGAGGGCCACACTGGCCCAGGCCTCACGGACCAGGGTTGCGGGAAACCTGCTTCTTCTTCTGTGGCTTCTTTCCATTAGTGCCATCTGGAGCCGAGGCGCAGGGTCACCCCGTGGAGACAGCCACGTCCTGTGAGGCTGTGGCCGGAGACCCCAGGGGGTCCGTTAAAATCTCTCGACCTCAGACGCTCCAACTCCCCAACTCTGATGGTCTTTCCTCTCTCCCCTCGATGGAAGTGTCACCTGTTACCGTGGTGCGTGTGATGTGTGTGTGATGGCGAAGAACCGAACCGCGGTCAGGACCGATGCCCTGCACCCCCACTGGCGACTCAGGTGTCCCAGGGCGGGTGGCCGAACTTTCGGTGCCCCCTGCCCTCACCTGTGGAATGGGGCTGACTTCCACACCGCTGCAGTGAGGGCGGAGGTGTGCAGCGGGGTGGCGGGTCCACGGCCATCCACACGGGACAGCCTCCACCCGTCAGCTGCACAGGTCAAGCGTGGAAGTTGAGCTTGGGGGAGCCGGTCCTCAGGGGAAGGTCCCCCGGGTCCTGGCAGACTGAGGAGCCCGGCAGGGAAGCCCCTGGGCCCTTGCAGGAGAGGCCGGGCCAGGCAGCGTGGTGCTGGGTGCCCACCTGAGCCTGGGCCCTTAGTCCCACGGACGTTCAGAGAGGCCAGGAGACCTTGCCCAGTGTGCACGTGGGGCCGCGTCGCGGAGGAGCGGGCTCTGGGAGGCCTGGGGCCTGTGAGCCCAAGAGCCACCACCAAAAGCCCACATGCGTGGCTGGTGGGCCCAACACGACTCCCCTCGGCTCCGAGAAGCTGGTCTGGGAAAGATGCAGGGGCCAGAAGGCCCGGGGGTGGCCAGGCTACTCACAGTGGAGAGTGGCTAGCCCTTGACAGCTGGATCCCAAAGCTGTCTGGCCCTGTGCCGGCTCCCGAGAAGGAGTGACGGGGAGGCTGGATGGGGCAGAACGGGGCACTGACGGGCCTCAAATCCCTCTCCGTGTCTCACTGCCCTTTGCCTCTTTCCCCAGGTGCCCAGGAAGTAGGCCCTTGTGCCAGAGACCAACTCACTAACCCCAGCTGCAAGGATTTCCCTTTTTTGCCAACCGGCACATGGCGTTTGGCTTCCAGGTGTGCCTGGGGCTCAGGCCCGTCATCTCTGTGCCAGGATGCCGTCCAGGCACAGGGGCCGGGAAGACCTCTCCTGCCTGACCCTGTCTTGCCGTTGGCAGGCCCTCTGGCCTCAGAATCTTCTTCTGCAGCCCAGGAGGCCAAGGCTGAGCCCTGATCAGCCTGAGGGCATAGAGCCAGGCACGCCAGACATGGGTCCCCGCTCCCCCCCCACCCCATCCTGTCGGTCCACCTTAAAGCCTCTCCTTGTCCCCCTCCCACTATGGCTTTGGGCCAGATCTGTGCCCTATTTTTAGGCAAAAATTGGCAAAGAGAATGGGTTGGGACGTGGTTTCTGCCTCTGTTAACACCTCCTCTTCTGCAGGCCTTCTGCTGCGGGTGGTCCAGAGCAGGGCGGGGCGGGGTGGGGGGGCCCTCCCATGGCACCCAGCAAAGGACCGCAGCGGATAAATGGCAGGGCGCCAGGCACTGTCCCGGTCAGATTCTGACCCTCAGCCCCGACACCCCCAGGGCAGCAGAGGCTCCCCACTCTTGGACCACAGGTCCCACGAAGGTGGGGACCTGTTCTTTCATTTCCAGCCCCAGCCCAGGGGGTGCCTGGCACACAGCGTGTGCCCGGGAAACGCTTGCTGATGGCAGTGATTCATCACCAGATGCCTCGGGGCCTCGACATGGGCTCCTGGGGAGGAAGGCGGGGAGCGCTGTACCCCTCCTCCCCGGCCCTGGGGCAGCCGAGTGCCCCCGCCCCAGAGGGTCTGCACGGTCTGGGAGGGCGCTGCCTGCCCTGACCCCAAACCTTTCCGCCGGGTCCCCACCCACCCCCACCCCGAGAATTTGAACCCGGTGAACCCCTGGCAACCCCCGCTGCGGGACTGAGGGCGGGGTCTGGCCTCCCGCAGACCCCTCCTCGCCCGCGCCCCGCCCCTCCACGGCTCCCCATCCTCTGCCGGCCCGGCCCCCCCACCCCAGGCTTCGTCCCTTGCGCCGCCCCCTCCTCTGTCCCCCTTCCCCAGCCCCCCTCCCGCCGTCCCCGCGCGGTGGCGGCCGCCGGAGCCACGTGTGCGGGCGTGCAGGGAAGCGCGGCCACGCCTGGCCCGGCCATCATTCCCGACGCGGCGGCCCCTCGGTGCGCCCGGCCGGGTCTCCGAGCGCCGGGTCCGCGAGATGAGCGCCGGCTCGGAGCGCCGGGCGGCGGCGGCCCCCAGAGCGGTGCCCGCGCCCCGCGCCTCCAGGGTGGAGCTGCGGCTTAGCTGCCGCCACCTGCTGGACCGCGACCCGCTCACCAAGTCCGACCCCAGCGTGCTGCTGCTGCTGCGGTCCCAGAATCAGTGGGTGCAGGTAGGGGCGCCGGCGGGGCCGAGCCCAGCGGCGACTGGGGGCCTGGAGCTGCGGACGCGGAGACAGGAGGCGGTGGGCAGGGGACCGGGTCTAGAGAGGGGGTGTCCGGCACTTGGGGGGCGCTGGACCGGAAGCGACTGAGAGGACCCCCAGGTAGAGAGAGGGAGCACCCCAGTGCGGTTGCGAGCAGGTTCCCGTTTGGGGGGCTTGGGGACAAGAGTGAGGCACCCAGGCTTGAGGGTGCTGGCAGGGGGCTTTCCTAAGGGGCACAGAAGGGCCTGGGGGCTGCAGAAGTGAGTGGCGTGGCCTGAGTGATGACGTAGGGTGGGCCTGGGCTCGTGGGTCCCCCCGGCCTGCGGGGCACGCAGGAGGGACACTTATCTGCCAGGTCCTCACCCATCAGGCAGAGGCACCCAGACCGCAGACCAGGGAGCACCGAGGGCCGGCAAGGGCTGCGGGGTTAGTGGGAGCTGCTGACCGAGGCTGGGGCACTAGGGAGCCAGAGATTGATCTCTGGCCCACCTGGAGGGCAGCCAGTCGCCTGCTCTCCTGTAGGGTCCTGCGGACTCCAGCATGAGTGCCGAGCCCCGGGTGACCCAGCGCAGTGCACGTGGCCGGGCTGGGACAGCTGGGGTCTGGTTTGTGCTCCCCACAGACCCAGTTCTTCCTGTGATACCTTCTGGTCCTAGGGGTCACTGGGGTGCCTGTCCAGCCTGCTGGCCCTAGTCACCCCCAGCCCAGCCCTCCCCGTGTGCAGGTCGTGGCAACAGCTCAGGGCCCTGTGCGTTGTGCAAAGCGCTGTCTCAGTCACCACTCCTGTGTGTACATCACCTTGAAAGGCCAAGAAAGGCGGGTTGTGGGCTGGAGAGGTTGGGAGTTGAAGCCTCCCTGTGCTCTAGCGCGCCCCCTGGGGAGGACCTGGGTGGGGAAGCGGGCAGGACGTGGTGGAGGCAGACCCGTGGGGCCCCCACCTGTGAGGACACAGTGCTGGAGGCTCCAGGCGCCAGCTTCTGGGGACCTGCTTTTTGCTCCCCCGATGCCGTGACCTGGTCTCTTGTGGTCTCTGGACCACCAGCCTCCTGGGGCCGCAAAACCCTGCCCGTCTTCGACCTTGGAGGCAAAGGGCCTGCCCCAGCCCAGTGTCTTGGGGGGGGGGGACACTGGGGAGGATCTGTGACGAGGGGTGTCTGTGCCCTAGCCTCCCGTTAGTCTTTGTTTCTTGGCCTTGGCACTACTGGGTGCGGATGTCCCTGAGAAAGGATGGCCCACAAAGGCCCCCCATCTGAGAGCGTGGGAGTTTGTGGACACTGGAGGGACCCTCCCCAGGCTGGGCTGTGCTTTGGAGACAGAGAGGGGCCCAAGATGTAGGAGAGATATGGCACCCAGGGGGAGTCTCTGCCCCCCACCCCAGTCTCCCTGCCTGCCCAGCTGGGGAGAGATCTCCATTTTGGGTTTGTCCAGCCCAGGATTCTGATCCAACTCTGTTCCTGATTGGACTGCTTTTGCACGGGACCCTTCCCCTCTCCGAGCCTCAGTTTCCCCATCTGTGACGGGGGTGGAGCAGGCTGTGGTGGGCATGACATGAGAAAATGCAGAGACTGCAGCCTGTGGCTGGACAGGGGGGGGTCTTTATTTCAGGGAGGGAGGTGCCCCCCCCAGGGGTGGCCAGAAGCCGTGTGGGGTTTGGAGTCCTGAAGATTAGAGTGCAGGTTGGTGGGGGAGGGGGACTTCCCAGGGTACGGCCTGGAAGTGAGTCCTTCAGGAGCACTGAGGGCAGGTGAGCGGAGGCTGCGGGCCAGCGCCGGGCACAGGGCGCTAGGGAGAGGCGGGCGGGGGGGGGACCTACTCCTGTGGGGCCCCCACACTGGCTGCTTGCAGGTGGACAGAACGGAAGTGGTCCGGAGCAGCCTGCACCCTGTGTTCTCCAAGGTCTTCACGCTCGACTACTACTTTGAGGAGGTGCAGAAGCTGCGCTTTGAGGTCTATGACACCCGGGGACCCAGCGACCTTGGCTATCAGGACGATGACTTCCTTGGGGGCATGGAGTGCACCTTGGGGCAGGTGGGCCCCGTCCCCTCGGGAGGGAGGAGGGCAAGAGAGATCCCAGAGCGTGGAAAGTGCAGCTGGGCTAATGCTGAGGGCTGGGGGCGGGGTGTCGGGGTGGGGGGGGGGACAGCGGTGCTCCAGGCTCCTGGGAGGTCTCCCTCCCTCCGGGACAAGTATCCTGCTCTGCCCGTCTCCACAGTGACTTCCCTTAAAAATTCCTTATTAGTTTTAAAAATACGTAGTTTTGAGCTGGGTAACACATTCATGTAATTCAAAATTCAGGAAGAGTGAAAGGCAAGCCATGGGACGCGCACCCTCGCCTGTCCGCGAGTTCACACTCTCGCGTGAGAACGTGAGGGGGTATTTGTTCTCTGTGTGTATATACGTATATATTTTAACACAAAGTATGTACGCTATTACTGTTCTGCGCTTTCTTTGCTGCCGTGGCACGAGATCCCTTCCACCCTGTGACGTCAACGTGTCCCCACTCCGCCCTGCAGCCGGCCGGCCAGCCCGCTGGGGGCTGCTGTCACCAGAGGGACAGTTTGCAGTCCTCAGATGATGTCCCGTCCACTAGCTGTTCCGTTAGCCGCATGGCAAGAGTGCTTGCCAGCCACCACTGAGACAGCCTGGGCACCGGGCTGCGGGCCACACGCTTCGCTCTCAGCCTGTGATGGGAGATGCTTCCTTTTTACGGAGGCATGATTTCCATCCAGGAGAACGCGGAGACCTTAAGGGTTGATGTTGATGAGTTTAGGCACCTGTCTTCCTGCCCGTCGCCAGCTCACATCACCCTACAGACCCCTCCTCTCCAGCACGTCCCTGCTAGTTTTGCCTGTTCTAGAACTTCCTGTTCATGAATCACACAGTGTGTTCTCATTTGTGCCCGGTTTCTTGCACCCAGCGTGATGTCTGCATGACTCATCCCCATGGCCGTCTGCGTCGGAGCTGGTCTGGGGTGGGCCCCCTGTCATCCCATTTTATAGATGACAGCACGGATCACTGCACAGCAGCAGAGCGGGATTTGACACGTATGCACGGACTGTATGTACACACGGGCACGAGTGCGCGGACGCGTGTATGGATGCATGCACGGACACAGAGAAACATGTGTGAGCACACACGTCTCGGGACCGACTTGTAAACTGTAGACAGTGAAAAGGCCCATCGAGGCCGGCACGGCCCTCGGGGCAGCTGCAGTCAGTGGTCAAGGGTATGGACGGTGGCCCTGAACCCCAGTTGCATGACCTTGAGCAAGCCCCTGACCCCTGTCCGAACCTCCAAGCATCAGGCACCTCGGTGGGTGTTTGAGGGGACCAAGAAGAAAGAGCTTATTGACCATACACTGGTTCACACAGCAGCTTTCCCACTTCTCCTCATCGGAGAGCCCGTAGCAGTGCAGCCCGTAAGTGGGAGAACCTGGGGCCACACGGCCTCCCTCCCTTCACACCTTGCGGAGAGCTTTCCCACCCTTAGCCCGTTTTGACCTTCCGGCACGCAGGCAATGTTCCTGTGTGCTCGGAAGCCATTAGGTAGGCAGGAGCCGAGGCACGGGTGGCTGGGAATACGCCGTGTGCTGTGTGGACTTAGCTCACTTTGCACAGTCACCCCCGCTCCGGGAGCTGGCCGCAGGTGGGGCCAGGTGAGCGCTGATGAGCATCGGGGGTGCTGTCACCATGGCGACAGCGCGTGTTTCTGCGTTGGGCACTTTGGCAGCCGTGGGGCGGGGGGGGGGGGGGGGGGGGTGGGGCGCGGGCTGTCATCCTTGAGCTCTTCCACAGACCAGGGCGCCTACTGCCTCAGTGCTGCCCTCTGGTGAGCAGGTGCCCTGGCTGCATACAGCTGCCCTGTGTCAACTCTCGGCCCCAGTTAGGGGCTTGTAGCCAAATGAGGGCCAGGTGAAGGGGAGGGGGTGGCCCCGGTGGGCAGGGGCAGGGGGGAGCCCACGGGGAGGCCACACAGGGTGGTGGAGAGCCAGGTCGCACTCTTGCTCCCGACCCTTTGCCACATCCACAGCCGGGAGTCCAGCGTGGTGCCCAGGAACCCCCTCGGCCCCCTGCTGGCCGGGGGGCTGTTTGAAGCCCCTCGCTGCCCTTGGGGCAGGGACCGGGGACACCCCACACAGCCTCTCTGAGCTGCTGGGGAGCTGGGGCTGGGTGGGCGTTCCTGGCCCAGCATGTGGGGCTGTGGCCCCAGGCGGTGCCTCCTCACTGAGCCTGTCTCCCCTCCTGACACGAGGGCCAGGTCCGGGGTGGAGGGGTGGTGGCCACACGGAGGGATGTCAGGTGGCCGAGCGATTCAAGAGAGGGCGTGGGGCCCTGGGGCGTTGATTTGGAGGAGCTAGGCTGCCCAGGGAGACTGAGGGCCGGGTCGGCGTGCCCGGGGGGGACGGGAGCTGACCCCTCCCTGGCTGTTCTGACTTCCAGATTGTGGCCCAGAAGAAGGTGACCCGTGCCCTGCTGCTCAGGTTCGGCAGGAATGCCGGCAAGTCCACCATCACGGTGAGGCCGCCCGCCTTCCCGCCCAGCCCCTCCACCCCGCAGACCCCACCCCTTTCTCCTCGTGGCTCTCAGAGGCCTGCCCCGAAGACAGCTGGCGAGGCCCCGGGCCCCCTGGGGGCCTGTGGAGCTCAGAGCCACGGCTTTCCTCCCAGGTGACAGCTGAGGACATCTCCGGGAACAATGGCTACGTGGAGCTGTCCTTCCGGGCCAGGAAGCTGGACGACAAGGTGAGTGGAGGCTGCCCGCGTGGGCCCAGGGCACGTACCGCCGACGCCACGAGCCCCCCCCCCCCCCCTCCCAGCTTTGCCCTCCTGACGCCACAGACACAGGGCTGCTGAGTGAGGAGCACGCGGAGCCCGTGGGGCCGGCCACCCCTGTCACCATTGTTCCTGTGCCCTGGGCCCCTTCCTGCCACATCTGTAAGTGCTCATGCCTCCTGAGGCAGGGGCCCTCGTGGCCCCTGTTTAGTGACGGGGACACATGCTCAGGGTGGTCACCATCCGGACAGTGGAAGAACTGGCCGTGAGCTTGGCTCCGTCGGGTGCTCACACAGGGTGGGGGCCCAGAGCAGGGTCTCAGCTGGTAGAGGCCGTCCCCTGGGGGGGAGGAGCAGGGGCGGTGGGGGTGCCAGCTGGGGGTGTGCACACGTGGCTGGAGGGAGGCTGGGCCCGGGCCCGGGAGTTACAACAAAGCTGCTGGGGGGCCAGCGAAGGCTCTAGAGGGGAGGACAAGGCGTTGGATCATTCTGAGAGGCTCTTGGGAAGGGTCATGCCCTCATTTCCTAGCTAAGGAGATAGAGGCTCCAGGGGTGCAGCCTCTGTCCCCCCTCCAGGACCAAGCGCAGCCTCTGCCCCTCCTCCAGGACCTCTTCAGCAAGTCAGACCCCTTCCTGGAGCTATACCGGGTCAATGACGATGGGAGTGAGCAGCTGGTGTACCGGACCGAGGTGAGGGCTCCCTGCCCTGCACCTTGACATCCCCTGCAGAACTTTGGGGACGGGAATGAGAAGAGAGGGGCAGAAGCCAGCCCGTCTCCCCCCAACCCCGGGTCCTCCCAGCACCCCGACGGCTGCGGGGGCCTTCACCCCCAGCACCCAGCTCCTTGCATCAGGGAGCCAGCAGGCCAGGCCGTCTGCCACTAGAATTCACAACTGTGTTTTGTTGTCCCCGCCTACAGGTGAGATGGCATCTTAGTTACAGCAGTGAGAGAGCACTTCCTTTTTTTTTTAAGCATATTTATTTTGAGAGAGAGAGCGCGTGTGCACGTGCAAGCAGGGGAGAGGCAGAGGGAGGGAGAGAGAATCCCAAGCAGGCTCTGAGCTGTCAGCATCGAGCCCGACAAGGGCTCCATGTCAAGACCGTGACCTGAGCCAAAACCAAGAGTCAGGCGCTCAACAAACTAAGCCACCAGGTGCCCCAAGAACATTTGCTTGTGAGATAAATTAATTTGAGTAAAAAAAAGAGGCTATTTAAAGAAAAAGCTGGGGGTCCAGGGGTCCAGGAATGTGGCACAAGTTACGAAGGTGGTTCCTGAAGGACCGGGTTCAGAACCACAGGGGTCCTGGGCCCCCAGTCCTGCCTGGAACCTGAGCCGGCCCCCCCACCCCCGGCCCACAGGTGGTGAAGGACAACCTGAGCCCCGTGTGGGAGCCTTTCAAGGTGTCACTGAACACCCTCTGCAGCTGTGAGGAGACGCGGCCTCTGAAGGTGGGGGTGGCAGGAGGGGTGGCAGGTGGGGGGTGGCGGGGGGGTGGCAGGTGGGGGGTGGCAGGGGGGGTGGCAGGTGGGGGGTGGCAGGGGGGGTGGCAGGGGGGGTGGCAGGGGGGTTGGCAGGTGGGGAGTGGCAGGGGGGGTGGCAGGTAGGGGGTGGCAGGGGTGGTGGCGGGGGGGTGGCAGGTGGGGGGTAGCAGGGGGGGTGGCAGGTAGGGGGTGGCAGGGGGGGTGGCAGGGGGGGTGGCAGGTGGGTGGCAGGGGGGGTGGCAGGTGGGGGGTGGCAGGGGGCTGGCCTGGCTGCAGGGGAATGGAGACCTCCAGGTGGGGGGCCCAGAGGGGCCGGTGGCCTGAGGGGCCTGGGCTCCCCAGTGCCTCGTCTGGGATCACGACTCCCGCGGAAAGCACGACTTCATCGGGGAATTCTCCACCACCTTTGAGGAAATGCAGAAAGCCTTTGGGGAGGACCAGGTGAGCTGGGACCCCTCCCTGTCCGCCCCCCCAAACAGGGTGGAAACAGGGTGAAAGCGGGGCCCTGCCGCATCTGCTAAGGGATCGCTGGGAGGAGCCTCAAGAAGCAGGTAGGGCACCAGCCTGAGCTGAGTCGGCCCCAGAAATTGCTATTGTCGGCAAACCCCCGAGATCGAGGACCACGCCTGCCGGGTGGCCAGAGTAGGGACGACAGTCACTGTGTTACGGGCGGAAAAATGCTGTCCAGGGCTGGGGTTTTGAGGCCTCCCTGCCCCCTTGGAGCGGGGTTTGGGCACTGGCGCTCTGGGGTGGGGGTCTCTGTCTCTCCCTGTGCCCCAGGCCCAGTGGGACTGCGTGAATGCCAAGTACAGGCAGAAGAAGCGTAATTACAAGAACTCTGGGGTGGTCATCCTGGCAGACCTGAAGGTGAGCTGCGGCCCCTGCCCGCAGACGCCCCACTCACCCACAGTGGGGAGGGGGCTGGCTCCCGCCTAAACTCGACAGAGAGGCAACGGGGTACAGGCACACCCCTCCCTGCAGATCTCCCCGTTGTCAGATGGACGCCAGGGGTCTGATGGTCCCCAGTACGTGCGGGAGGGAAGTGGGAGGGATGGACGGGAAGGGGAGACAGAGGAGGGGAATGGGGGGGTGGGCTGCCCCAGGCAGAGAGCTGGGGGAGAAGGGCAGGTCCCCGGGGCTCCGGCCTCAGTTTCAGGGTGTGGGGCGTCCTGGGCGGGCCCTGCCGACCTCCCTGCCTGGAAGTCCTACAGGGTTCACTCTTTCCTGGACTACATCATGGGCGGCTGTCAGATTCACTTCACCGTGAGTGCACGGGCCCCTCCACACCAGCAGAGCCCGGGCGCCCTGCCCACCCTGGATGTAACTCGGAGCCTGGCCCGGGGCCCGGGGCGGATGTGCAGAAGTGGGTACAGTGAGGCCCCTGACCGGGCTCGGGGCCCTTCCCATGCGGATGAAGTGGGCAGTTGGGTCCCAGGAGCTGCCCGGGGTCACCCTCCACGAGAGCAGTGACAGGAAGACGTGTGTGGCAAGAATGCAGTGGCACCTGTGGCGGCCGGGGACAGCGCCAGAAGCCACGAGACCCAACGGCGGTGGCTCTGGTCCGGAGCTGTGGGTGTCAGTGGGGCGGGAGAGCCCGGCGTCCGTGCCTCTGTGCCGCCTCACCGCTCGCTCGTGGCTGCACGGGTCCGGGTCTTGCCACCCAGCGGCAGCCAGATTGGCCTGAGGGAAGCGTCCCGGCGGGGCCGCGTGGGGACCCCAGCCCGGGGCTTGAACTCACAGTCCCTGCCCAGGCAGAGCGGCAGCAGAGAAGAGATGCGCCTGGTCATGGCATGGGTCCCTTGCCAGCAGCCCGCCCCGCGCCCAGGGCACTTGGCTGCAGGTGCTCGGGGCTCTGTGTGACCACGCCCTGGGCCGTGGGCCGGTATCACCCGCGTGGTGCTTCTTGCCGCCTGGGGATCTGCGTAGACGGGGTTGGCAGGGTCCGGGCTTGCTGCTCAGCGCCAGTGCCCACTCTCCCCAGGGTGCCCTTTGCCCCAGCACAGAGCCCGGCCCGGGGACTGTCACCTCAGGAGTCTCCTCCGACGGGCCCCGGGAACTGCTCTAGTTTGCACCCCTCACCAGGCAGCTCCCCACGCCTCCTTCCCCCTGCCTGTCAGATGGGGGCTCTGGGTGCCTAGTCCCGCCCAGGTGGGAGAGGGGCCCCCGGCTCATGAGCCCGGGTCTCTGCAGGTGGCCATCGATTTCACAGCCTCCAACGGTGACCCGCGGAACAGCTGCTCTCTGCACTATATCAACCCTTTCCAGCCCAATGAGTACCTGCAGGCCCTGGTGGCCGTGGGAGAGATCTGCCAGGACTATGACAGGTGTGGTCCCTGTCCCCCCCCCCCCCACCACTGGCCTTGTTCCCAGGACTATGACAGGTGCGGCCCTGCCCCTACTGCCTTGTCCCCAGGATGATGACAGGTGTGGCCCCACACCCACTGTCCCGTCCCCAGGATTATGACAGGTGTGGTCCCTGTCCCCCCCCACCACTGGCCTTGTCCCCAGGACTATGACAGGTGCAGCCCTGCCCCTACTGCCCTATCCCCAGGGTGATGACAGGTGTGGCCCCACCCCCACTGTCCTGTCCCCAGGATAATGACAGGTGAAGCCCTGCCCTTACTGCCCTGTTCCCAGGATGATGACAGGTGTGGTCCCTGTCCCCTCCCCACTGGCCTTGTGCCCAGGATGATAACAGGTGCGGCCCTGGCCCCACTGCCCTGGCCCTAGGACGATGACAGGTGTGGCCCTGCCCCCACTGGCCCTGTCCCCAGGACTATGGCAGGTGTGGTCCCTGACCCTCCACTAGCCCTGTCCCCAGGACGATGACAGGTGTGGATCACCCCCCACTCACCCTGTCCCCAGGACTATGACAGGTACCGCCCTGCCCCCCCATCACCCTGTGCCCAGGACGATGACAGGTGCGGCCCCTACCCCCCACTTGCCCCTCGCCTCCCTGCCTCCCTGGACTCCAGCGCAGACTTGGGCCCGGAGGGTCATCATGACTCTACACTGACCAGAGGAACCTGCCTGAGGCTGGCAGTGTGTGGGCCACACACACACACACACACACACACACTCACGCAGGGGATCTGTGTCCCACTTTACAGACCAATAAACTGAGGCCATGGACGAACAGAAGGCTGTCGGGGTGGGTGGCAGACAGCGGAGGTCCCAAGTCAGGAGGCCAACGCTTCCCAGGGTCTGGTTGCCTCCCCAGGAGGTACCTGCTGCTCCCAGAGCAAAGACAGAGACGGAGGAGACGGCTCCACCCCTGCCTGGGTGTCTTCGCTGCTCAGTGCCTCAGTTTCCCCCATGCGGCTCGGAGCAGAGCCAGCCCCTCGGGAAAGTGTCAGCCTGGGCCTGGTCACCCAGGGGTGGATCAGAGCCTGGCTGTCCTGGTTCTGGTGAATGTCTCCCCAAAGCACCCCCGCCCCGCCCTCAGGGAAGTCAGGGGCCCCGTGTGAGACCATTGCTTCTTTTCCAGTGACAAGAGATTTTCTGCTCTGGGGTTTGGAGCACGGATCCCTCCCAAGTATGAGGTAGGGGAGCCTGGGGACCGGGACCGCACCCCCTTGCCTCTGCCGGGGGGCCCCCAGGGCCCTGCTGCTTCTCCCCAGCACAGGCTGTCCTGGGTCACTGCTGCCTCTGCCTCTCACTGCTGGGAACCGACTCCTGAGTGACAGTGGGCAGATTGCGGAGACCCTGCGCTTGCGGCCAGAGAGGCTGACCTTGGTCACCCAGCACTAGTGACCTCTGGAGAACGGAACACAAATTCCGTGTCTCTGTCAGGAGAAGGGGAATGAGTCTGGAATCTTCAGCCGCAAATAGCAGTTCACCTGGCTTAAGCCCGAAAACGTGGCGGGAGGGACTTCTTGGTCAATGCAACTCGAAGCCTGGGGCCTCCTGTCTGCCCTCTGACCCGGGGTACTCCCTCCGCGAGGCTCTTTCCACATGCTGGTCCCGGGGGCTGCAAACCTACCGCCCCCCGTAGGCGGGGGTGTGGGGGTCCTGAGGGGTCACCCAGCTGACAGTCCCTCTGTGCCCACCCAGGTGTCCCATGACTTTGCCATCAACTTCAACCCTGAGGACGATGAGTGTGAAGGTAAAGGGCACGAGGCAGGCCTGGGGCGGGGGGGGTGCGGCGTGCACCGGGCCGGACTCACCCTCCTTCCCCTGTAGGGATCCAGGGCGTGGTGGAGGCCTATCGGAACTGCCTGCCCAGGGTCCAGCTCTACGGCCCCACCAACGTGGCCCCTGTCATCTCCAAGGTGGCCCGCATGGCAGCGGCCGAGGAGAGCACTGGGGAGGCCTCCGTAGGTACCTGGGGCAGGTGGTGCGCTGGGGGCTGGGTGTTTTAGAAGGGGTGTGTGCCGTGGGGGGCCTGGGGCCAGGGGATGGTCTTCCCTCTTCCCCCTCCTTCCCTCCCTCCCCTTCTTCTCTCCCCCTCCTTCCCTCCTCCTCTCCCCCCTTTCTTCCCTCCCCCTCCTTCCCTCCCCCTCCTCTCCCCCCTCTTCCCTCCCTCCCCCTCCTTCTCTCTCCCCCTTCCCTCCCTCCCCCTCCTTCCCTCCCCCCTCTTCCTTCCTCCATTTCCCTCCCGCCTTCCTCCCACCTGGTTCCCCCTTCCCTTTCTCTCTCCCTGTGTGTATGCTACTATTGTTTTCTTTCCAAACCATTTGAGAGTTGGCTGCTGGCCTCCTGGTGCCTCCGCCCCCAGCAGCAGGGACATTCTGTGCACAACCGCAGCTCGGCTTCCAAGCCCAAGGCATTGAAACAGACCCCCTTCCCATGGCACGCCTTTCCCCATGTGTCCACATTTGCCTGTGGTCCCCGGACCTGCCCGGTGTCCCGGTCTCCTGACCTGCGTTGTTCCTCAGCCTTACCCTGACCACGTGACTTGCCCTTGTCCAGACTCCGGCTAGACTGTCTCTCATCCTGTGTTGGGGAAGCCCCACAGTTTACACTTTCTCTCCCAGGCACAGAGCCCCCAGAAGCCACAGTCTGCAGCCTCTTGTCCGGTTACCTCTTAGTGTTTTGGTGTGTATTTTCTACTGTCCCTGTATCCTCTTACATAATCGTAGCACAAATATCAATTTCAGGAAATGTAACTTAGCTACTGCACTTTTATCTAATCTATGGGATATGTTCCCATTTCATGAACTTCCCCGATTATAATTCCCTAGCACTACGTTTCTGGCACAGGATCCAGGCCGGAATCAAGGATAGCAGGCATCTTCCCATATTAGTTTGAAGCAAGTCCTAGATACATAGCTTCGTCTGCAAATATGGCTATGAATGCCCAAAAGAGAGATAAAACATAGCTACAATGCACTGTCTCCCCTGAAAGACAAGGTTGGTCCCCTAGGATGAAATACCTGGGTGGTATATGCACGCCCAGCTGGATAATTCACGTCCTGGTGGTTTTCACAGGCAGAGCAGGGTTAAAACGGCCCCTTGTGTGGTTGGTGGACCCCTCCCCTCCCCACTCTGCCCATCACCGGCTTCCCGTGCTGTGCAGCCGGCTTGTGTGTCCCGTAGGGTCTCCTGGTCTGGACTCTGCTGACCGTGTCCCTTGGTGGCATTCACCACATTCTTGTCGTCTGATTCCCGTGAACAGGACTCAGGCTTCCCCCGAGGTGACAGGAATGTCCCCAGGAGGCACTCACGTCTGCTTCTCCCCTCTGTCAGAGCCTGCATCTTAACCGAGATGCTTCACGGGGTTTTGTGGGCTGTTAGACCCCCTCTCAGAGCAGCGCTGATACTGTGCGTAGGCGCTAGGTGTGACCTGGGACCACCCGATTTTCTCCTCTCTTTCCGTCCCGAGGGAAAGCAGGGTCCCTTCTTTCCAAGGCAGATACAGCCTCCTGGGGCCGGGCCACAGCCACCCACTGCCCAGCCCTGGGAGGCCCCGAGCTCGGGGGCCTCAGAGCAAATCTGCCGTTCTGGTGGGGGGTGACGGAGCTCAGCGTTTGAGTAGCTGGCAAAGCTCGGGGCTGTGAGGTCTTAGGGGGCCCTGGACCGAGGCTGGGGGGCAGGAGGAGGGCGTGGGGGCTTTGCCGAGGAGGGGCCGCCTATGTGGGGCTGAGGGCTGGGCTGGGTCCTGCCGGGAGACTGCCGAGTACAAGGCCACTCGTCCCACGGGTCTGGGGCTCAGAGGGGGAGCGGGGATTGGGTGGCAGGGGCCCCCCGTGGGATTGCCCTTGGTCCTTCCCTCAAGTGGTGGTGTAGGGCCAGCGCCCACTGGGCCGGGTGGTTCTTTCTTCTCCTTTACGTTTTCTCTTGTCCGGATTTTTAGTAGTTCTGTTTTGTTTTTGTTTTGTTTTTTTAACAATGGAAATGGACTTTTATTTGAAACAAGACCCGGTCCGTCTGTGCAGATGCGCCCAGGGCACCGGGCCCAGCTGTACCAGAGTTGTCCTTTCTCAATTGTTCCTTGGGCCCCGGGCCACCTACAGGGTGTAGGAGGCCCCATCAGGTGGCTCCTTCTCCGGCCTCAGGCTTGGGTTCGGACCCAGGCTCCACCAGCTCAGCCCCTCCATCTGTAAGAGGCTGAGGCCGGGGGAGGGGGGGCTGGGAGATGAGAAGCATCGGGCACAGAGGGGGGCATGAGCTCAAGTTGTATTGTGACTGTGATTATCGCCTTTTCGCAAACAACAATCTCCGAAAAGCCTGAAAACCAGCAGCGAGGCATGCCTGCAGTGGCTTCCGGGTGGCTGGGGGAGGGGAGAGCTGGCTGGGGGACATGGGGTTGTCCCGGAGGGGGGGGGACACACCTGGCCCTGAAGGGCCCCCAGGCAACCCCCAAGGGCCTGAGGAAGGGGTGGGGGGTGGCCCGTGCCCACTCTGTCCCTGCGTCCCCAGCAATACTACATCCTGCTGGTCCTGACTGACGGAGTGGTGACCGACATGGCGGATGCCCGGGAGGCCATCGTGCGCGCCTCCCACCTGCCCATGTCCATCATCATCGTGGGGGTGGGCAACGCTGACTTCACGGATATGCAGACTCTGGACGGGGACGAGGGCATCCTGCGCTCCCCGAGGGGCGAGCCGGCGCTCCGCGACATCGTGCAGTTTGTTCCCTTCCGGGAGCTCAAGAGCGTGAGTGCTGGTGGGGGCGTCACAGGCCTGCCTTCCGGGGGGTGGGGGTCACAGGCCTGCCTTCCGGGGAGCTGCCAGGCTCCCAGGCCGCTCCCCCGCTCCTGTCGTGAGCAGGATTTCGGCCACTTTTGAGCAGCTAGAAACCTTCCTATTTTGAAAACATCAAGCCTACACATACGAGAGAGGGCGGCACGGTGGGCTCCCGGGAGGGCACCACACAGTTTCTAGCACTTTCAGACCCTTTGTGAGACAGACACACGAAGGAAGTTCATGGCAGTGGACACGCTCACGGGGCTTTACGGGACGGGGGATGGGTACAACCCACCTCCTTCCTGCCTCTGACTGTGTGCCTGGAGGGGTGGCAGGGCCCTGGGGGCACAGGGGCCCCACTCAGGACGGTGCCCGGAGCCCGTCTGAGGTCACCCCATGCCAGCGCTGTGCGCAGGGCAACCTCACACTCCGGGTGTCACAAAGGCTCGCCTGGCCACCAGGCGACTTACTGGTCGGCCGCTGGGGCAGATTCCACCACTGCTAGAGGGTGACGCTGGGGTTTGAGCAGCTCGGGGGCAAGAGGGTCTGGAGGGCCCCCAGCTGTGACGTAACCACGTTGTCCCCGCTCTGAAGGCGTCCCCGGCGGCTCTGGCCAAGTGCGTGCTGGCTGAGGTGCCCAGGCAGGTGGTAGAATACTTCAGCTACAGGGAGCTGCCTCCCAGAGGCCTCGGCACCCACACCCACGACGCTGGCCCCGAGAGGGCAGGGCAGCCAGGAGTGCGGCCAGTCTCTGTCTCAAGCACCCTTGGGGTGCCTTAGGCCCTCCCCCCCACACGTTCCAGAGCCCTCCTGTACCCCGCCCCAGGCCCACCTCTTACCCTCCTGTGACCCTGCTGCTGCCCAGATCAGCCTCTGGGGGCCCCCAAGGCTGAAGGATGAACAAATCCAGGCCCGGGGAACCCTGAAACAGGAGCCGAAGGTGTGGGGTGCGGGTGGTAGCCCCCCATGCCTGGCCCTGCCCCAGCCAGGCAGGTGTAGGGTCAGGGGGTGGGGAGGGTTCCCTGAGAGAGCAGGAGGAGGCCCCAGCAGCTCAGCCCAACGCGAAGGGAAGCTTATGGATCCGGGGGGGGGGGGGGGGGGGTTTCCTGCTTCGCATCTGGTTCTCACGAGGAGGGGCCCGCAGCCTGCATCCCAGCTGTGGGGGAGACCGGGGTGCCCCCAGAGCTCCTGACCGGTCAGATTCCTCTTTCTTCCTGCCTTCCTCCCCTGTTGCTTCCCCCAGCTCAGCACCCAGGCCTTGGGGTCCGCAGGTGGGGGCTCAGGCATAATAAAGTGTCATCTTGTCCTCGAAGTGCTTTGTGCCTTTACTGCCCCCTCCCAGCCCCCACCCCGGGACAGGGGGTCTCTAGACTCAGGTTCTCGAGGTCCTTCCCGGACGAGCCGCTCGGGAATGCCGGGAGGCAGTGCTGCCCCTCCCCCTGATCCACTGCCTGGAATCAGCCAGGCCCAGGTGGAGAGGGGCCGCCAGGCAGGAACCCAGGTGCCTTGAACTTGCAACTCAACTTTACAAGGACCTACTATGCGCTCCATGCTACACACTCTGTCAGAGAAGGAGCACCACCTGTCAAAGCCTCCGGGCCCTCCGGGGGTGGGCTTCCGATTGAGATTTCCCCTGGAATATCTTGTCTGGGGAAAAAAACAAAACAAAACTATCCTGACCCTGAATCTATTCTCTCCTACCCACTCACCCATTCTCCATCCCTCCGTCCATCCATCTACCTGTCCCCCCACACATCCACCCTTCTCACCCTCCATTTATCCACCAATCCATCCGTCTGTCCATCCATCGCTCCCTCCATCCCTCCATCCATCCATCCATCCACCTGTCCATCCGTCCATCTATCTATCCCCCCACACATCCACCCTTCTCGCCCTCATTTATCTACCAATCCATCCGTCCACCTGTCCATCCATCTGTCCATCCATCCATCCACCCACTCACTCTGGAGACCTATTTTTAGCTTCTGATTCATCTCCTGTTAGGGAGAGATAATAGGCTTTGCCATGGTAACTTAGCTACTGCTGAATTCCGGAAGGGACGATGTTGGTCTCTTTGGGGATGGAGAGGACACCGGAGAAACAGCCCCCTCCATCTACACTGGGAGACAGCAGGGCCATAGGGCGGGGGAGGCTGTGGGCCCCAAGACGGGAGGGCGTGTGAGCTGTGTCCTGACCCAGCCACCGAGTCCTGTTATGACTGGACTGTTTTAGTGGCAGAAAGCCTCAGACGGTTCAGGGCTGAGGCCAAGGGAAGTTGGTCGGTTCCGACCCCAGGGGGCACAAAATGCACAGAGAGCCAGCTAAGGAGAAGTGGAGGGGGTCTGCGCACAGCCCCAAGGCAGCAGGGGTGGGCAGTGGCTCTGGGCCAGTGGGCAGGGCAGTGGAGGAAGTGTGTCATCTTGCAGCTGATCCCTTAGCAGACATGTAGCCACTCCCAGAACAGGTGAGGTGGGGAGGGAGCGGAGGCGTGAGGCCCCGGCCTCTACCCTCCACCCTTCCCCTCTGCCCTTTCTTCTCCGGCCAACAGGAAGCAGGGAGCAGCTGGGGGCGGGCAGTGGGGGGGGGTGGGAGGCCTATGGAGGATCCCCTCCTGGACTGGAGGGAAGCAGGAGGCTGTGGGCGTGGGGCCTGGCCAGCGGGCAGGCTCAGCTGGGCACCTGTCGGAGGAGGTAGGGTCAGGACGGGGTCACCAGATCAGCCGACAGGATGCAGGGATTTTTACCAGTTAGAGCCCAACCTCCTCCTCGGCCTGAGCCGGCTAATGGGACTCGGTCCTGGGACTTTTGCTGACCTTTGGTTTTCCTTGAGTGGCTGAGCTGGTGGCATGGGAGCCAGGAACAGCTGGTGACCACTCTGCCACCTCGTGGGCTGGACCTACCTGGGGACAAAGCCGACACAAACGGGTGGGCCAGAGAAGTGGCCCTGTGAGCTCCCTCTCTACTGAGACAGCTGGAGCTGGGTTTCCATCGAGTTTCCACCCCAAGATTCCGGCCCAGAGAGATGGCAAATACGCCCACCGCACAGACGAGAAAAGCAGGGTCCAGAACAGTTAAGTGAGTTGCTCAGGGTCACGGTTAAGGACCCACCAGCTCCAGGCAATTCCAGGATTTGTGTCTTTCCACACGTCTTCCATCAAGGGATGTGAGATCCATCCAGACAGGCTTCCAGGGAGGGAACGTGGACCGAAATCCCGCCAGTGCCTTGCTCTTGGCTCATAACAGCACAGGCCTGGGTTTCCTCAGCCATCAGAACCAGAAAGTGTGCACGGGCCGGGGACCCCACGGCAGGAGCCACCCCGGGCCAGGCTTCCTTCAGAAATTGCCTCCAGGACACTTTTGGAACCGCCCCCTCGTCAGAGGAAGGACTTGGGATTTGCAGACAGAGTGGTTAGCTGCTTGGGCACTGGCCTCGAGTCGGACTGGACGCCCGGACAAGTTACCTCGTCATCTGTCACACGGGAGTGTGACGGCTCTAATTCCTTAGCAGCCCCTCCCACTGAGAGGTGGGGTGAGCGTCCCTTCTCCTGGCACCTGGGAAGCCTTGGGGTCCCATGTAACCCTCTAAGGCTTGGTCGTGAAAATGCCACATCCTGCTGCCTTGCTTAGTTGAGACACCGGTGCTTGGGACCCAGTTGCCAAGCTGCAAAGAAGCCCAAGCGGCCCCCGTGGCACCAAGGCCCCAGCCAACAGCACGCACGACTGGCTGGCCGTGTGCCGTGGGCTCCTCTAGCCTGGCTGAGACCCCCACTGCATCCACAGGGCAGGCTCTGAGCCAGAACCCCCCAGCCCATCCTCCCCTGTGTTCCGGAACCGCAGAAACGGTCTGAATGCATCCGTGCTTGTTGTTGTTCTAAGCCACCAAGTTTGGGTATCATCTGTTACGCGGCAGCAGGTAACTGACACACCCTCTTCACGTGGGGCTTGTGAGGACAGATGGGTGGCACACAGGCCTCGGAGCAAAATGCCTGTTCAGTAAACGAACAGCAGTTTTGCACAGGAGCTGGGCTTCTCTCTCTTGTTCTGGGGGACGATTGTGCCAAAGCCCATCTCTCTGATTATAAGCTTGCCCCTCCCCCAGAGAGCCCAGGCTGGGCCTCAGAGGCTAAGGACTCCGGGTCAGACTCCCCTACCCCAGGGCCCGCCCTCTGGGTCTCAGAACCGTGGGCTGGAGGGGGTGGGAACAGGGGCAGCTGGGCATCAAGGCTGTTCTTTCTTCCGCTGCTGAGGAGAAGCACAGGCCGGGACTGTAAGTGCTTGTAATTGGTGCGGGGGCGGCAGCCGGCTGCCAGACGTGGCACCCGGGCGCCGTGGGCGACACCGATTTCCTTGTTCCCCGCCCCTCCTCCCACTGCACTGACGCGTGCCCTGGGCAGGAGCCCCTGGAGCCCTTGCCTGGGGCCGGCCGCTTCCTCCCGTCAAGGCCTGCCACTACCACGGGGCCCCCGGGAAGGGGACATTCTACTGGCCCGGGTCCTCACCAGGTGGCCGCCTCTCGTGAGTGCCATTTCCCCGAAGGGGGCCAGGCTCAGACAAGTGAAGCCACTTGGCTCAGTAAGCACAGCTGAGGCCGTGGAGCGAGTCCCGAGCGGGGCCTTGGCGCTGGTTCTAAGGGGCCGGAGCCGCGGTCCCCGGCCGTTCGCTCGTGTGTGAGCGTGTGCATGTGGGGGGGGGGCATCTCTGTCCTCAGCTGCTTTAGCGAAGCGTCTTTCTGAGCCCCCAGCAGCACGCACGCTCGGGCCTCACACGGCCGCCCTTTCTCTGTGTCCCGAAGCCGGGTGGGGCCGGCCGGGCTGACGGCCACCGTGGGTCGCGGGAGCCCTGGTGCCCTACTCACCTCGGGCATTTCTTTTTCCCGCCGTCCCCCTGGTGGAACAGCAAACATTTATTACGTGCCCGCTGCGTGCCAACAGCAAGAACACAGGAGCTCGGCATTCCGTCCAGGTGACACAGGCCGGCCGTGACCATGTGCCGAGGGGCGGCTGTGGGAGGCCGCTTGAGGCAGGCTGCCTCCTCTGCCGTGCCTACCGAGGGGAGTGTCCGGTCCATGGGACACAGATACTCGGGGCCACCCGATGCTCGTCCTCTCCTCTCCTGTGGTGACAAGGCCCCAGATGCCAGCAGGGCACACAGTTGTCCTGATAAAGACCACCCGTCCCTTGGCACTGGCTGTGGCTCCCCGACTACACTTTAGCTCATGGCGTGAGGAAGAGAGGCATGCGCTACGCGGGTGTGCTTCTCCCCTCCCTGAGCTCCCATGGCTTGGATGGAGATGTAATGGCTGGAGGTCAGCAGCCGTCTTGCACCACAGGTGAACTTGGAAGTAGAAGCCATACCGCCAAGATTAAAAAGACAGGAGGGCCCAGTTCCTGGACACGGTCCTAAAACAACCACCGCTGAATTTCTTGAATGTGAGAGAGAAACTTCAATCATCCATGTGACAGGGCCTAACGCACTCAGCATTCGCATCAAATAAGCTTCTGGAAAATGCCATCATTGTCATGGGTGTTGCTGTAGACAAAACCTCGGAAGGGGCAGCGGGCTCAAGCTTGGTGGTCCGGGAAGACTTCCCTGAAGAGGTGGCGTAAGTGGAGAGCCGACGAGAGGAAGCGAGTGACTTCACGGTGCCCCTTGCTGGGAGCCCTGCCCCCTGTGTGGGACCGTCAGCAGCTCTCTCCCGGCTCCTGAATTCTGTCTTTACTCCCTGCTTGCTGGCCAGGGCCTGCCTCAGGCCCCAGGACTGCCTTCAGTGTGGTGGGTCTTGTCTTCCTCTCCTTCTGGGTCTTGGACCTCGTTACCGAGCATAAAGATTTTCTCTTCTTCTAACAGAGGCAATTTGTGTTCTTTGTGGAAATTAGAAAATCTAAGTAAGCAAAAATAATGACAAAAATCACCAGCGCATCCACCCCCACGGCAGCCATGGGAACACCTTGGGGACCTCCCCCACCGACTCCCCATGAACATTCACACGCTTATTCTGCACCAGAGGAAGACCACCGCCACTGGGGTGAGTGCTGCTTCATAACGGGACTGTGCTGCCCACACGCGTCATACCTGCCGACGCCCTTGATTGTGTCCACAGCCAGAGAGGAGGCGCTAGGACCCCCATGGTGCACGCCCGAGGACGGCATGCGTGGGCAGCACGGAGCGGGGGACCTAGGGCCTCCCCGAGAGGAAGGGAAGGACAGGACAGGCTCGCAACAGTGGCAGCCCATGTGCCACACAGGGACCCCAGCTCTTCCGCGTCAGCATCGCTCTGATGGCCTGAAAGTGACCCTCCGACAGAAGCCCGCGGGATTCCTCGTCGTCCCGTCTCAGTGGCTGTGACCTGCCATCACGGGCAGACACCCTGAGTGAGCCCGTGCCCAGCTCCTCCCACAGAGGCTTTCACGGGCCTGTGGCGCACTGCCCAGCGGTGGACATCTGGGTCCTGCCCTTGCCTTTGGGGGCGTCATGGAGCACCTTGTGCATGCACACACTTGACACTGGGGCCTCGAAGCGTGTCCACGTTCAACGCTGCACAGCCTCGCTGGCGTCAGAGAATCTGTGGCCCGAGCGGCACGCGGGGGTTACCGAACACAAGACTCATCCCCATCCAGCTCCGGGGGGGCCCTTCCTTGTGGGCAGCAGGGGACCCGCCCCTGCACAGCGAGGTGTCCGGGCTCGCCGGGAAGGAGGCTACACCCGGAACTCCCCACAGCAGTGGATTGTTGGCAAGGGCAGGGCACTGCTTAGCCTATGGCCCTGCCGGGGCAGGGTGGGGGGCCGGCTGCGGCCACACCCCCGGGGTCCCCGAGGCTGAGGGGCCGTGGCCACGCCCCGGGAGCTCTCTGGAAGCCCGAACACCGACCGTGTGGCTGTGCGTCAGGCCAGATGGCCCCGTGGTCTGGTCGGCCTGGCCAGTGTGGCCTGTTTGGCTCTGGCCGCCGGGCGCGGTGCTGGATGAAGGACTGCCCCTCGGGAGACTCCCTCCCACGTGTCGGGAGGGAAGGAAGACTCTGTTCCCAGCCAGCCCCGCTGACGTCGTGCGGCTCCTCTGCAGAGGGGCACTGAGTGGCTTGGGCATGGGACAGGAGGGGGAGACGCACAGCCGGGCAGGAGGCTGGCAGCCGGGACCGTGCCCACAAGCTGTGTCGAGCCTGCCGCGGACTTGGCACCGGCTGAAGGCCTCGTGTGGCCGCCCGGGAGCGGGAGGCGCCGCTGCCTCATTCGTTTGAGGTGAGAGGCCCGGCCGCAGGGCCTCAGGGCTGAGCTCGCACCCCTGGCGGCCTCAGCTCAGCCCTGGCGGCTGGTGCGTTTGCCTTCAGAGGCCACAGAGGGAGCACTCAGGGCTGGCCACCCCGCCCGCAGCAGGGGCCTGGCTCCCGGACGGCTGGACCCCCAGAGGGCCTGCGAGACACCGAACATCGGAGAAAGGAGTGTCCGGACCACAAGGACTGACCACGCACCTCGTCCACGGTGGAGGACTTTCAGGGCTGTCTGATAGACACCTGCCTGTCCTTGTCCCGAGGATCAAGCCTATACATCCCCCCCACCTGTGCACATGCGTGCAGGGCGGCCAGGCAATGGAGGCAGATGTGAGGCGATTCATACTGTGTGGTCCGTTTACATGAACTTCAAGGACAGGAGGTATGCGTGGGGGAGGCAAGGGGATGCTGGGTCTCGCTCTGGGCTGTGAGATGTGCGTCTCTCCACGTACACGTACCCGAGTTGACGTCACCTCGGAAGACTTCTCGGCGTGACGTCCACACGGGGAAGTCACATCCTGGGAGCAGAGCGGGCTCTCTGCCAGCCACGGCCCGGCCCTGGGTGCCCGGCTCAGCCCTGCCAGGCCCGCGTGGCCCGGTCACGAGGAGGAGGAGTCTGCCCGTCCTGACTCCTCAGCTGGAGCAGCGGGGCCTGGCCCAAACTCTCCCCTGGGAAAGCCGGAGGGAAGGCCGGCAGTGGGCAGTGGCTGCACACGCCTGGGTACTTTTCCTCCAGGGTTCCCTCCTGCCCGGTGCTCTGTGGAAGCTCCTGGAGGCCTGGGGCCCCGAGCAGGGTCGGCCTGGCCAGTCTCCGCTCAGGGTGGTCCAGCCGGGAGCTTGGCCACCCTCAGCGGTGGGCCAAAGACCAGGGACACGGTGGCTCCTGCCTCTTGTGGCCCGGTGCCCGGGGGGCGCTCTTAGCGCTAGGCTGGTGCACGCCTGCGGTGGTGTTAGGACCCCGACTTTGTGGGGGTTTGACTATGGTCTCTCGGGGCCTTAGCCCTTCGTCCTGGGGAGGCAGGGGTGCAGATACGTGCTCTTGGCTCTCGGCTCGTCCCTCCCGACACACAAACCACTGCCCTGCACAGATTCCCTCACACCGGTGGGGCACTGAACACAGACACTCTTTGAGGCCCCAGCGGTGTGCAGGCAGAAGATGCTCCTGCAAATAACGCTGCTGTCAACGCGGGCGTGCAGATACCTCTTTAAGATGGCGACTTCACTTCCTGGGGCGCCTGGGCGTCTCGGTTGGTTGGGTGCCCAACTGTCGACTTAGGTTCAGGTCGCGACCTCGAGGTTCACGGGCTCAAGCCCTGCATCAGGCTCTGTGCTGACGGCGTGCTCCCTCTGCGTAGTCCCTCCCCTGCTTATGTTGGCTCTCTCTCTCTCAAAAATAAATAGACTTTTTTTTTTAAATGTCTATTTATTTGGGGAGAGAGAGAAAAAGACAAAAAGTGTGCTCGCTAGTGGGGGACGGGCAGAGAGAGAGGGAGGGAGACAGAATCCCAGGCAAGCTCTACGCTGTCAGCGCAGAGCCGGACGCGGGGTCAAGTTCACGAACGGTGAGCTCATGAGCTGAAATCGAGAGATGGACGCTTAACCGACTGAGCCCCCAGGCGCCCCGTGCCTGCTTTAATGTTTTTCAGCGACGTACAGCTCTTTTAGCACGTCCATTAAGCGAATTCCTAAGTATTTTTTATGCTATTGTAAATAAAACTGTTTTTGTAATTTCCTTTTCAGGTTTTCCCGTGTTAGTGCCTAGAATGCCACAGATTTTTGTGCATTGGTGTTGGATCCTGCTACTTCGCCGAATTCACTTTTTAGTTCTAACAGTCAGAAATACGTTTCCTCAACTTCCACTTGCCCAATGCAAGGGGTAACTTTTATCCCACGTCCTCGATTACTGCGGAGTGGGAAGAGGCGGGTCCATCCTCCTGCTGTGGAAACGCCCTCCCTGAGGCTCCCCCTGGCACTCTGACTTCTGGCCCCCATGTCTTTGCCTCTGCTTCCTCTGCCCACTTCTCTGGCTGGGGGTCCTGGACTCTCTTTAGCTTTCTGGCCCCACACCCTCGGCAACGTCTGTACTGTGATGACTTCTGCATCTATGTGATAACAAAGGCGCCTCTCGTTTGGCTGCCTGGCCCTTTGCTAATTGTTGTATATACTATCTCATTTAACCCATTCCTCAAACCCAGGGAAGCATGTGTTCTCAGCACTATTTTCAAGTGAGGAAACTGACTCAGCAGGGTTAAAGTTCTCGTGCAGGCTCTCACAGCTAGTAAATGATAAAGCTGGGGTTTGACCGAGGCCTGGGTGACCCACAAGCTGTTTTCACAATCAGTCTGTGCTCCAGCTCGGATGCCACATTTCTTTTTTTTTTTAATTGTTTTTTTAATGTTTATGCATTTTTTTGAGAGACGGAGAGAGACGGAGCATGAGTAGGGGAAGGATGAGAGGGAGACACAGAATCCGAAGCAGGCTCCAGGCTCTGAGCTGTCAGCACAGAGCCCGACGCGGGGCTCGAAGCCATGGACTGCGAGATCATGACCTGAGCCAAAACCAAGAGTCGGGCGCTTAACCGACTGAGCCACCCAGGTGCCCCTCGGACGCCACATTTCTAACTGCCTAACGGAGGTACATGTGTGAGCACTTCAGATTGAATCCCCCCAATCTGGTCTATATACTTTGGGTTTTGCCTCCTACTCAGTCTTCAAAGTTGTGACTGTTCATCTCTCCTGCTGTCTTCCACTGCACCCTGTCGTGTTCAGACTACCTAGAACACTGCCCCAGCTCTGACTCTGTCACTGCTGACTCACTTCCTGATCCCCAACTCGTCTCCCACCGCTGGTCTTCCCTCAAATTGTTTGGTCCTGCTCTCCAATTTCGGCCTTATTTTTTGAAATAATAAATTCTGAGGCACCTGGGTGGCTCAGTTGGTGGAGCGTCCGACTTTGGCTCAGCTCACGATCTTGCGGTCCGTGAGTCCAAGCCCCGCGTCGGGCTCTGTGCTGACGTCTCGGAGCCCGGAGCTGCTTCGGATTCTGTGTCTCCCCCTCTCTCTGCCCCTCCCCTGCCGCAAGGACTGGTTCCCGAGCAGGGGCAGAGGGTGGCGCCGAGCTGGAAAGCGCTGGGCCTTCTCAGACTGGCGCTCCAGCACCTGGCCCTGCGCTCCCACACAGGCTTTGCCTCCATCATTCGCGGACTTCCTTTTCCGAGCAGAAGTGTCCTTTCAACCCCCCAGGAGGTAAAGAGCCCTGGGAGGCCCCCGCAGGGATGGGGAGCCCGGGGACCCACGGCTGTGCCGCCCGGGGCTGGCTGGGTGCCCACATCTCAGGGGGGCCTTGGGTGGAACCCTGTCGGGGCCCCGGTCTGAGCCAAGAGCTGCACCCGGTGTGGGGCACAGCTCTGCCACCCAACGAGTTCCCAGACCGCGGCCCTTCGGGCAGACGCTCTTACCCCCTCCCCCGTTTCAGAGGCGAGGAGATTGAGGCAGAAAGCGGGTAAATGTTGCCCCAGTTCTAGAGTCCACCCCAGGAGAGCCGTGCAGCAGGCTGGGGGACGGCCTATCAGGTAGAGGAAATAGCACGGGGGCCAAGGTCTTGGGGAGGAGGAGGAAGCCTATTCAAGGACCAGGGCGGCGGGTGGCGGGGGGGTGGGAGGGGCGCTTCTGGGACGAGGGCCATTCCCATTAGAGTCTGTGCTGAGGTCTGAAGGACAAGCCACGTGGACAGAGCCCCACAGGGCAAGACGGCCTCTTCTGCCCAGGCCAAGAAGGAAAAGGGGAGCTTTAAATGTTGACTCTCAAAGTTGAACACATCCCAAACGTAGACAGCGTAATGGCGTCAGTCAAAGGTATTTCAGGAGCGGGGCGCCTGGGGGGCTCCGTCGGTTGGGCGGCCGACTTCGGCTCAGGTCGTGACCTCCCAGTTTGTGGGTTGGAGCCCCGCGTCGGGCTCTGCGCTGACAGCTCAGAGCCGGGAGCCTGCTTCGGATTCTGGGTCTCCCTCTCTCTCTGCCCCTCCCCTGCTCATGCTCTGTATCTCTCAATAATAAATGAACATTAAAAAAAAAAAAAAGTATTTCAGGACCATTTACTGACACAGCCCACCGGGGGAGTGTGCTGAAAGGGGTGAGGTGACCCTTGTTCGTCTTAAGTGAAGACCCCAGAGCAAACATCTCATTACGGTGGTCAGGACTTCGGGAGTGTGAATGATCCCCTCCGGCAGCGGCGAGTCTGAGGTTCCCACCTCCACACCCGCATGCTCTCTGTCACCCCAGGGGAGGAGAACAGAACCCCTGGACACGCCCTGCAGCAGTCTGAGTCCCCCACTCGCCATGCAATCCTCCCCACTCTGCCTGGCGGCCTATCCCTGGGAAACTTGGCCCACCCACCAGGCTGGCTCAGGAAAGCCCCAGCTGGCCCTGGAAAGCCCCAGGAAAGCCCAGCCCACTTCTGGGCTTGCAGCTGGGTAGCCGGGGTTGGGCTGGATTTGGGGTCAGATGATGGAACAGGAGTGCAGACGAGCCTCCCGGCACCCGTCCCCCGGGGAAGGAATCTGCTCTGGAGGGGACGAAGGGACTGACCTCTGGATGAAATGAGAATATGGCTCTTTCTTGAGGATGACTGACTAGACGGCCTATCCGGAACCCCTTCTAAGCAAGGACGAGGTGTGGTCATTTCAGCAACGATTGAGTGTGTTTGATTTCATAGCGCTGTTTTCCTGTTACAAAATGCTGCCGGCTCAGGCACCGGTGATGATCCGGTCGTGCAGGAGGCAGGCGCGTGGGGCCCGCCTCCCTTGTTCTCAGCAGAAGAGGGTGGCCATGTGTGCGCTGTCCTAAGACCACGATTTTTTTCATGTTTATTTATTTATTTTGAGAGACAGAGAGAGTGTGTGGGTGCATGCCAGGGAGGAGCAGAGAGAGAGAAAGAGAACCCCAAGCAGGCTCTGAACTGTCAGCACAGAGCCTGATGCAGGGCTCGATCCCACGAACCATGAGATCATGACCTGAGCCAAAATCAAGAGTCGGACGCTTAACCCACTGAGCCACCCAGGCGTCCCCGACCACGATTCTTATATAATTTTTTAAATGGGGTTCTTGTAAATGGTGAGTACGGTAATATCCTCGCACGGTACAAAGAAATCAGTTGTAGGGGCACCTGGCTGGCTCAGTGAGTAGAGCATGACACTCTTGATCTCGGAGTCGTGGGTTCGAGCTCCACGTTGCGGGTAGAGTTGACTTAAAAATAAATAGTGGGGGTGGGGGGGGTGGCTGGGTGGCTCAGTCGGTTAAGCGTCGGCTCTTGACCTCAGCTCAGGTCATGATCTCACAGTTTGTGAGTTTGAGCCCCACGTCAGGCTCTGTGCTGACAGTGTGGAGCCTGCTAGGGGTTCTCTCTCTTTCTCTCTCTGCTCCTACCCTGCTCGCTCCCTCTCTCTCTCTCTCTCTCAAAAATAAACATTAAAAATAAACAAACAAACAAATGGACACCTTAAAGACGTTTTTTAAAAAGCAGTTTTAGCAAGCTATACCTGGGGACGTCGCCCCCTGGTAGCCGCTGTCACTGCGTGTTGTGTGGTCCGGCTGGGCTTTGGTAGGTGCCAACAATCACAAATGTGTCTCCTTCCCCCGTGCGCATCGCCGTGTGAACCAATCCAGGAGGTTGTTGCACACCGGCACCTGGAGAGCTCCCACGCTTATTAAATACGGTATAGAACACCTGTGCTGTCGTTGTAACCACCCCTCGGGGCGGACATTGGCTGCCTCTACTCGTTTGCTCTCAAAATGTGGTAGGTTGTCTCCGGAGGCGACTGCAGCAAATCACTGCCCGCCTCTGCACGCACGAGGCTTGTCCTCTCCTTGTACCACGGCTGCCGTGTGACTTGTTTGGACCAACAGGTTGTGGCAGAAGCGAGGCCGCGTCATTGTAGAAGGTACTGCCGCTGGTCTCGAGGAGCCCCGGGCCATCCTGCGGGAAAGAGGCCCCGCCGGGCCTCGGCCACCCGGCCGCCCAGCTAAGGCCGGAGACACGAGAATGAAGGCGTCTAGGACACGCCAGCCCCAGCCGAGCCCCAGAAGGCAGCCACAGAAACGACCCGGCTGACACCAGGGGGGCAGAAGGAGCCCTGGGCTGCGCCCAGCGGATCCGCAGCCTCTCGAGGAACAATGGGCTCCGGGTGGTTTTAGACGGGAGCTTTGGCTGGTCTGACTGTCCTCTACAAACAGCACCTTGTGTGCGCGTGGCAGAATGAATTTCAGCGAGGCGAATTTCCCAAAGTGGGGCTGCTCGCTCGACGGGCAAATGCAGCCTGGATTTCAATTAACGTTTAGATTTTCGCCATTTTCGTTAGGAGAACAGCATCTGGGATTAATTTGCCTTTCCCTCATTCCGAGTGAGGTTGAGCATTTTACTCAGATGTTCAAGGGATTTTTTTTTTTTCCTGTCATCTTTGGTTTGTGTCCTTTGTCCATTTTCCTGTTGGACTGCTTCCTTTTATTTTAAAAAAAAAAAATTTTTTTTAACGTGTATTTATTTTTGGGACAGAGAGAGACAGAGCATGAATGGGGGAGGGGCAGAGAGAGGGAGACACAGAATCCGAAACAGGCTCCAGGCTCCGAGCTGGCAGCACAGAGCCCGACGCGGGGCTCGAACTCACGGACCGCGAGATCGTGACCTGAGCCGAAGCCGGCCGCTTAACCGACTGAGCCACCCAGGCGCCCCAAGACTGCTTCCTTTTAAAAAGCGATTCTAAGGGCGCCTGGGTGGTTCGGTGGGCCGAGCATCTGACTTTGACCAGGTCATGACCTCACGGCTCGCGGGTTTGAGCCCCCATTCGCTGATGGCGAGGAGCCTGCTTGGGGTTCTCTGTCCCTCAAAAATAAATAAATGAACATTAAAAATACATATTAAAAATATTTCTCCCTAGTTTGTCACTGGTCTTTTACCCTCCCGAGCAGTGTTTTGGCCATGCAATATTTTGTTCTATGTAGGGAATTTATCAATATTTTCTCTAATGCCTTCCAGACAGTTAATCTGCCTGTCCTTCCAGCACTTTCTGATTTAATCTCCATTTTATCAGCCATGGATCTACTCAGTGTTTGTAGAACATGAGGTATAAATTCCAACCTGATCCTTTTCTGAATGACTAAGTTGTCGTCCCAACACAACTCATTCAAAGCCCACTGGTTTGATGGGCTACCGTTTCCGTGAAATAACTGTTCGTGTGTAGTTGGGTATCGAGCTTTCCAAACAGCCCTCTGGCCGACACGACCCCATCCTTACCGGTAGCACAGAGCTCGGCGATGAAGACCCGGTTCCCACGTCCCTCCCTCTCTTTTCGACATTTTAAAAAAAAATTTTTTTTTCAACGTTTATTTATTTTTGGGACAGAGAGAGACAGAGCTTGAACGGGGGAGGGGCAGAGAGAGAGGGAGACACAGAATCGGAACCAGGCTCCAGGCTCCGAGCCATCAGCCCAGAGCCTGACGCGGGGCTCGAACTCCCGGACCGCGAAATCGTGACCTGGCTGAAGTCGGACGCTTAACCGACTGCGCCACCCAGGCGCCCCCTCTTTTCGACATTTGATGGACAAAAAAACCACGGATATTCCCCCACATGATAAAGTGGGCAACCAAAGCCGTTAGCAACCCGTCTACCTACCAATATTTCTGGGGCACATGCTCTGTGCCTGGACTGGATATGAGATCGTGATGAGAAAAATACTGCTCTTGTCTTTAAGGGTCTTGTCACACTAACAGGAGTTTGAGGGAATATATGGTACAACAAGGAAGACTTCCTGGAGGTGGGGTCGCCTAACTGAGGCCGGACAGATGAGGAGAAGTCGGGCAGGCGAGGAGGGAGTGCTGGGGACCCTGCAGGCCTCCACTCCGGCTGGATCGGGAGTGCCTGATGGGGAGAACCTGGATGTCAGCCTCCCGCACTGTCTGGCCCTGGTGCTCATGGTGGCATCGATCCCGGTCACCCCACTTCCAGCCACCTGCCTGCTCGGGCGGAGCTGTGGCGAGGTTGGAACCGCTGTCTGCAGCTCACTGACACTGCGGGAAAGTGCTGAGAGCCGACGCCCCTGCCGCCTGCCCCCCCCCCCCCTCGCACCCCTCCCCTGGAGTCTGGAGTCTGACCTGGTGTTCTGGGCTCCGGGAGCAGAGTGCCCAGGAGGAGGTACAGCTGCTCTGGTCCCCGAGCCCCCCCCCCCCCGAGGCTCCCCTGCCCCCCAGCAGACCACACGCAGGCTCCTCTTCGAGGGCAGAGCAAACGCTAACATCTTTTCTGACAGCTCAAGCCACATCCCCAGGGTGGCTCTGGACCCTCTTAAGGCGCCTGCCTGACAAAACTCAAGAGTGCTCATGTCATCCGCCCCCTGTGGGCAGGGCCGGTGTCCCGGCTCCGGAGGGAGGGGAAGGTGCTGGGGGGGGAGGGGCAGGCAGACGCAGGTGGTCTCACGGAACCGAGCCCCTCTCCCTTCCCTGTTTTTAAATGTGGTAACTTTTAATAACAGACTTTAGTCACACGCGTCACATAAAACACGGATCACCTACGGCTTCAGGACAAAAGGTACAGGGAGTGCATCGAGTTTTAAGGCCTTAGTTTCCGTGCTCTGTAGTTTCTACCGCTGTCCTGAGCAACGAAACCGCTCGAACAGCTTGCTTCTCTACCACAGCAGACGGCAGCTGGAGCACTTAGACCAGAGAATATTCAAACCAGGAGAAGCGTCCCTCTGTTTTTCCCCTGAGCCTTTTGCGAGACTAGAACAAAATTCTAAATGATTCGAGGTTCCAGCTTGGTGGCGGTGCTGTTCTGAGTCACCGCGAGGTGTGCACGCGGGGCACGCTTGTGTCAGGCACCGGGGACCTCAGGCTTGCGGGATTCTCACCCCCCCATGTGCCCTTTTTGCCCGCTACTGCGGCAAATCCGTTGGGGGGGCCCCTCCCGCTTTTTGGAAACTTCTACACGCCTGACCCCCGAGCCCCGCCCGCCCCTCCCTGCCTGGCCTTTGGCCTGCAAGATGCCATCTCTCTGCACAAACCAAAGTGGGGCTCCTCCCCCCCAGTTCTTTTCCCTCGTGCAATAGTCACGGACTGAAGCCCGTCCTGCACAGCTGAACTAGCTTCTGGCTGTGTCTGTCTCCGAAATGTGCTTGGCTGGCAGGCTGCACTCTGCTATCTGCCCCTGTTTACTGGGGATTTAATCCAGCTGTTTTCACTATAAGTGGGGCTGCAGGCAGGAAACAGAGCCCAGCCCAGCGAGCCGACACACATTCTTGTTTTTCTTGCCTGGCCCCTCCTGCAGCGGCTGAGCAGAGAAGGCCCAGCCCCAAGCTGGGCAGGTAGGAAGCCGGGCGGGCGCTCACGTCCCTCACTTGAACAGAAGATAGAGGCCGGCAGCTGTGTCCCACAGCTCGGCTTGAGGTTGCCTGAAGGAGCAGATATGTTCAGGAGGAATTATTGGAGACAAAAGGTCAAATCTGATTCCAATGTCCTGGGAACAAGAGGGAAACAAACAGAACATTCCCCAGAGCAAGCACAGAGGGGAGGCAGAGGCTCTCTCCTGGGAGGCGTGTCCTCCAGAGGGGCTGCCGGCCCTCGGGGCCCCCGCGATGCAGTGACATTCTAGCACCCCTGAACACATCCGTCCCCACTGAGCACGAGCTCCTGCAGGTGGGTCTCCTCAGGGTCACTTCTGCTGCTGGGTATCGGGCGTGGGAGCGACTGAGGGGCCCCCCAGTACAGCCCCTGTTCTCCATTTCACTGTCACCGCACTATGGGTGGAAATCCGGGAGTGATGATGGGGCCCAGTGAGGCAGAGACGCCCATGCAGGCCTCCCTCCAAGTGTCTTGGGACTTGGCACAGCTGAGGGACGTGATCCTGCTCGGACAACCGCACTGACAGGGCCCGCCCTCCCGGGGAGAAACGCATCCCTTCCTTCCCCGGTGGGCTGCTGCCCACCCTCCCCGTGCACCCCGCACCCCTGCCTTTGTTCCCCAGAGTCCGCAGACTTGTCTTTGACTGGAGGAGGGTAGGGAGTAAGCCTAGTCACCACACGTGTCCAGGTGTCTCCCTGTAGCAACATGGTGACAGTTCTGGCCATTGACAAGGGGCCCTCCAAGGGGGGGGGGGGGGAATTTAATGGCGTGTGTGTGACCCTGCCTTCTGTCCGCCCATCCGGTTCTCTCAGACCCACTCTTTCCCCTCCCCTCCCCCACTCCTCCTTGCCCACATTCAGAGACCCAGGGCCAACGGGGCATTTTCTCCATCCTGGGGAGAGGCCTGGGAAGGCAGGCAGGTGGCTGGAGTTGGAGCCTGGCCCAGCTGTGAGGTCCTGAGGAGGGGCTGGCCCGGGCCAGGAGAGCCCCTGGTGGGGACACACCTGCGTCCCCTAGGCCTCGGTGAGCAGGCTGGGGGTCAGTGGGGTGCCGCTGCCTGGGGGATTTCTGTCCAGAACTTCGTGCCTGCTCCTGGAGCCCAGTCTCAGCAGGACACAGCCAGGAGACGAGTGGCCTTGGAAACGGGATTCTAGAAGGTAGGAGAGCTGTGGTCAGCCCCGTCATTTGGAGACAGCAAACAGGCTCGCCTGACGTGTCTTTGAGTCAAGAGCCCCTCTGTATCGTTCTTAGGACGAGGTCCAGACCCACTGAGGCTGGCTAGGCTCCTGAGGCCCCTCCAGCCTACGCCTTCCTACATCTCCTCTGTGCCGCAAATGTTCCGACCTCGCTACCTGCCCTTCAGGCTTCAATCGACTGGCTCCTTCCTCCAGGAAGTCTTCCTGTCCTGGGATTCTGCCTGGCGGAGAGCAGGGTCCCTGCCCTGCCCACTGCTGTCTCTCCACCAGGCGGAAAGGGCTTGTTGAATTAATGAAGGCGTGAATGAAAAGCAAAGCAGCCCTCAGAATGTTCTGCCCTCGTGAGGCAGAACCAGACCTTCCTGCAACAGTAACTCCCAAAATAGAGTCAAACTATGCTCAGGACATATTCTTTGCCTCTAATGTAGTCTGAGTCTTTTGTCTTCCCTTTGGAAGCAAGGACATTTTCTGGAGCAGAGCAGCCCATGGTCACCTGGCTTGAAGCTGAGGACCTGGGATGGGTGGGCTCTGAGCCCCCCGCCAGGGACCCTGCCTGGCTGGTCACTGGGGCCTGCTCCTCCCACCTTGGCCCGGGCCGCCTCCCTCCTGAAGACCTAACACAGTCAGCAGTGGCCCCTAAGGACAGCATGCCTTCCAGTCCCTTCGTGTCCCCTTGGAATTACTGTCTCAGCCAGTTCTACATCATGTGAAGTCATGGCTTAAAGATTATTTAATAAGGAGTCTATCACTTTTCCTTTTCTCACGCAGTCTCCTCTTTCCTTGGACATCTCTGTCACAAATCCTGGGAGGGGACAGAGGTGAACTCCCTGCGTATGAAGGGAAGAGGACCTCAGGGGCCTCCCTGAACATCTTAGGGAGCCAGGGACAGGCACAGTAGGAGCCAGGGTCCGGGGCTCAGGGCCGTGTGTGGGGACAGGTGGGTGTGAGCCAGGCCAGCGGGCGGGGCGAAACTGCCTGGTGCCCGGGGAGCTTGGAAGTGGCAACATTCATATACGGTAGAGCTGTTTTCAGGGGGCGGAGGCTAACGTAACGCGTGGAGCCTCCCCCTGGGATTCAGAATTGTCCCTGACCTGCGTCCCGCCCCAAGGAGGTAGCCGGTGCTTCGGTGTCATGGGCAGGAGGGAACGTTTGGTGCCCCTGACATGCGGGTATCTCCCAGACATGCCCCTGGGAGCGCAGAGCCTCGGTCTCCTGTCTGTAGAGGGCAGACTCACCGAAGGTCCTGATGGGTCCACATGACACATCCGAGTGTGGCACCCGCCAGGAGCAGGGGCACAGGGATGGTTCCGGGAAGCCACAGAGAGTGGCCTCCGTGTAGCCAGGGGCTCCCAGGCACCCGGGGGACAGGGCAGGCAGGGGCGGTCCGGGCCCCCTTCTCCTCTCATGCTGTCCTGAGTGGTAACTCAAGGCTGCACTGCTCTGGAACCCTGTGTTCTGGGCACGTGTCCACCATGGCCCAGTTTCCAGAGCTGGGAAAGGGGGTTACCAGCACCTGAGCGTCAGTCCTGGGCCCCCGGGGTCTGCAGGGTGCTGACCCCACCCGGTCACCTCCTGGGCCACACCTGCAGGAGCCCACCCGGCTGACAGAGGACAGCAGCGGAAGGTGGGAGGGGGGTGGTCAGGGACACCTGGGGCTTGTGCCTGAGGGCTGAGGGTGTGAGGGGGACTGAGCCTGAGCCCCTGGCCAGGACCCAGAGTGTCCACCAGCCTTGGGTCAACCTTAGGGCTTTCGGCCCATTTCACAAGGGACCCAGAGGTCCCCACACGTAGCACTCAAGAGTGCCTGAGCACTTCACACGCGTCTTCCTCAAATCTACAGTGTCCCCATGCCGGGCACGGTTTCCCCCACTTTATCGTCCAGGGGCTGAGGCCAGCAGGCCGCCCGCTACGGCCGGGGTCAGTGACCATGCTGGGAGGCGGAGCTATCCAGGGGATGACCAGGGCTGCCCTGTCACTGTGCTGGAACAAGGGGCTATGGATGTGGGGCCGCTCCCAGGACCATCGGCCTCTCAGGACAGGGATCTGCTGGCCGAACGGCTGCTGAGGCGGCCTCACCCCTGCGGGAGGCGCCCTCAGCTAGGGCCTCCAGCACCGTGGCGGTCTCAGAATCGAGGGCTGGCCTCAGAATCGAGGACCCAGCAGCCCTGGACCCGGCACGGTGCGCAGCCTTGAAAGTTACCCACAGGTGTTTCCTACCCTCAAACACGCCAAGCCCAGCAGCCACCTGAAGACACCTGAACGTCCTTTATGGGGAACTCCGTCCGGCACCTGGTGGCGTGGCCACAGGCGGCTCAGAGCCCACGCGGGGACAGCTGGTATTTACAGGCTTGAACAGCGTTTGCGATCTGCCGACCCCACTCCTCTGTCCTCATTAACTGTCCTCCTATACTCTCTTTCCAGAAGCTGAGGACACGGCAGAGAGGGTGAACAAAACCGGGTGGGCTGGAGCCTCCGGGAGGCCCAGAGGACACGCAGCCCTCCTCCACCTTCCCCGGAGGAGAGCCGTGCTCCGCCCCCCACTCCGGACCACTTACCGGCGGGCCCTCCCAGCTCTGCCCTCAGCTTGGATCCCTATCTCTGTCAGAGCCCCCTCCTCGGTCCAGATCCCCCACCCCCCCTCCCGCCCAGACCCCAGGCCTCATCACTGAGACGCGTTTCTCTAAGTCTGGTATGAACCCTCCACACGGTGCCTGACTAAGGGGCTGCTCCCGTTCAGAGACGGTGACTGTGGCACAGGAGGGTCCCACAGCCAGGGCAGAGGGCGGGCAGGAGCAAGGGAGCAGGGGGCTGTGCCCGCTACTGTGTCCCTGCCTCGGGCTGCTGGGACCCAGCGTGGGCCCAGCTGCGTGGCCCCTGCCCTGTGGGGTCGGGACAACTTGCTGCCCGCCAGAGGGAGTCCTCCAGGGTGTGTCCCCCAGCCCAGCCTCAGAGTTCTGAATCCACCTGGTGAAGGCATCCCCCAGCTAGCCCAGGCCCTACACAGATCTTCCCGATTTCGAAAGTCCCCAAGCTCTGCCAGAGGACGTTCTGATTCATGATTGTTTTTGATCCTCTGATAGCTGGGAATGTGGGGGAGATCACCCTCCCCCTGCGACACGCACGGATACCAGGGCCCCCAGCCTCTGGGCAGGCGAGGGCCAACCCTCTTCCTGTACTGGGCACAGAAGGTCCCTCTCGACCCCGGGGAATGAGGACACTGGGCAGAGGCTAGGGGGCAGGGACAAAGTATCCGGGTGGGAATCCCCAGTCGGGGTGAGCTTGGTGGGAGGGTTCTGGGTGCCCTCCGAGCCTCCAGCCCCCAGCACCCTCCCGACGGTCCTCCCACCTGACGTCGATGCCCTGCCTGACAGCACCCCCACATCACTGTCTGGGGGACCCTGCTTCCTCATCACTCAATGCAGTGCTGCCTGCCTGGGCCCAGGGGTGGGGGTGGGTGGCCAAACGCGCACGCCTGACTGAGGCCTCATGTAGAAACTACAACCAGCTGACATGTGTAAGACATTAAGCCCCTGGGTCCTGCTCTCGTGGAGTGGTGCATTGCGGAGGCCCCCGGGGGAATTTGTTTTTAAAGAGGTGGCTTTTTATGTGAGAGGGAAGCTGGGTGGAGAGCTCGAGGGAGGGAGGGACGAACTTAAGTAAAACAGAAACAACCCCCAGCCCTCATGAGCTGGAAGCGGCAAGCAAGCAGCGGAGACAGACGCGCCGTCCTGTCCACGGTGAGTCCCAGGAGCCTGGGAACTGGGCTGGGGCCAGGGTTCTGAGGGGTCCAGGAGACTTGTCTCCTTCCACCGCCGGAGAGCCACCTGGTTGGGGTGCGTTCCCTAGTGGGTGCCTGCTGTATGCCCAGTGAGGCCTCTGAGCCCGACCTGGGGAGAGACAGACCAGTTCAGCCACACCTGAGACGTGAGCACACTGGGAGTGGGGGACGGGAAGGGCCCAACGGGCTGGGGGCCGGGGTTCCTGGGAAAGAGGAGGGGAAGAGGAGCAGGGGACCCGGTGCCAGCAGATGGACAAGAACGTCACTTTTGAGGTGCGAGAGGTGGTGAGACAAGGCCAGAGCCCCCTTCCCAGCTGAGGCTAAGGGGCCAGGACCTCGTAGGAGCGTCTTGGGGGAAGCCCCTGAGGGAGGGATCCAATTCTGTGTGGACGGTGGGTCGCGAGGCCCAGAACAGTGGGGGCAGCCCGCAGGGTCTTGTGGTCTCCCCGGGGGAGTAGGGGACGAGACAGGACCAGGAGGGCTGTGGCAAAGCCACCAGCCCGAAGACAACTCCCAAGGGCGGGCAGACACAGGTGTCGTCTGTGAGGAGACTGGGGAGCGAGGCTTTGGGGGGCACAGAGGTCAGCGTGGTGGCCTCGTAGCTGGGCCTGGGAGGCTGAGGGGCTTGAGGACGCCCCGATCCAGGGTAGCCTGGGACGATGGTTGGAGCTGCCCTTGTACCCCAAGCTCTCCCGGGGACGTGTCACCTGCTCCGTCCTCTCTCCGAGCTGATTGGGGGCCACTGCACACCGGGCTCCAAGGGTGGCCACGGGCTGAGGGCAGTGCCGCGTGCGCTGAGGCGGGCGTGGGGGTCAGGTGGCGCACACCGACTCAAAGACCGGCCTGCGGCCTGCGCTGAGCATGCGGGTGCATCATCACCGACACGTGCCGACGTCTGGGTGTGAGTGGGCTTCTGTCCAGCGCTTGCGTGTGTGTCCGTACGTGCACACGCCCGGGTAGCCGAGTGTCTGCTGACCACGTGAGTGCGCTACAGGTCCGCAGGTGCGGCCGGAGGATGAGTCCAAGCATTCTCGCCCCTGCGGTTCGTGCGCGAGTGTGTGGGTCACGTGTCCATTTGTGCGGACGCAGTGACGTCTCGATGTGGGTGGGGTCTGCGCGAGTTTGCTACGAGTGCTGTGTGTGGGCGATCGGACACGGTGTTCGCATGCGGGTGAGGGGTGTGTGTGTCTCTAGCTGTGCGTGTGTACGTGGGATGTGTCGGGCTGTTTTTCCCGTGTGCGTGTGTGGGTGTGAATGCACGCGCACACGGCGGGTGCGTGGCAGGCTGCATTCCGCGTGTCGGTGCGTGCGTTCCTCTGCTTGCTCACGCGCCACGGCCTGTGTGTCCATGCGGGATGGTGGGTCACGGGTCTTGGGACCTCCGTGCTGCTGCGAGCTACCTCCCTTGGAAGGTTGGAGGCGTGAGCGCGGGAGAAACTTTGGTGGGGGGCTCTCTTGGGCCCCACATCATGATGCTGTTTTGCTGGAAGAGTCTTTGGTGAGCTTCAGCTGATAATTCATTCCCCGGTGCTTCTGAGGGGACCTGATGCCTCTAGCGCTCGTGGCCCCCTGGGTGTCTGGGCAGGCGGCTTGCAAGGAGGTTCTGCCAACCCGCTGGGCCCTGACGGTGACCGGGAAGGCTGTAGCACCACCAGTGTGACCGCCCTGCGGCTCAGGCTGGGACTCCACAGCACTGTTCCCTTGCCACGTGTTTATTTTCACTGCATTCTTTCTTTTCTTTTTTTTTCTTTTTTTTTTTAATTTTTAACGTTTATTTATTTTTGAGAGAGAGAGACACAGAGCATGAACGGGGGAGGGTCAGAGAGAGGGAGACAGAGAATCTGAAAACAGGCTCCAGGCTCCGAGCCGTCAGCACAGAGCCCGACGCGGGGCTCGAACTCACGGACCGCGAGATCGTGACCTGAGCTGAAGTCAGCCGCTTAACCGACTGAGCCACCCAGGCACCCCTTTTTCTTCTTTTTTAAATTTAATTAATTAATTAATTTACATCCAAGTTAGCATCTAGTGCAACAGTGATTTCAGGAGTAGATTCCTTAGTGCCCCTTGCCCATTTAGCCCATCCCCCCTCCCACACCCCCTCCAGTAGCCCTCTGTTTGTTCTCCATATTTATGAGTCTCTTCTGTTTTGTTCCCCTCCCTGTTTTTATTTTATTTTCGTTTCCCTTCCCTTATGTTCGTCTGTTCTGTGTCTTAAAGTTCTCGTATGAGTGAAGTCCTAGGATATCTCTCTTTCTCTGACTAATTTCACTTGGCATAATACCCTCCAGTTCCATCCATGTAGTTGCAAATGGCAAGATTTCATTCTTTTTGATTGCCAAGTAATACTCCATTTATATCTATACCACATCTTCTTTATCCATTCATCCATCGATGGACATTTGGGCTCTTTCCATACTTTGGCTATTGTCGATAGTCCTGCTATAAACATTGGGGTGCACATGCCCCTTCGAAACAGCATACCTGTATCCCTTGGATAGATTCCTAGTAGTGCGATTGCTGGGTCCTAGGGTAGTTCTATTTTTAGTTTTTTGAGGAACCTCCAGACTGTTTTCCAGAGCGGGTGCACCAGCTTGCATTCCCACCAACAATGCAAAAGAGTTCCTCTTTCTCCACATCCTTGCCAATATCTGTTGTCGCCTGAGTTGTTAATGTGAGCCATTCTGACAGGTGTCAGGTGGTAGCTCATTGTGGTTTTGATTTGCATTTCCCTGATGATGAGTGATGTTGAGCATTTTTTCATGTGTCGGTTGGCCATCTGGATGTCTTCCTTGGAGAAGTGTCTATTCATGTCTTTTGCCCATTTCTTCACTGGATTATTGTTTCACTGGAGTATTGTTTTTTGAGTGTTAAGTTTGATAAGTTCTCTATAGATTTTGGATACTAAACCTTTATCTGATAGGTCGTTTGTAAATATCTTCTCCCATTCCATCAGTTGCCTTTCAGTTTTGCAGATTGTTTCCTTCGCTGTGCAGAAGCTTTTTATTTTGATGAGGTCCCAGTAGTTCATTTCTGCTTTTGTTTCTCTTGCCTCCGGAGGCGTGTTGAGCAAGAAGTTGCTTCAGGCAAGGCCAAAGAGGTTTTTGCCTGTTTTCTCCTCGAGGATTGTGATGGCCTTCCTGTCTTACATTGAGGTCTTTCGTCCATTTTGAGTTTATTTTTGTGTCTGGTGTAAGAAAGTGGTCCAGATTCATTCTTCTGCATGTTGCTGTCCAGTTTTCCCAGCACCACTTGCTGAAGAGACTGTCTTTATTCCATTGGTTGTTCTTTCCTGCTTTGTCAAAGATCAGTTGGCCATACGTTGGTGGGTCCATTTCTGGGTTCTCTATTCTGCTCCGTTGATCAGAGTGTCTCTGCTTGTGCCAGTACCGTATTGTCTTGCTGATTATAGCTTTGTAACAGCTCGAAGTCCAGGATTGTGATGCCTCCTGCTTTGGTTTTCTTTTTCAAGGTCGCTTTGGCTATTCGGGGTCTTTTCTGGTTCCATACAAATTTTAGGATTGTCTGTTCCAGCTCTGGGAAGAGTGCTGGTGTTATTTTGATAGGCATTGCGTTGAATGTGTCAGTTGTTTTGGGTATCACTGCGTTCTTTCTGTTTATGGCAAGTGGTGCTGACTTCCCAACTAATAACACTTTGCCCTTTACTTAAATAAGAAATGGAACGATTCAAAGCAAACTACTGAGGCAGGGCTTGAGGCAAGGATTGGGAGGAGTCTGCTTCTTTGGGAAGTGGCCCCGTGGCCCTTTCCGTGGCCAGGAGGAGAGGAGCATCTGAGAGGGGGTGTCAGGGCGGCCTCCCCGGGGACCAGCTGGCAAGAGCCCTGTCCTTGGCTTCCACCCCACTGGTTGAGGACCAGCCACACCAGCCCCACGTCGTCTGGGTGAGACCAAGATGTGAATGGGCACAAGAGGCTTCTCTCTACTACGGGGAAGCAGTCCTGGGGCACAGATAACATGGCCATCATGAAGGGGAAAAAGGAAGGCAGGCTGCTTCACAAGGGCCCGTGAGGTTGGGACCGTGCGCCCTCATTCCACAGACAAGAAAACCAAAGTCACTGGTCACGGGGAAATGGCCCGCGTGTCAGTTCTCTGCTGCTGCATAACAAATTATCCCAAAACTTGGCAGCGAGTGCACAGGGCTCGTGTCCGCACCACCGTTTCCTGCGGGCTGGGGCTTCATCAGGTCAGGGGGGCCAGACACCAGCTGGGAGATGCTGCTCGGATGACCGGAAGGCTGGTGCCTGGCCGTCGGCTGACACCGCGCTGGCCCTGTTGACAAGAGCAGCCAGGCCAGGTTTCCGGAGGACTGTCCCAGGAGACAGAGCCAGGGAGGAGCACAGAAGTCACACCTCCCACCTTCTAGCGGCTGGTAGGTCAAGCCAGTCACCTCTCCACAGATGGGCCAGCGTCGCACGGTGAGGAGAGCCTGTGGGCCACGAGGCAATGGTGCAGCCGTCTCTGGAAAATGCAGTCTGCCACGGCCAGGGGTTCGAACCCAGGACCGTCTGTTTCTGAAGTGTGTGCTGTTCACAAAGCCCTGACCTCCCTCCTCACAGTGAACCTTAAAAACGAATGGCCTGGGCCAGGCCAGCCCCTGGCTCTGCCTGAGCCACTACAACATGACGATGAGAAAGACGGCCGCAGGCGCCTGCCTGGCTCAGTCGGTCGGGCTTCCGACTCTGGCTGGAGCCCTGATTCATGGTCTCGAAGTTCATGAGTTTGAGCCCCGCTTCAGATCCTCTGCCCCCCTCTTTCTCTGCCCCTCCCCACTCGTTCTCACGCACTCTCTCTCTCTCTGTCAAAAACAAAACAGATGTAAAAATAAAATAAATAAAAGTTACAAAAAGATGGGTGCCATGTGCAGCAACCAGGCCAAGTGGAGGCGACTGGAATGAAAAGCAAACACTGAAGAGGCTTTGTGGTACCACGCCAGCGTCCTCCAGGCCACAGTGGGAGGCTGAGACGCACGTCCCCTGTTCTGGCGCATTTGGGTTGAGAACAGAACTTGCGACATCAGAGAATGGAAAGCATCCATCAGCACTCAGATTTCAACACATTTCCGGGATTGAAAACAGGCTGGAAGAGGCCATCTATGAAGCAGAGAAGGGAGACCCGTCGGGAATATTTGTGGAGGGGGCTGCAGGGGCGCGAGGGGGACAGCCCACCCAGGAGAACCCAGAAGGGAACTCGGCTCTGACGCTGCAGGGGTGGACGTGATAAGGGAGCTGTTCACATGGATGCTCGGATCCTACAGCCAGGTGGAAAACACCAGAACACCAGGAGGGCCTCCCTTAACATTTTTGTCTGTCTGGAAACCGGAGCTGCATTACAAGTGCTCGAGTCGAGTTCTGGTGTTAAGGGGTCCTCTGTGTGATGTGACCCTCCCTCGTGCTCACCTCATGCCAAACCGGAAGCCAGGAGGCTGTCTGGGCACACACAGCACACCCAGCTTTGCTGTCACTGCCTTCTTCAGTGTGAAGTGGCGAAGATGGCCAGTGGCTAAGGGAAGTGTGCAAACGCAACACGAGGTCCGGATAAAGTACGGGAAAAAATGAGTTCAGAAGAAACAAGCGATCGTCTGGTAAACAGATGAAAACAGAACCCCCGATATCAGACATTATTTCCGTAACAAAAACACAGTGCCAAGGGGAAAACATCAACCACAGACCAGTCTTGGGAGATTAAATCTATGATCCCTGAAAGAAAACATTGCAAGTGCTGAAAGTCAAAATTGAGGAAATCTCTTAGCACACAGAGTAAAAGCACAAGAAAACCTAAAACGAGACACAAAGGATGAACACAGGAGATCCGGCATCTGGTGGAGAGCAGGGCCAGGAGAGAGGAGAGAGAGTAAGTGGGAGAGAAGAAATGGTGCCCTGTGATAAAGGCAGAAAGAGACTTCCAATCAGTAAACCTGAGGGTTGAGCTAGTTGAATGAAAAATAGAGCCTCAAATTAAGGCACACCATGGAAAAATGGCAGAACCCCAGGACGAAGATGTGACTCACGAAGATTGTGGAGAAAAAGCCACATGTCCTCTCCCCAGAAAGACCCGGGGCTCAGACCAACACTGGATGCCCCATCAACAACACAGTGCAGACACCCTCAAGCTCCAAGGGAAAATGGTTTACAGCTCAGTGGTACCTGTCCAGCAAAACTGCTGACCGTGTGCAAACCCCCGGGGACTCTAATCTGGACTTCCCACACACCCACTACTAAGGAATGATTTGAGGACCAGCTCTAATAAAGTAAGAACATAAACCCAAAAGGAGGCAGACTCGTAGTGTAGAAATTAAGTAGAAACCATCAATCCAAAGCTAGGGGCTGTAGGTATGAGGCACAGAGCTTAGAAGATAGAGAATATGATTAACAGCGCCCAGTGGAATGAAAAAAAAAAATAAATAAAAGCAACCAGAAACTCCAGGTGAACAATAAAACCATATGGAACAAGCAAGCTGAATTGGGAGCTGAGAATGCCTTGATCCGCCAGGTGCGCTGGGAGCTCTACACATTAGCGCTTCCAACAGGACTGGAATGACTTCTGTTTCACAGAGATACTGAGGCTGAGGGCTCTGAGCAGCTCGCACAAGGCTTGCTGCCTTGTCCCCCACAGCGCGTGAGTCAAAGGAATGATGCACACCCGAACCCGGGCCCCCAGAAGGTTTGCCCTCAGGCTCAGTGCCACTCGTGCTCAGTGTGACGCTGTGAACTCTTAGGACAAGGCTGCACGGGTCCTCCCACCTGGTGCATCCCGGTGGCCTTGAGTCCTCTCCTCTGGGCAGCACCTAAGTGCAGTCACACCCACAGCTCAGCTCCTGGAAAGCTGTCCTCTGTCCTGAGCCAATAGAATGTGAATGTTCCCTGAGACTAGAGGCAGGTGGGACTGTGTTGGAGCTGGGGGCAAACGGAAAAGTCAGAATTCGGGCCCTGCCTGCACTTAAAAGTTTATATTTTGGGGGCGCCTGGGTGGCGCAGTCGGTTAAGCGTCCGACTTCAGCCAGGTCACGATCTCGCGGTCCGTGAGTTCGAGCCCCGTGTCAGGCTCTGGGCTGATGGCTCGGAGCCTGGAGCCTGTTTCCGATTCTGTGTCTCCCTCTCTCTCTGCCCCTCCCCCGTTCATGCTCTGTCTCTCTTTGTCCCAAAAATAAATAAAAACGTTAAAAAAAAAATTTAAAAATAATAATAATAATAAAAAAAATAAATAAAAGTTTATATTTTGTCCAGCATGGATTTTTTTTTGCACAAATTTTTATTTTTAGAAATATTGCATGAAAATACTATTGACCTTGATGGCTCAAGTTTTTGTGCCCCCCCGCCCCCCCACTTTGAAATTTGCATGTGAAGCTAATGCCTGGCTCTCCTCACACTCCACCAGCCCTGTGCTACCTGGGTACCTGGGAGAACCAGGGACCAACGGGAGAGAACCAAACTTGTGAGAGGAAAGAGGAAGTCAAGGTGTGACGTGCAAAGCTGGGAAAAGAGGAACAGCCACGTAGCCCACCTTTCAGGGGTGATGGGGTACACCTCCCACCGCGGGGTGGGATGAGGGTGTGTTAAGACCTTTTCTGTTGGGCTTTTAAACTAATAAAGTATTACAAAGGGTTGACCAGAGAATTTAATAATTAATATTAATAATAATAATTATAATTATAATAAATAACGTAAACGAATCCTGAACTTGAAGATGGAGAGAAGGTCAAAATCCAGGGTCAGGCAGGTTTCGAAGGACAGACACATGGAGCTGTGTGGCAACGGATGAAGGGTTAGAGAAGAACTCACAGCCGCGAGACTGTGTGTGTACAAAGGAATCTGACCTGCCGTGGCTGCCGTGCTGGAAAGTGGCCGTGAGAAGCCCCTGCGTGAATTCACCGGGATGCAAGTGTTCCTGGGGCATGGCCCAAGAAAGTACTGTAGACGAGCCAGAGATAAGTTAGAATAAATATCTCAAGACAGGAGCAAATACAGTGCACAGGAAACTGGATCCAGGGCAAGGTGTAGTTACATAGTTACATTTAAATCAAGGGCTCAGCCCACGGCTGGCTGTAACCTCCTGGGAAGGACTTCTCTGTTGAAGGAGAAATACTGATTTAAATACAACTGTTACACATATCACCGCTAGCAAAGTAGTGAGACTCCCGGAGACAGGGAATTGAAATACCCTGAAAATTTTGGCTAAAGCAAGAAACAGGGGAGGAGCTTCGAGATGGGACAAGAAACAGTGGGCCCAGCACCACCACCATCATTATTCTGGCTTGAATGATCACGTGTAAAGACAGCGTGTTCAGACGAGGCTGAGAAATCAAATACAGTTACACGTTCTGAGGACCCAACTCCGAAACAAAACGGATAAGAAAAAAAAAAAGGTAAACATAAACAGAAAAATCGGGGGCAGGCAAAAAATAAGAGCAGGGAACGGGTTCCGGGAGAGATCCCGGGAAAAGGGACCCCGTGGAGAGGGCGGCCCGCCGGTGTAAGCAGACCAGAGCTCCGCCCACGGAAGCGTCCAGGCCCCGAGGAGACAGGTCGGGAGGTTGGAGGTGAGTGGACCAAATGGCTGTGCAGAAGACGGCCAAGGGCAAGCAGATGTGTGCCAGCCACCTCCGCGGAGACTCCTGGTTCCAGCTGGCCCCGGGCTTCGTCACCCTCCCCAGTGCCTCTCCCCAGCGCCCGTGGTCTGCTTAGAGCCTGTGGCCGGAGTGGGGGGTGGGTGAGGGTCTCCCTGGTGGGATGGGGATCCTGGCGGAGAAAGTCTCGCATGGGGTCTGGGGCCAGTGGCACAGAGGATGTCCCTGTGTCCCTGCTCCTCCTCTCAAGGGGTGCGGAGGAGCTGGAACAGACCAGGGCTGCTACCCTCAGCACCCTGTACCCCGCATCCTTTCGTGCTGCCCTTTCAACAGGAGACACAGGCTGGGCCCAGGCACGGACACCCAGCTAATGGGCAGAGCCGGGGCTGGGACGTGACCTCCCTCCTCAGGCTGGTGGAAGGATCCATCCTTGGGGGGGGGGGGCACAGGGGGGGCTCCGCAGGGCAGGTCTGCATGAGGCTCCAGCACCGTCCAGGTGCAGAGGCATCAGGGAGCCTGCTGAGGGGATGGGGTCCAAGGACCCCCACCCCCAGGCTTGCCCACCTGCCCTCCTGAGCCTCCCTGCCTCACCCACACCTCTCAGCAGCCTTCCTGGCCTGGCTCTCTCCCAGCCCGGGTGCCCACTGGAACCCTGGACGCTGGCCCAGCCCTGGGACCAGGATCCATGGGTTCCAGCAAAGACATCAAGAGCCTTGAGTGCCCAAGAAGCCTGGAGAGCCACCTCCATGCTAAGGAAACGCTGACCCTCCAGATTTCTGACCCGCCAAGTCCAGCCTGCTCGGCCAGAAGCCTGCAGCCAGAGTGTGGGTGGCTGGACGGCCAGGCGGTGGCAGGGCCAGGAGCCAGGGCCCGACCCCCAGCAGTGGGTGGTATGATGGGAGCATCCTGGGGGGCTGCATTCCGTCTTCCATGATGATGTAAGACTGTTTTTACAGGCAAACATTACAAGAGGCAAATCTGAATGATGTTTCAGTTCTTGTTTGCAGATCTTAGGCCGCCAGGTCCTGAGTTTGCAGAGGGAATAAGACAGTACCACTAATGCAGGCTGAGACCTTACCCAGGGTCGCCCCTCCCAGGCCTGCCCTTTCACCCTGGCTCTGCTCCCCTGGGGTCAGCAGCCTCCTACTATGCCTGTGCCTGGCCCAGACAACAACGCCCGGCCCACAGGGTCCAGGACCTCCCATCCTCCACCCCCCTCCCGAGGGAGTGCTGGTTACTGATTGAACACTGGAATGAATCTTAAATGGGACATCCCCCGGCAATAATCACCAGGACCAAAGGCCTCTGTTCTCTCTTCTGGCTCACAGACCAGCTCCTTCTAGCCTTGGCTGGACCCCACACACAAGCCGGCCAGGCGAGGCCAGACGTGCCAGAGCAGTGCTCGAAGCAGGCCCCTGGACGCTGTGTCATGGGGACCAGCTGGTGGCTCTGGGCCCTGGTGGCCGTCTGCACTGGAGACCAGTTCCGGGATGAGGCTGAGAGAATCATGCGGGGCACACCTGTCATTGACGGGTAAGTGGCCACTGGGGACGGGACGGGGGGGTCCGGGGCTGGAGGGGCTAGGAGCTCATGTGACCCTGACACTGACATTGCCTTATCTCTGCTGGGGCTCAGTTTCTTCAACCACAACATGGCTTTTGCCTTTGCTGGCCTCAGCTTATTCGTGGGGTCTCTTAGGGCCCCCCTAAAGCTTCAGCAGATGATGGTCTGTAGGGAATGGAGCAGTTAAAAGGCCCCTGTGGCCCTCAGCAGCTCCTGGGGTGCCCTACAAGCTGACTCCCTGCACCCTGGGTGCCAGCTCCCAGCTCAGAGTGGGTGCTGGGGATAGAGGAGGTTGGGGCCTGGCCCAGGGCACGCCTCGAGCTAGCCATGTAGCCCAAGGAGCCATATTCCCTCCCTGGGCCTTAGTTTCCCCTGGGAGGCCCCTCCTTAACCCTCCTCCAAGACCTCTCTCATTCCTCTCCCTCTCCTGCATCCGCCTTGGGGAGACGTCCTCAGGCACAGGGTCCCCGGGTCACCTCTGGGCTGTGTGCCCAGCTTGACCTTACTTGCATGTCCACTGACCCACCCACCCCCACAGAGGGAGACCCCTTTCTAGCCAAGACCCTGGTGACACCTTGTGGTTTTGTGTCTGATGCACAGCCAAGCTGGCAGGGCCTGTCTCCTCCAATGCCCGGTGCGTCTGCCCTCCTCCCTTGCCCCCATCTCCACCTCTGCTGGGTCATCCGGTGAGCCTCTGGCTGTCCTTCCTTCCACCAGTGGAGGTCTGGTCTCAGGGCTGCAGCCAGAGGGAGTCTGGGAGACAGAAGTACCAGCTCCCGTCCCCTGGCTCAAACTCCCCACCTGTCACGGCTCCCACTGAGCTCAGAGTATTGTCTAAGTCCTGCAATGGACCTCAAGACCCTTCACTGCCTTCCCCAGCCATCCCCACACTCCCGGGTGCCCCAGGCAGGCTCGTGCTGTCCCTGCCGGTCCCCATGTCCACGCTGCCTCCCTCAGCTCCTCCCGGGCTTTGCTCTGGGCTACCTCTCCCGGCCCCCGTGTGAAACGCCACCTGGGCACACACACCCCTGCCCCTCCCGCTTCCTTTCCTGTCCCATTTCCAACATACCAGCAGGGAGCGAGGACCCCGTTCCCTGGGCACTCAGTCTGAAGGGCCGTGTGGCACACATATACACACCCTTGGGCGCTGGAAGTGTTAGGGGAGCACCTGTTTGTGCCTGTCTGGCACCCAGTACGTGCGTGATAAATGTTGCGGTCGTGACTATTTGGCAGACGCCTCTGGGCTTTGTTGGACAAAATAGTCTGCAAGAAAAGCAGAGAAAATGGGGTGTGTCCTTATACAGGAAGCCCAGGGAGCTGTGGCAGCCCTAGAGAAGGGAGGGGCCGCCAGCCCTTCCCCATCTGCCCCTGGTTCCTCCCCCGTACCTCCTTCCTGGCCCTGGGGTCCCCTCGTATACACTCAAGGGGAGTGAGGCAAAGAGAGGTCTGCTGAGAGGCTGCTGCCCTGGGCTCCCACCCCAGATGGAGCCCCTGCTGTCTGGTAGAAGATGCCAACAGTATGAGCCCGGGAAGGTGCTCCTTCATTCTGAGGACCCACCGGGGTGGGGGGGGGGGCAGCTGGGCACAGAGAGCGGGGTGCAAGGTCAGGTGCTGGGGGTTGGGAGGACCGCAGGGGGGGTAAGTGGCTCCAAGAGCCTAGACAGCCCGGAATTCTCAAGGAGCTGGAATTTGGGAATCAGGATTGTCCCAAGAGCCAGACAGTGAAGAGCAGGTGACAGGACCCAAACCAACACTGTGATATTAGCTCCTCTTGCAGGTAAGAGACTCAGGTAAGTGGTTTCAACAAGAGAAAGAGCCCCAGGGAGTCCTGGCTGTTCCACAGTGTGACACAGCGGCCATCATTCCCACCTCAGGCTTCAAAGTGGCCGCTGCAGCCCCGGCCTTTATGTCTGCATGCCAGCCAGCATGAAGGAGGAAGGGACATAGAAAGGGCAGAGGGTGAGCGAGTCAAGGAGAGCTTTTGGGAGCTGTCAAAGGGCAGAACTTAGTCACATGGCCACACCCAGCAGTAAAGGGACACGAAGTCGCTTTATTTCAAATGGCCAGGTTTCCTGCTAAAAACAGGCGGCTCTGTTACCAAGAAAAAGACGGAGAGTGGGTAGCGGGCCTCCAGCAGTCGCTCCGACAATAGCTGGCTGACATTCAAGTGCTTGGAATGGTCACCTCCCCCCTTGGAGTAGGAGCAGGGTCCTCTGACCACTGGGGGTGCTGCCCAGGCCACACAGATAAGGAGGGTGGATCCAGGCTCCAGAAGGGCATTGTTGGCCGCAGGGCAAATGTGACCTCTGTTCCCCACTCCGGGCTCCGGCCCGCGAAGGCAGGAGGGGAGGAGGCTGGAGCAAAGTGCCCCTCCCCCCTGGTGGGTTCCTGGCTGCCGGCTGGAGGGTGGGGCGTCCTTAGGCCGGGAGGAACGTCCCCTCCAGGGACCCTGCCCAGTGCTGCCCAGAGGCACGGACACTCGGGACTCACCTACACGTGCCCCCGCTCGGTCAGCAAAGGCGTTCTGACCACCAGCCCACACCCGACCACGTCAAAACACAGCTGTGGCGGTGGCCCTCGAGAGAGCTGGGGGGCTTCCAGAGTCTGGAGCCAGCTTGCTTTGGAAAGGCTCACCCCAGGACGGCTGGCCGAGGAGGTCCAGGCGCTCACAGTTTCGTCTCTGAGCCAAGTACCAAAGCGTCCCCATGTTACAGGTGGAAAAACTGAGGCCAGAGAGGCAGGAGCCAGGATTGGGGGTGGGAACTGGATGGGGGTTGAGGACAGAGCTGGGGGAGGGGTCTCGAAAGCAGAAGCGGCCCCTCAAACAGAGCAGTGGCCCCTGGGATGGGGCTGGGAGCAGGAGTGGGGCGGGAGGGGGGGTGGGTGAGGCACCAGGCCCCTCGCCCTCGCCCTCGCCCTCGCCGGTGCATCAGGGATCCCGCAGGGGCTCTCCACGGGTGTCCCGTATTCCAGGCTTGGCTGATCCAAGTGCAGATTCCACCTCGCAGGTCTGAGACTTTGCATTTCCCCGGCCCCTGCTTCTTCCATGTGTGAACTTAGGGGGTGCTGGCAGCCCAGAGGTCTCTCCCCGTCGAGGCTGCTCCTGGCTCCTGGGTCCAGGGCTGAATCTGCCCAGCCCTGTGGGTTCTTGCCTTTGCAGCCCAGACCGGCCCCTGCCATTCGCCTCCTCCTTCCCTCCCCTCCTTCTCTCCCTCCATAGGAGCATAGAAGGATGGGCAGAGCTGTCATAGAGGCCCCGGTGCCCCAAGAGGACGGGGTGTGTGTTGGGGGGGGGGGGGTGCCAGACAGGCCACACCCCCATTTCCCTGCCCCCTCCCTGCAAGGGGAGGATTTCAAGACTCCCCCGCCCAGCTGCCCGTGTCAACCAGCACTAGTCATGGAGGTGGTTTGAACCCTGCCCGTTCCCCAGGACGATTCTGGAGACAAACATCTGCCCTTGCCTCTTGGGCAGCGGAAGGCCCTTGGAGGGAATACCTCCCAGAGGCTCTCTCCGCCCACAGTCACCCGGCCTGGGTGTGGGGCACAGTCGGGTGTGGGGCACAGTCGAGCAACTCACCTGCGCGTAGGCGTGCTCGGATCACGAGCAATCCGCCAGCCCTGTGGCCGGCTCTAATTCCCAGCCTGTGAGGGAGTTCGGAGGCCCCCGGCCTGAGTGGCCACCCTGACTCGGCCCTGGCCCTTTCTCCCGCCCCCACCCCCACCCCCAGGCACAATGACCTGCCCTGGAGGCTGCTGACCATGTTCAACAACCAGCTCCAGAGCGAGAGGGCCAACCTGACGAGCCTTGCCAACACACACACCAACATCCCCAAGCTGAGGGCTGGTTTTGTTGGGGGCCAGGTATGGCTCAGCCCGGCCCCACGCTCGCTCACGCTGGCGTCCACCCATCTCCCTCCCCAACGCATCCTGGCCAGGGTGCAGGCGTGCCCGGGGCGGTGTCCCTCCTGAGCCCTTGGGGCCACAAGTCTTTGGAAGGGGACGCTGGTGGCCACCAAGGCCGTCCCAGGGCTCCCGGGGCAGGAGGGAAGTGTGTGTGGTGTGGGGCCGGGGGCCAGCGGTCCTAGCTGCCCTCCCCCGCGGCCCCTAGTTCTGGTCTGCGTACACGCCCTGCGACACCCAGAACAAGGATGCCGTGAAGAGGACCCTAGAGCAGATCGACGTCATCCAGCGCATGTGCCAGATGTATCCGGAGACCTTTGTGTGTGTCACCAACAGCGCAGGTGGGTCCCGGTCCGGCCCGCCTTCCTGAGCCCCTGCCGCTGCCCGCCCCAGCCCCGGGCAGGGTGGCTAGGGCCGCCCGGGTGTGCCTTACGTCGAAACTCCCCGGACGCCCAGGTGCCCGACGCCCTCAGCCAGCTCTCCTCACAGGCATCCGGCAGGCCTTCCGGGAGGGGAGGGTGGCCAGCCTTGTCGGCGTGGAGGGCGGCCACTCCATAGACAGCAGCCTGGGCGTCCTGCGGACACTCTACCGCCTGGGCATGCGGTACCTGACCCTCACCCACAGCTGCAACACGCCGTGGTAGGTGACCCCGGGGAGGCCGCCAGGCCGCGCGGGAGGGGGAGGGCCGCGGGGCAGGGCCGATCCCTAGCCCTGCTCTCCTCCGGCTCCTTCCTCCCCATCCGAGTGCCCTGGGTCCGGGTGGGCCACGACCACCACTCCATCCCTGGCACACCTGCTCTCCGCTCTCCTAGGGCTGACAACTGGCTGGTGGACACGGGAGAGGACAAGGCTGAGAGCCAAGGCCTGTCACGCTTTGGCCAGGTAAGGCGGTGGGGGGGGGGGGGGGGGACGTCAGGCAAGGACCACAGTCACCCTCAGAGAAGTGACCCAGGATGCAGTTTCTCGCCTTTCAGGACCTGTTTCTTTACCTATAAACTGGAGCCCCAGGGCCATCCCAGGGTGGGTACCCGCTAGAGCGGCTGGGCATCTTCCAGTCATTGAAGAGTCCACAAACACCTGGCCAGCGAGGGGACCTTTCCCAAATGTCCCGCCCGCCATGCCGGGACTCGTGGGGTGTGTGTGGGGGGGGCTGCGGTGAACCCCGGGTGTGCAGACAGTGTGGCCAGTGCAGCCTTCCCGACCCCTGAGCCCTGTGTCGGCACAGAGTGTGGTGAAGGAGATGAACCGCCTGGGGGTCATCATCGACCTGGCCCACGTGTCCGTGGCCACCATGAAGGCTGCCCTACGCCTGTCCACAGCTCCCGTCATCTTCAGCCACTCCTCGGCCTACAGCCTGTGCCAGCACCGGCGCAATGTGCCCGACGACATCCTCCGGCTGGTGGTGAGGGGCTGCGGGCCGGCCCTCCCTCCCCGCCCCTCCCCGCGGTGGTCCCGGAGTGCCCCGCCTCCTCCCGTGCCCACAACTCCACTGTTCTCCTGGGCAGAACCAGACGGGCAGCCTGGTGATGGTTAATTTCTACAACGACTACGTTTCCTGCAGACCGGAAGCCACCCTGTCCCAAGTAGCAGGTTGGTGCGTGTGAGTGGCCACGGCAGCTGGGCGGGGGAGGGCCACTCCCAGGACCCACACCCGCCGCCTTCCTCGGTAGACCACCTGGACCACATCAAGAAGGTGGCAGGAGCTGGAGCCGTGGGCTTTGGTGGGGACTTTGATGGTGTTTCAAGGTAAGGGGCAAGGCCTACATCCTGTGGCTGACCTGGGAAGGTCACACCACGTCCCCCACCCCACCCCACCCCACCCCACCCCCGCCCAAACATGTCATGAGGGTCTGAAGCTCGGACGGGCCCAGCACGTCTGGGTCTGAAGGCCACTGCACTGGATCCCCCGATGCCTTGGGGTGGGGGCCACAGGGGGTCGTGGGGAGGTGGACAGGCCCGAGGCCCTGACCCCTGGGACGCAGGGCCCGGTTCTCTCTGCCCTCACCTCAGGCTCCCCGTGGGGCTTGAGGATGTGTCCAGGTACCCAGACCTGGTGGCTGAGCTACTCAGGAGGCGGTGGACAGAGACGGAGGTCAGGGGCGCCCTGGCCAACAACCTGCTCAGGGTCTTTGAGGCAGTGGAACAGGTAAGGAGAGGCCGGTGCACCTGCCCGCCCTTCTCTGCCGGAAGGCGGGCAGGCGGCCCAAGCAGTGTCTGTCCCCAGGTGAGCGATCACACACAAAGTCCTGAAGAGGAGCCTATCCCGGCGGACCAGCTGCAGGCTTCCTGCAGGACGATGTACGGCTACTCAGGGGCCCCCAGCCTCCACCGGCAGCCAGGGGCCCTGCTGGCCTCCCTCACTACCGTCCTCCTCGGCCTGGGCCTTCTGTGACGCCCTGGGGCCCGGACCTCTAGGGTCCTCCTCCGGCCCCGGGGAGATGGTGGCATCGGGGCAGGGAGAGTCCGGCTCCCCAGGCACGAGGCCCGGCCTCTCCTGAGCAGGCACCGGGGCTCAGCTGAGGGCAGGAAGCTGTGGACAGTTCCAGACACAGACACACAGTGGACCCTTAATAAAGGCCGAGCCATGAGGCTGTGTGTTCTCAGCATCCCAGTCCTTGCGGGGGTGGGGAGGGGGGCTCCTGAGCACCCAGGGCAGATTTTGTCAAGATGGTCCCAGGCTAGACCCCCAGACTCAGGCGTGCCTGGGTCCTCCGGAAAGAGATTTGCATGGACATTGCTGAAGTCTAAAAACACACGGTCTGGGCTTCAGAACCCCCCCCCCCCCCCCCGCCACCACCACCATATGAATGAACATGCACACTCATGTATACCTGCGTGCCCCACGCCATTACGCACACACACGTGTGACCACACCCCTGCCGCCTGGCTCAGCTGCTCTCAGAGGGGAAAGCCAGGTCTGGAGCAGGGCTGAACCACCCAGCGACTCCAGGTGGGAGCCTCTCAGAACGCTCTGTCTGGATGGCCTCAGACTCCTGAGCAGGAGCCCCAGTGCCCAAGCGCCCGGGCCCTGAGACACCCACAAACAGGTGGACGGCCCCTTGCAGCTCCCAACCTGAAGGTGGACGGCCCACAGGTGCCTGCTCGGCTCCCCCCCCCCCCCCCCCCCCCCCCCCCGCCGTGAAGGTCCCTCCCTGTCATTCCCAGGCAGATCTGTGACCAGAAGGGACATTTGTGGGTATTTGCTGATTACTTTGGATCGATTCAGTGTTAAAGGAGGAACCCGCAAGTAAGGGTCTCTGTCCTGAATTGGCCAGATTCTGCCCAAAGCCCCCACTGGGCCACAGGGGATTCGTCTGGTGGAGACTGTGGGGAGGGTCCCCCTGGTGGCCTGCGGAGGCGGCACACGAATTCTGCTAACCTGGAAGTACTTTCTCCCCAGGCTTCACTACTTGTCCTGAAATGACCCGGATCCCTCCAGAGCACCACAGCTGCGGGCGCCACACCAGAAACATATCTGGTCCCGGGGAGTGCTTTGCTGTCCAATTCCAAAAGCCCCTTCCTGAGGAGTAAATAAAACTGGGGGGGGGGGGGGGGTCTTGGGGCCCTGATAACTGCCATAGAGGCAGTAGGCAGGGGCATGCACCCTGCAGCACGGACGCGCTTCAGGACGCGAGTGGCTTCCGCCTGGGGCCACCCATCCCCCGGCAAGGCCCACATCAGCACTTCTCAAACTCAGGGTGCAGAAGCAGCTCCAAGGACCCCGCTGCCCCGCAGATACGCGCAGGTGTGGGGGTGGGAGGTGGGGGACGCCGCCGGGCAGCCTGAGGCTGAGGGGCAGGGGCACGATTCGGTTCCAGCTGTCAGCCTTGGTCACGTCTCACACGTTCAAAACCCCCATCCACACCGGGCAGGATGGGGAGCACCCACAACGGAAGATCGTGATTCTAACAGGAGAGGGACACAACCACTCCAAGGTGGCTGTGGACGAGAACAGAAGCACCGGGGGGCCTCTGGTCAGCGAGGGGTTTCTCTCAGAGGTGCGGCCAGCAATTCTGAGCGCTCTGTGCAAACACAAGCAAAGATGGGAGTGTGTGTGGCAGGCTTCTGCGGTCAAAGTTCCAAATGAGGAGAGGGAGCCTGATGACAGCAAGTGGTGGTTTCTGGCGCTCAGGGGACAAACACCCACAGGTCCACGCTGACATAAGCGACGGAGTAAGTAAAAGTAAACGGAGGGAAGGAACTCTTCAACGGAACTGCACATGGGAAATCACCACGAATATTGTCACCAGGAGATTCACGGAGGGACACGGAGGTTGGGACAAAGCACGACCATATTTGCAGGTGATGCTGGCAGCCTTACGATTTTTTCCGACAGGACATGCAACAGACGAGGAAAGTGAGACTTTCTGGGGGAGATGCCCGGCCCACACCACCTGTCCTAGGTGAGTAGGACAGTGATGCCGTGCACCTGGTGTGAGGCACTGAGGACGCAATACCACTTCTGTGGGGTTCCCGCCTACAGCTGTGACCTCAATGTCATCGTGTGAAAACGTCCCATCAGCCCAGGTGGCGAGCCGGTCTGCAAAACAGCTGGCCGGCAGGCCTCAGGGTCACCCAGGCGCCAGAGACAGATGGGAGGGACGGTCCCGGGTTGGGTGGACGGAGGCGGGGCAAGCAGACAGCTGTCAGGGTGGTTTCCTGACACAGCGGGTTACGTGCGGTTCACTAGGAAGGGGACGCGGAGGGCGCGGTAAACACAAGCATATACAGACCGTGTGCTCTGCCGCTTTTATGTGTGTTTAAAATCACTTCAAAGTAAAAACTTAAAACTTCGGATTCTAATTCCATCTGTGGGGGCGGAGCCTGAGAACATGCATACCTCACCCCCACCCCACCCGCCCTCCTCTAGGTACCCCTCCTCAGCCTCCTAAATGGGGGCCAGAGAGCCATACCAAGGGTCTCGCCTACGGCCCCACCTACGGCCCCCTGCCCGACCCAAAGCCAGGAAAGCAAAGCTGGAGAAAGTTCTCAGGGATCAATTTGTTTACTCACAACAGTGTTTTAGGAACCGGGCAAACATACCCACTGCTCTTTGATGAGCCACAGCCAGGGAGCCCTGTACCCCCTGGGCAGCAGGACTCTCAGGACCTTCTCTGCACCCCTGCACATGGGCGCCCTGAGAGACCACGGCCAGGGAGTGAGGCGAGGTTGGCACTGAGGAAGGGAAGCCAGCACTCTGACCCTCCCTCTGGGGTCTCCCATCACCGTCCCGAGTGCACAGGCCAACACAGCGGACTTCACAGAACACCCACAGCCACCAGGCCCAAGAGATCAGACGTAGCGAGTCACGGTAAGGGCCTCCAACGTTTCCGTGCACAAGAGCCGTGGGTGTGAGGGCAGCCCCGGCAGCTGAAGGCATCTGGGGAGGACTGGTCGGGGGGTCAGTCGAGCACGGAGCTGGGCCCTGCTCAGTACCAGCCACGAAGTACCCACCCTCCCACCCCCCCAGCCTGTGCCAAGAAGGAGGCTTGGACCAACACCCCCCATCTGCTGCCTGCTCCTATTTTGGCAAAAAAACAAAAAACCCAGGAAACTTCAAGAAAACAAAGTAAACTTCAGGACATGAAAAAACTAGAAACCACAGCCCGTCACGGAAAATCTTCAGGAGGGGGCTGCAGCCAGCTGCTCGGCTGTGGCTGCCACGGCCCTGCCGGGGGCACCTCTCCCAGCCCCCGAGCTCCGGCCAGCCACTCTGACTTCCAGGTCTGACGGTGTGGGCAGGAGGAGAGCCCAGTCGCGGGGAGGCACCTATTATTTACAGTACAGGAGAGCACGGTGCAGGGGCAGCACCCGACCGGGAGTGTGAGACCGTCTGCTCCCCGCTGGGAGGGGCCTCGGTGCAGACCCTGAGTTCCTGGAGGACACATGACACGGCTCTCAGGGCCCAGGTCCTCCGGAGGCGGCAGTGGAACGAGACACACACACCGCCGCCCCCCGCCCCCGGGTTGGCCCGCCTGGACTCGGAGCCTGGAGGCTTACACCGAAACCCCGAGTGGGGACGCGGCCCGAAGCAGGAAGCAGCCCTGACCCCTGCTGACTGCCAACAGCACGGAGTCCGGAGGCCCCCACGGTCCACACAGTGTCCACTGGTCAGTCCCCATCAACTCCTCAGAGGGTAGGAGATGGAGAGGGGGAGGCCTGCAGAACCCCGAGCTGGTCAGCCCGAAGTCACAGAAATAACCTACAGAAGTCAGAAGTTTGTGCAAACTCACCCACCAGGACACAGAGCCACCGTCTACGCTAAGAGGAACAATTCCCAGGCCTGGAGGTCAGGGCTGCGCTGCAGGGCGTGCAGGAAGGCAAGAGGCGTGGGGTGGGGGGTGGGGGGAGATGTAGCCCTCGTCCCCGGCCCTTCCCGCACGTCGAGGCGGGGGACGCAGGGCCCTGCAGCAGGATCTCGGCTAGTTTCTCAAGGCGGCCAACCTGTGAACCAACACAACTCCTGTGAGGGAGGACGAGGGGCAGAAGCACTCTGACCTGCTGTGCGCTCAAGGACAAGACGCCCACCCTGGGTGCCAAAGGCCCCGCACCCATCCATGGAGCCGTGACCCTCTCCTTTCAACTTCAGCTTTGCATGGCTGCGTGGGGACAGCAGAGGAAGGCTCGGGGAATGACCATGCGTTGTCAAGAATCTGGTATGTTAGGGACAGCAGAGACCGCCTTTCCTCAAGCGAGCAGTGGACAGGTGTGGGAGTACCATGGCTGACACACAACACAGACACTGAACAAGGAGCAGGGGAGAGAGGTGATCAGATGGGCCCTGGACTGGGCCTCGGGGCGGGGGCCTCCTGGAAAGAGCGGTACTCGCTGGGCCAAAGTCTACCACACAAGCGCTCCCCCTAAGGCCTTGCTGCACCTCCCTTCCCCCACATCAGAGCACAGGTCGGGGGCACCGAGCCCCTCCCCCACAACCCTAGCGTCAAGAGCATGGAGGAGGGACCGGGGCTGCACCTCTGGGGCACCGAGCCCACCTCCGGGACAGCTGGTCCTCCTGGCTGCGCACGGAGCTCTCCCCCACGGCGGAGGCGCCCTCGGGCAGCTGGCTGAGCTGGTCCAGGACCTCCAGGCCGTTCTCCTCGGCGATCTGCACGATGAGACTGTCCACCTGCTCCTGTGGCGTGGTCAGCGTGGTGGCCGAGCTCATGGAGTCCTCCATTACCTGGGGGTCACGTTCTGGGCAGGTGGGTGCAGGCCCCAGGAACCTCCCCTGCAGCCTCAGGAGGACCGCCGCGGCCCCGTTTCCGGCCACCCATCTCAACCACGTTTCCTGCCCGCTCCCTCCACCCGCACGAGGCTCCCGCCCCCACTCTCTCTAGGGCGCTTCCTCCAGCGCTCTTAGCTCCCTGGGTGTTGAGCTGACACGTCTGCACACAGCCTCTCTGGCCAATCACTGGGAGAGGCCCCCACACCCTAGCCCTGGGCCTCCCTCTTCTCTGCTAGGCCTCCGTGTGCCGACTCCAGCCTCCACAAGACTCGGGTGCTCTGGAGGTGACCCCCTCCCCCCCCGCCACGGGGCACCGCTAGGGAAACACATGCGTGGCCCACCACGAGCCGCCCCCCGGATGCACCCCTGCACACCCAGACCACGGGCGACATACCGACGTGTGCACGTCCAGATTCTGCACCTGCTGCTCGAATCTGTCCATCACCGCAGAGACCTTCTGCAGGTCCATGGTGCTCAGCGCCCTGTCCAGGGCTTTGGTCACCTGCGCCATGTTCTTGGTCACCTGGCACGGGAGAACGTGAGGCGACGACAGAACTAAAGGAAGGACGGGCCCTCTGCACCCTCCCCAGGCACGCAGTCCCCCCCCCCCCCCCCCACAAGGCCCACAGGACTTCAGGCCCGGCCCAGCCAAGCCAGGTTCAGGACAGGCTGCAAGGCTCTCTCCTGGCAGGTCCCCAGACCGTGGGCACTGAAGAAGACTGAGGATGCCGCGTCCCGGCCTTTGGTGCTGCCCTGACGGTGTCGAGTGATCCCTACTCCACGCCCAAAGGGGTCTGGCGTGGCTCCCCCGGCCCAGCCAGGCCCCCCGGGCCTGCCGGCAGAGGCCGGTCCTTGTGGCAGGCGACCCCGGGCACGAGCACTCACCCCCTTCATGGTCACGGCCGTCTGCACCTTGGAGGCCACCGCGTCCACGCGGGATGCCATGCGGAGCCAGTTCACACCTTCATTCTTCTTGCGGATAGCATTCTCGGCATACACGCGGGCGCACTCCACGTTCTTCTGCTGAAGGGCCTGAAAGTCGGGGAGGCACCAGCTGGGAGAACATGGCTGTTTGTCCGAACCCTGCCCGCCCTGCTCAGGGACCTGGTCCTGGCTTTGCCGAGGGCGAGATGCGCTAGCGTGGGGCAGCCCCTTCCGCCTGCGGGCTTCGTGAAAGTGCAGAGATGCTAGGCCCCAAGCCTATCCGGGAGCTGGGGTGTCCAGGCCGGGCGCCAGACCAGCCCGCACTGAGGGCTGAGCAGGAGAGCCGGGCCCGGCCTCTCTCCTCCCGCCGCGCTCCCTCTCACGAAACCGGGGCGGGACACGCTGGTGCCGAAGCCAGCACGACCGCGGGGGAACACGAAGGACCCAGAGTGGAGCCAGCCGTCCAGTTTCCCCTCTGCCCTGGGAGCCCCCAAATCCAACACCCCCAGGATCTGCTGCACCTGTAAACGGCTGCTAGAAAGGCCCGCCTGAGAGCTGGCAGACCCCTCCCACCTTCCCCTCCGCAGCGTGCACACCGCCAGCCCGGCCCTTCGCCGGCGGAGGGGCTGCCTCACCGCTGCCCAGGTTCTGAGGCCCGAGGCACCAGGTGCGGAAGGAAGAGAGCCGGGAGGGGCCACGGCAGGGGTGGCCGGAAGCCCGCCTCCCACACGGTTTGTGAGAAAGCAGGTTCAGCACTTTGGAAGTGAATAAAAGGCGCGGACAGTCAAAGAAACAAAGGCAAGGCAGGCACGGTCCTTTGGCTCTGGACACTCTCGGGGGGCCGGGGGGCAGACCGGAGCCACCGCAGGCCTCGAGCTGGCTCCTGTGAGAACAGCCGCGGGCAGCGCCCCCCACACGGAAAGAAGGCGCCAGCACAACCACAGACGCGGCCTCACCTTCTTCACTTTGGCCTGTTCCGCCTTGGAGTCCTTCTCTGCCTTCTTGGCCAGCTTCTCCAGCTGCTTTGCCGTGAACTGAGCGGAAGCAGGACACTGAGGTCGGACAGAGCCTGCCCTCCGGCACGCCCCCCACCCTCACCGGCACCTCCCTGCCCCCATTCCGCCAGTGTCCTCACGGCCCAGGGCTGCACGAGGGGGGCTCCCTGGGTCTCTGAGGCTCGGGGGAGAGGGAGGGCCGTGAGGGTTTCCTACAAGGTCCTCGCCCAGAACACCCTGCCCAAACCCTCCCCCGGAGTGGGAAGTTAAAAAGGCAACTCACGCAATCGCCACTACTTATGGATTTTCAACGTACGCGGAAAAAACTTGACAGTGTGTGTTTCAAGCTACCCCAAGTAGCCTGGGGAATAATTCACAATTCCCAGGGGACACACAGCTCGGCGTGCTCTGGTCACACGGTACCGTGTCTGGGAGGGGCTGCTGGGCAGCGAACGCGTCGCCCTGGTACCTGCCTGCCAAGTACCGCAGCCCCTCTGGGAAGCCCGGTCTGGAAGCAGGATGATGTGGCACGGGGCTCCCACGTGCAGGCCTCAGCCCAGGGGGGCCCCTGCACTCGCTAGATGTGGCGGGGTGGGGGAGGGGCCGCTGCCTGACCTGGAGCCACAAACACCGCCCTCTCGTGGGCGTCCCCCCACTGGCCACTTCTGTCCCGGAACATCCCAGACACGGCCCAGCTGAGGCAACCCGACATCTACTTGAAATATATCTCAATCTGCAAAAGTGTCACATACCCAAGGATGGCCCTCTTTGCGAGAGAATTCTGTCCCCAGAGCCCTCCCTCCTCCCTTTCTTTCTCTTAAAATCTCAGAGGGAGCGAGCGCGAGAGCGTGCGCATGCGTGAGTGGGGGAGGGGCAGAGAGAGAATCCCAAGCAGGCTCCATGCTGTCAGCGCAGAGCCCCACACGGTGCTTGATCTCGCAAACCGTTCGACCCCACGATCCACCCAGGAGCCCCGCCTTTTTTCTATATATAGCCCCTTGTCCTTCCGCCAACGCGCTCTGAGGCACCAGCCCACGTGTTCCACTGGCCAGTCCTGGGAGCACATGCAGAGGTGGGGCCCCTGCGTCACCCAGCGTCACACGGGCCCTCCTGACTGCTCCTGCACCTCTCACTCAGACGATCCGACCTGTGAAAACCCACCTCCCCGAGTGCTGTGCTCACAGTGCTGGGCTCACAGGGCAGGGCACGCTCTCGAAGGTCGCCCAGCCATTCCCATTCACTGCTTAGGTGCTTTTACATCAGTGTCTGCTGCACCTAGCATTCCGACCTTGCTTCCTTCAGACTCGGTAAGCCCGCACTGTCCGGCAAAGGAGCCACTAGCCACATAGGGCTATCTAAGTTCTAGTTACCTAAGATGATGTACAAGTAACGATTCAGTTCCTCAAACCAGCCACATTCCAAGGGCTCCGTGTGGCTGGCGGAGGGCAGCACAGATCTGAAGCCCTCACCGCTGCAGAGGGCGGGTGGATGCTCCCTCTCGGGGCCGTTTGTCTGTCCTACTGGAAAGGATTTCTTTTGTCTGCCCACCTCACACTCCTCCTCTGCTTAAGGGAAAAATCCAGATTTTCCTGACTCGGAAATGCAGCCCTGAGCACGGTCCACAAGGTGGAAGCTTGCCGAACAAAGTGCCTGGGTGCCGCCAGGTGCTCCCCACTCCCCACTCCCGGCAGAGCTGAGCCAGCGAGACGCGGAGACGAGCTATTGTGAACGCCTTTGCACGTCACTCCTGCCCGGTCTGTCCCAACTAACCACGGGTGGTTATGGAGAAGCTTGCCCTGGGCCAGTCATAAGAGGCCGGCTCCGCTGCCTAGAACGCTCTCCTTCGATAGGATTTTAAAGAATTGGAAAGCACAGTTCTACGTGCCTATCAAGGGACGCACCGAACACCCAAGTTGTGTCTTTTCAACGTGCTCGCTGTCTCATGGACTCGCTCACTCAGCTGCTTCTGCTCAGCCCAAGACAAGGAAAGAAGCAATGTGCCATGGAGCCGATTCGATGCCCCCCTTCGTCATCAGTCTGGGTGAGCACCGTGCAGAAATCTGTGCTTCTGACTGCGACTGCCAGCAGCTGACCTCATCTGCCAACCACCAGGACAGGGTTGGGGTGAAAGGTCATTTGGTACATACCTTCAACTGGAACAGGGTATCTGCAAAAAAAAAGGAGATGGTCTGAGGATTCCAGCTAAGACAAGGGGGCCCTTCTAACAAGCAGAGGGGGCCGCTAAGACCCTCCTGGACACAAGGAGCCGGATCAGGACGCAGGCATGGATGGGGCCTTGCTGGAAGCCCAGCCCACACTGGAGGCAGAAGCTGGACCGTGTGCTACCTCTGTTCCCCCACTGGCCAGAGGGCTTGGGCAAACACAGTTTCCCTAACCTGTGACTCCTTCCAGAGAACACCAGGATGGCACCGGCTGGCCTCAAGGATCAGTGTGCAGGCCAGTGAGGTCATGGACGCAGCACGTGGCCCTCAGTGAAAACCCAAGGCGTCGTTTGTAATTAATGCAACTTTACAAAGACCTTTGGGACTCTTTCCCAATCTAATACAACTCGGTACCGGAGGATATTTTATAGACACTTTCTGCCCAAAAGTAAAGGGATAAAAAAAGCAGAGTGAGGACTCTTATGCTATCGGAGAGCTGACCTACGGAGACCACCCTGCATGGCAGCTGGCATACCTGGGCCATCAACTCAGGCTCAGGAGCTTCCCTCCCGACACAGAGGAACCAAAGAGACGTGGCAGTACTGACAGCTCACTCTTGCTATTCACACACCCAGACTCAAGGACCAGACAGATCCAGATTCACGTGGAAACTCTCTCTATTTATGCAACTTCCAGATTTGGAGAATGATGTCTGAAAGGGTTTGCTGCACTAGCCCAGAATGCAGGAAGGAAATCCTGCAACCAGGAGGGTGTTGAGTGTTCACAAATGCAAGGCAAGCACCCCCCGCCCCCCGCTGAGAACCCAGTGGGGTTTTAGGTAGCCCCGTGCATCCGCCACCTATCAGTGCAGGCCCTGGTCAAGGCCAAAGCCGCCTGTGAATCTGTAAATCAGAGCTAAGGGACACTCCTGGCAGGCTCTCCAACCCTCTACCTTACGGTGTGACCCTGGCTCCCTGCCTCCTCTTCGCATGTGAGGAGCAGGAACGGGCTCTGGAGAGCAAACAGCTGTTAAGGCAAAACCTAACCCAGGAAAAAAGCTAAACGGCCAAAAGAAAGTTCCCCCAAGAACTGGGTAAACTATGGGGCAAAACCCATTTGTGGTGATGGGAGAGCTGGGTGTGTGGTGCTGAAACAACCGCCGTAGAACTTCCTTTGTGACAACGACACGGTTGTACAGTTTTTTTACGTTTCACAAAGTGAGTTTTGAAACCTATCACACCAGCCCCTAAACGTTCTAGCAAATGTATGTACCTCACTTTACCACTGATTCTTCCTGTTCTTTAGTGTCCCCGAGCACGGATGGGGAGGAGTCAGTGCTGTAGACAGTGGAGGACAGGACCAGAGGGAGCTAGATGACTACCTCTGTTTCCGCATCTGCAGGATTGGGGCATAAAGTTCCTATCTCAAGAGCTGTTGTGCAGTAGGCCACATGCACAACCGTGCCTGGCCCACAGTAAGTGCTCTTCGCCTGAGCTCTTCCTATTTTTCTTAGTGGTGTTTTGGGGGCAGTGGTGCAACTGTCTCCTTTTCTGGTGCCCTCTGACCTGACATCCCAGGACCCCAAGGAGGCCGATGTCCCTAGCCGGTATAGGAGCTGGGGGGTTGGGAGGCGGACGCTGAGGAGTCTGGGGGCAGGGTGTGGGGTCGAGGATCCTTATCGGGTTCTGGGCTCGAAGCTCCGGGGATCGAGGATCGGGGTCCAGGGCCGGAGATCCAAATCCCTGGTCGGGTCTCGGGGTCTGGGGTCTAGGCCCAGGGATCGGAGATGGCTGTCGGAGATTGAGGCCTGGGGGAGCCCGGCTGAGCCCCGCCCTCCCCCGGTGGGCGGGGTCTCTTACCGTCCATGGCAGGTCCGGCAGGGGCAGCCCTCGCAGGAACCGACTGACGGGAACCCCGGGGCCGAGTCGATCGCACCAAACAGCTCCGTCGCGCGGGAACTTCCGGGGTCACCGCCCACTTCCGGCGACCGGCAGCTCTCGCGAGACCACGACGCAAGTCCCGCGGGCGGGGCGGGGCGGGGCGGGCCGTTGCCGTGGAGACCCGCGCAGGTCGGCCGGGTTAGCTTCTGTGAGTCACTCCCGCGGCGCGCGAGCAGAGGTACGGAGTGCGGGGCTGCGCCGGGGAGCGGTGGGCTCACCTATGGGGCTTTCCAAAAGCAAACACAAACCTAGGAAAGGTAAAGGGCCGTCGGCCCGTCGTCTCATAGGCCCCGCGGCCGCGGTTCGCGCAGGGCTGGCGGGGCGACAGGGGCGCTCGGCGGGGTCCGCCACGCCGGGGGCTGGGGGTGCTGGGCGCCCCACCCGCCCCCGCTCCTCACTCCTGAGTGAGGCGCCTGAGTCCTCCCTGGGGAGGACTGTGCCTCGGGAGTCTTTTCACCCACGGAAACACCCACGTTCAGAGGGACGGACGGACCCAAGGCTTGCGAGCTTCCTTGCTTCATTGTGGGCCAAAGCAGCCAACTGAAGGATTGGGATCCAGTAAACTGTAGGACTAATTGTCCGTGTGTTTCAGGTGAGGAGCAGAAGGGGCGCGTCTATTCAGGTCCCAAGGCCAAGGAAAGGCCGACGGGCAGGCATTCTCAAGAGTCTGAGAAGCCTCCGGACACTAAGCCTGCAGAGAGCCTCCATGGAAAGAGAGGGGCAGCCAAGCGACAGTGGCCTTCATCTGAAGTCGAAGGTAAGGCACGCCCAGGAGGGGACAGAACCTGAGGCCGGGGAATGTGGGGGTGGTGTAGAAAGGAGCCTGAGTGGTGGCATACCAGTGGCAGGGGGCATGCCCTAATGAGGGAAGGGCTTTAGGACCTTTATGTAGGAGGTAAATATCCAGAATTGTCGGCGGAAAACAGCAGTTGGATAAGGGTTTGGGTAACTTTCCAGGTGGTAGATGCATAGCAGAGTCCAGAGGGACTTCGCAGCGTCTGGCTGCAAGGCAGACCCACCGTTCCCGAGGGCTGAGTGTCTTTGGGCAGGACTGTTGCTCCCTCAACATTCCGCAGACTGGAACAGGACCTGGGAGTCCTGTAAGAAGGGATGTGGGAACTCAACCCGGGGCACAGGGATCAGAGGAACTAGGACGTCGGTGGGACAGAGAGGTCAGTTTGGTAAATGTATTCACTTTGTTGGCAGCCCAGTGTGGCCAGACCTTTGCAGGTGGGGGCGGGTGGGGGATGAGGCCGCAGAAGCAGCCAGAATATGAAGCCTTTCATCAATTTTATCATGTGCATTATGGAAACGGAACTGTTAAATAACTAAAACAAGGCAGGTGTGATGGGGTTTGTGCCTTGGAGAAGTCTTTCTCCAGAATAGAGGCTACTCGGGGGCAGTGAGGGGACCTGTCGTAGGCCCGTGGCAGCAACGGAGTAGGAACTAAATGAGGTATTGGCAGTAGGAATTCTGAAAGGATGTGGGAGATAGGACCCGCAGACCCTGCTGTTGGAGGGGACGTGGGGCATCACTGACCTAGGAATGAATGGTTGGTAGGTCAGACGATGCTGGCCTGGTGAGCACAGGTGGGCTCTGATTGAGGCACCTGCGAGGTCAAGGGCAGGAAGCCGTTTGAAATGAGGATGCTGGGCTTGGGAGCAAGGCCCGGACTCCAGATCCTGCTGTATGAACCCTTGCCTGAGTGGAAGACTGCAGGAAGGGCCAGCGTCCTGGGGAGGAGGTTTGAAGAACGCTGCCGGTCGGTCAGGAGCCTTCTGGCTGCAAGTCACAGAGCAGCTAACAAGATGCGGCTGTACTGCTGAGGGGTTCAACACCTCCCAAATGAAGGGTCACAAGAGGGCACTCACGGTGGCTTGCTCAGCAGCATGCCATGGCATCAAGGACTGTTTGGGTCTACGCTTTTGCCACCCTCAGTGTTGTCAGAGAGCTGGATGGCCCTTGGCGTCACGTGCAGACCGGACTGCTGTCTCGTTCACGAGAGGCCGTTCTCCGTGCAAGAACCTTCCCTTGGAGGGTCTCACCTGCCCAGCATCGCCAGGACAGGCTCAGATGTGAAAGTTCTGGGGCTGAACTTCTGCCAGTACAGGCAGGTGTGGGCAGGTGGGTGTCGGCTGGAGAGGTACCTAGTGTCCGTCACACCCTCCTTTCAGAGGGTAGAGAGACGGTGGATATAGAGGGGCAAGGTCAGAGAGCGAGAGTGAAGGTGGGGTTTCAAGAGAGAAGGCGAAGAGTGGTTTCTCCATCTAAGGCGGCATCTCAGCAGTGACGGGGGACAAGCTACTGACATCATGCCCGTGAGGGAGTCCCCAAATCCTGATAGTCCACTGGAAGAGGCCAAATGTAAGAGACCACATGTATCATTATTCTCTTTATGTGAAGTGTCCAGGAAAGGCAAATTTATAAAGGGAAGCCTGGACTAAGGGTGGGAGCAGGGATCAGCCATAAATGGGAACAAGGGGTCTTTTGAAGGTGACAGAAATGTTCTCAATACTGGAACGATGGGTGACCAACACTGAAAGTTTACGAAAAATCACTGAATGGTATGCCTCAAACAGGTGAATTTTACGGTATGTAAATTATACCGCAACAAAGCTGTTAGAAAATAAAGAAGGTAATTTGGTCAACAGCATTAAATGTTGCAAAGAGTTCAAGTAAACCCAGAAAAGGCTGCGTTCAATAAGGCGGACGCAGTGGGTCTTGGTCACCTTGCAGAGAGCAGGATCCGGCGATCAGAACTGCAGACACCTGGTCTGCCAGGTGGAACATTTAAACTAGGGCATGAGCAGCTTCTCTCTCACATTTGTGCTGTAAAGCTGAAGAATTTCCCTATTAGATTTGGAAAAAGTAGGGCCTTGGGAGTCGAAGTTTCCTTCAACTAACCTAATCCTACAAAAGCCTAAGAGCAATGGAGAGTCCTAACGAGGCGAAAATGCTGTGTATCCCATAAATAATAAAAGTAGGTCTTACTACTATGGGATAAAAACCAGAAAGTTCTTTCTGGGGTAGGAATGAGAGAGGGAGAGGCTAGCTGACTGGAAGGGAGCCTGTGGGGACGCTGCATGGTGGTAGAAAGTTCTGCCTCTCCTGGGGGTGATTACACAGGTGCATACAATTGTGAAAACGAATCCAGCTGTGCAGTTAAGGACTGGGCATTTTATCTTCTGTGAATTGTGCTTCAAAACGCACGGAATACACACCAGTCCTTGTCTCTTAGAGCTGCACCCAAAGGACTGAAGTATAAATCGATGCGACTGACGGAGATGGTGTCTGAGATGTGCTGCGAAGTGGAAAGAGTGCGTGCGGCTGAGGACATTTTCCAAAGGCAGCCGCAGCCCCTGCTCTGCCTCCGGTTCTGCCGTGTGACCTTGATGCCCCTCCCACCTGGGCGGGGCCTGTAGCCTCTCCTTAAATCTCTGCCAGCTTGACATTCTCTTGTAACCAATAGAAGGTGGAGAAAAGTGGTTTGTGAGGCTCGGCCGGGAAAGGCGATGCCGTCCCGCCTTGCTCTCCGGAACGCAGACCGGCGCCTGGAACCCTGAACCGCCACACCCCGCCTGGAAGGAGCCCAGCCCCCTGGGGAGGCCTCGCGGCCCTGGTCTCTAAGCCCTTCCAGCCTAAGGGCCAGACTTTCGACTGAACAAACCTTCAGGTGATTCTGGCCCCCCCCCTCCCCCCGCCTAGGGGTCTCCCCGGCCGAGCCACCAGACACCACATAGCAGTAGCATCAGTGACCAGCCCTGGGAGCCGCCGTCTTGCACGTCCAGCCCAGCGGAGCCTTCAGAGACCACAGCCCCAGACAGCATCCAGCTGTAGCCACCTGGGGACCATAACCCATAGCTGCCCGGTCAAACCTGCCCTGAATTCCCGACCCTTAAAATTGTGAGAAAATAAAACGGTTGTCTCAAGCTGCTACGGGTTGGGGTAAGCTGTCATGTAGCAGCGGTAACTAGAATGGAGGGTAAGCGCTGGGGCGGAGGTGGAGTCTGACCTTGCGCTTGACCTGTGGCAGCTGTGGGATGGGTTCATTGTCTTGCTACTTCTGTAGATACTTACACCTTTGCATCACGAAACCCACATACACACGTTATACCACACATTAACACACCACAAAAATGTGCAATCGGCCAGTTCCAAAATGCTGGAAATTCTAGTGGAAAAAAAATGACCCTGATTTTTCTGCAAATAAATGACATGGAAAAAAGGTGTACTCTGGCTGCTGTAACAAAATGCCATAGACTGTGTAGCTTCAACAACAGACATTTATTCGTCCTACTTCTAGAGGCGGAGGAGTCCCAACAATCTGATTCGATTCCTGTGAGGACCCCTCCTTGGCCTGCAAACAGCCATCAAATTGCTGTGTCGTCTTTTTTTTTTTGCAAGGGGGATAAACAGATACATTTTGCCTGTGAAGGCTTTTTTTTTCAATGTTTTATTTATTTTTAAGAGAGAGAGAGAGAGAGACAGAGCACAAGTGGGGGAGGGGCAGCGAGAGAGAGGGAGACACAGAATCCTAAGCAGGCTCCAGGTTCTGAGCTGTCAGCACAGAGCCCTATGCCAGGCTTGAACTCAGAAACCCTGAGATCAGGACCTGAGGTGAAGTTGGATGCTTAAATGACTGAACCACCCAGGTGCCCCAGACTGCTGTGTCTTCACATGGCTGGGGAGAGAGGGTTGTGGTCTCCTCCTCCTCCTCCTGTAAGGCACCGATCCCATCATGGGGGCTCTACCCTCATGACCTCGTCTCAACCTAATCACTTCCCCAAAGCCCCACCTCCACATTTCATCCCGCTGCGGATTAGGCCTTTCACACTCGACTTCCTGACTTCTGGAGGGACCCAAACATTCAGTCCATAGCAGAGAGGACTGTGCAAGGACAGTTGAGGGACCTAGGAACCAAATACAGCGTGGGCCTGGGCTAAGTCATTCTTGAGATACCAAATTGAGTATTAGTTATTAATAATGGTTTTCTTAGATGTGACAAGGTTATTGTGCTTATGCTAAAAATAATCCCTATTTGATAAACATATTGCATTAACTATGGGTAAAATTATATGTCTGAGATTTGCTTGACAGTACTCAGGAAAAACAGAGGAAGACAGACAAAGGGACAAAACATTGAATCTGGGTGATGCATATATGGGTATCGTTATACTATTGTTTCCATATGTGTCTGAATATGTCCATAATTTTTTGAAGGTAGAGTGTGCCTATTTGCAATAAGTCAGCTATTTCAAATATCCTGAATGAAAAAAAGCCAATTTCAAAAGATCACATGCTGTAGGATTCCATTTATATAATCTCCAAATGACAAAATTATGGAAATGTGAGAATAGACCAGTGGTTGCCAGAGTCATTAGGGATGGTTGGGGGGAGGGGAGAAAGGTGTGGCTGTAGAGGGTTAGCAAAGAGGAGGTCTTTGTGGTGTATCTGGATCCTAGTGATCTTGACCTTAGTGGTGGTTACATGGGATAAAATGGCACAGAACACAAACTGTGCCAAAATCAACATCTTGGTGTTGCCATTGTACTGTAATTACGTAAGATGTTACCATTGGAGGAAACTGGGTGAAAGGTATATGGGACTTACCTGTACTTTCAGAACTTTCTGTGAGTTTATAACTTCAAACTTGTAAGTTTAAGAATGTATCAAAATTGGGGCATCTGGCTGGCTCAGTCTGTAGAGCATGTGACTCTTGATCTTGGGGTTGTGACTTCAAACCCCACATTGGGTTTAAAGATGACTTAAAAATAAAATCTAAGGGGCACCTGGGTGGCTCAGCTGGTTGAGCGTCCAACTTCGGCTCACCTCACGATCTCGAGGTTCGTGAGTTCGAGCCCCGGGTCAGGCTCTGTGCTGACAGCTCAGAGCCTGGAGCCTGCTTGGGATTCTGTGTCTCCCTCTCGCTCTGCCTCTCTCAAAAATAGACATGAAAAAACATTTTAATAAACTAAAATAAAATCTTAAAAAGAACACATCAAAATTTGTAGTAATTAAAATAATATAGTTCCGGTATAATCAATGAAACAAAATATGGACAAGAATAAGACCTTACTGGGGTGCCTGGGGGGGGGCTCCATCAGTTGAGCGTCTGACTTCGGCTTGGGTCACGATCTCTCAATTTGTGAGTTCAGGCCCTGTGTCAGGCTCTGTGCTGACAGCTCAGAGCCTGGAGCCTGCTTCACATCCTGTGTCTCCCTCTCTCTGCCCCTCCCCTGCTCATGCCCTGTCTCTGTCTCAAAAAATAAACATTAAAAAGAAAAATAAAAAGACCTTACTATGAGTGTGTGTATATAAAATTAGCACCAAAAGTAAGTGGCAAAGGAAGAATTACACAGTAAATTATGCTAGAAGAATTGCTTACCATTTTAAGGGAAAGCTCATGTTGAATTTTAACTTCCTGCTATGTGCTCAGAGAAATTCCAGCTAGGGGAGAGTGAATATAAGAAGTGACTACAGGGGCGCCTTGGGGGCCCCAGTCATTAGGCAACCGGTTCTTGGTATCGGCTCAGGTCATGATCTCACGGCTTTGTGGGTTCGAGCCCCGCTTTGGGCTCTGCGCTGCCAGCACAGGGCCTGCTTGGGATTCTCTCTCTCTCCCTCTGCCCATCCCCTACTTGTGCATTCTCTCTCAAAATAAATAAACTTTAAAACAAAGGACAAATGACTACAAAAATAGGTACATTTTAATATGAGTCCTCAGTGGGGATCGTCTAAGAGTCAAAACAAAGACATTGCAAAGAGATAACTGAAGAATCTGACAACGTTAAAGAGTAAAACATCTCCCCAAATCCTCTACAAACAAACGTAAAACAAATGGTAAGGTCAAAAAATATTTGCATCATACGAGAGGTCAAAGAGTAACACACAACAGATCAAGTGCTCTGACACATTGTTGATGGAAATACCGATTTTCCTGAAGACAACTTGGTAATGTGGTAGGCGGGATTCTCAGGCCCCAAGATCCCTGTCTGCCAGGAACACGCCTGAAGAATCCCTGCCCCTTGAATGTGGGCGGGGCCTGTGAAGAAGACGGGTGTTATTCCTGTGATCCCGTTAGTAATCCATTGGTTTTGACTTCAAATGGAGTTCATTCTGGGTCAGCCAGACCTAACCAGAGAAGCCTTTTTTAAAAAGTCAGTGTCAGGTGGCTGTGAAGAAGGAAGCTACCGTGTCAATCATATCTCAAAAGAAATTTTTTTTAAGCTGCCACATTGTGAGAGGAGCTGTGAGCAACCTCTACCAACGGCCAGCGAGAAAGCAGGGACGTCAGTCCCTCACCCGTAAAGAACGAACCTCTACCCGGCAGCCTGAATGAGTTTGGAAGGCCCCAGGCCCGCGAGAAGATGCAGTCTGGCTGACAGCTGGATCGTAGCCTGGACTTAGGACCAACAGAATTGGGGATGACAAATACAGGTACTGTTTTAAGCCAGCCACTAAATTTGTGGTGATTTGTTAGACAGTAATTGAAAACTAGTACAGGTAATATGTATCAAGAGTCCTAAAAAAGATTCGTGTTCCTACATGACAACGTTTTAAAACTCTAAAGAACTCTTGTTCTGAATTAGAGAACCTCAATAATGTAAAGATGTTAACTCTCCCTTAGTCTATAAAATCAGTGACCCCAATCAGAACACCACAGTTCTTTCTGGGGACTGGACCAAATTATTCTAATGTTTACCTAGGAGATAAAAACGTAAAAATAGCAGGAAACTGGAAGAGCAGAGGCACAAGAGGGATTGAGCCCTGACATGAAAGTGTGTTGCCGTGGAGAGAGCAGGGTGGACACGTGTGTCGCACCGTCACGGCATTCGTGATGAAGGCGCCAAGTGGAAGGAGTGGAGGAAAGATGGGAGAGTTCGCTCGGTGGTTCAGAGACAGCTGACTGGGCCACTGAGAAAGCAGCGACGCTGCCTCGGTCCCTACTCCAATTCTACAGGAACCAGAACACTGAACACAGTAAAACAGTGATGGTTTTTGCAGGTTGGGTGGAGGGAGCACCTTTTCACTCTGACAGACTCTAAGAGCCAGAAGAAAGAGACCGATGTGTCTGAACCATTTACGGTACCAGCGCCAATGGCAAATTTCCAAATGTACAAAAAGCTCTTGCGCACAAAAAAGGTCCAAGTGCAAAATGAGCAAAGAACGTGACCGGCATTCACAGGAAAATAACCACCACTGGACTGTGAGTGGGCAGCAAGACGCTACCTCCCCACGCGAAGGTAAAGCTTCAGGGAAGGCGACCGGGACCAGTGGGGGCAGAAGTCAGTACTTCCCATTTTCATACAAATGGGAAAAGATTTGGCAAATTGGCAAGGATGAGGGGAGGGGATGGAGACATGTCCTGTTTATAGAGTCTTAGTGGAAATATGTATTGATGTAATCTTTACAAAAACCAACTGGACAATACTTACCAAAATCTTCATTCCAGTAAATTACCCAGTAGATACACCCTCACAAATGTGCAAGTACATAAATGAAAGAATGTTCATTGCAGCATCACTTGAAAAAGATAAAAACTGCAAATAACCCAAGTCATGTTCATTAAAGGGAGCTGGTTGTGTAATGGATGGGCCCCAGACGGCGGAACACAGGCTGCCGTGGAAGAGGCCACCCCTGTATGCGCAAACATGGGGCTCAGCCAAGCCCTGCGAGCAGCTGCCGGACTCCCCCTTCCATAATGTGACCCTAAAAGCATCAAACAGTGCGTGCACATCATTCCATATGCAGTTTTTAAGTCGCATAGCCATCACCTCTTAGTCTTAATACGCAAAAAGTGTGTATTAATATAAAAAACATGAACTCCCCAACTTAAATGCAAAATACGATGAAATGCAGTTTTTTTTACTTATGATAAAAATAAAAAGGACACTCTCAGTGCCTGGTGCAGGCCATGGGCCCTTCACTGGTAGTTAAAACCATCGGAGCTGTGGATGCGGTGACGAAGAAGGAGGGAGCTCGGGGCCCCAGCATCTCACTGTACCGTCAGCCTTGAGCACATGACCTCTCTGTGCCTCAGTCCCTTCACCTGTAAAACACAGCTCATAAGAGGACCTACTTCAGAAACTGCTGTGAGCTGGAAGTCACCGTCATCTTTACTCTGGGCTCAGAATGATGTCTGACACAGAACGAGCAACTATCCACCCGCCCCTGCCCGTAGCTGGGTTCATGAGGTATTTTAAGCGGGGGACAAAGCAATGGAACCAGTGCGATAGCGTTTTGTAACAATTCTGCGGCAGTGCGATTATTCTAACTCTCCCTGCTCTATTGGGTACACGCACAGAAAGAGACCTCTCTGTAGTGCCTCAACAGAAGCCTGAAAGGCTGTGCCTCAAACCTGTAACCCCAGGGAGGGGGCTGGGAGACACAACCCTGGAGGCAAGAAAGCACTTCTGCTTTCGTCTTGTGTAACTTAAGACAACCTTGGCATTTCGCAAGCTCTGCGCAACCCTTGGAAGCTTAAGTTTAAGAGGATGTCGTGGCCGACATCAGAAATGCTAATTCTTCAGCGTTCTGACTGATAAGGTTCTGTGCAGGGGAAACTGCGTATCTGAACCTTCACCTCTGGGACAGACTCTGCCTCTTGTCTTCTTTCTCCATTCTCTCCTTCCAGGTCTGTTGCACGAGCCAGCCAGCAGCTCAGACTCTCCACGGTGGATGGTGGAAGCGTGTCTCCCTTTTTCTTCCTTGAAAGAGGCGTCGAGTACTCACCACCCTCCTGGCTGAGCTGTCAATCCATGAAAGCTCTGTAACATGTTCTGACTGCTTTTGACCCTGACCACTTCTTTTCCTGAACCACACATCTAATTCTTTTGCTCTGGCCCTAACACAGACATTCTCTGCCTTCTAGAAGGGCTTTTCCACAGACATGTTAAATACCTGGATGTTTTCTTCCTTCTAGAGAAACCTGATGTAAAGGTAAACTCGAGCAAGAAGAAAGCTGTCATTCCACAGATCATCATCACTAAAGCCTCACAAGAGACTCTAACCAGCTACGGTTCCATCAGAAGTGAAGAGCAGAGAACCATTCAGGAGCAGGCTGAATGGGGCCCCTACTACCGACACAGAAACCCTAGCACAGTAGATGCCTATGGTTTACGAGAATAAACAAGTGCCCCGAGGAGCTGTCGATTTTCACTGTGCTGAGTCTCAGCGATGACGGCAGAAGGGCCACCTGCCCTGTGAGAAGCTGCAGCTGCCCCTTTGGGGAATGAGGTCCCCCAGTGACCACCTCGGGCTCACCTGCCCCAGAGCTGCTGGCAGCTTGGCAGAGGGCAAGAGTGCCTCTGGCCCAGAGAGTGAACGTTGCGGCAACGAGCGAATCAGTAACCCTCTGGTGTCACTGCCGGTGCAGAGTGATGAACAAATGGCAGGCAGCATATCCCAGTCTCTTGCTGGGCAATTTAAAATCCTTCCCATTCACTTCCGAAGGGGTGTGGCGTAAGTACTCGGCAGTTACGGTGAACGAGACGTCCCCCACACTTGGACAAAAGGTTGGACTCTGAGGACTCCACTTTAAGGTGTCACGTCCCAGAACAGGGACGTGCACAGTCACCCTGCGGGGCCCACGGGCTCCGAGCTTGACTGTAAGCTGATGCCGAGTATTAAAGGATCCAGACAAAGAATGTGGAATTGGGGTGGGGGCACCCATGGCACGTAGAACTTGGGCAGTGGCCTTGCCAGAGCTGCCGTGGGACGGGGGGAGGGGAGCTGACAACGTCCCCTCTTTCTGGCTGTGCATGAGGGGTCCCAACAGGAGGGGCTGTTCAGGGAAGCCCTGCTGGCGTCCCCTCACAACTGGCAGCTCACGGGTCAGGCTCCACTCTCCTCCAGAGCGGCTGGAGGGAACACCCCGCCCTGTCTGGTCCGACACAGTTAGTCTCGTAACAGAATGTGTGTGTCTCCTTGGTTGCTAGAACGGTCAGCAGGCTTTACACTTGGTCTGTATGTCTCTATCAAAGATTTTGTGTTTCAAGCAACCTCTACACCCAGCGTGGGGCTCAAACCCACAACCCCGAGGTCAAGAATTGCACGCTTCACCTACTGAGCCAGCCAAGCACGCCTCTGTCTCTGTGTGTTGATGAGAATCATACCCCTTTAGTATTAAATAGTACAACTGACTTCCAGTTTCAGTATAAACCCCAACATAATAAATCTCATACTGACATTGTTTAACAACACGTTATTAACATCATTACTTGTATTCAATACGTTTACTTGCGCATCCTGTCACAACTGAGTGTGTGTACAGAAGAATCAAGCCCATGCAAATGTGGACTTGACCGCACTGGGCCAGCACACCTACCTTCTCCCTAAAATTTCTAGTACCCAATAATTTCTATTTAAGGAGCGCCTGGGTGGCTCAGTCGGTCAAGCGTCCAGCTTCGGCTCAGGTCACGATCTTGACGGTCTGTGGGTTCAAGCCCCACGTCCGGCTCGGTGCGGACAGCTCAGAGGCTGGAACCTGCTTCAGATTCTGTGCTTCCCTCTCTCACCGCCCCCTCCCCACTTCCGCTCACACTGTTTCTCTCTCAAAAATAAACATTAAAAATTAAAAAAAAAAATCTATTTGACCTAGAAATTGCCCTCTTCCTACCCCTGCCCTGAGAATCTCAAACAATCTAAAAACTATACCTACCAAGGCACTATTTCTAATTTCGTTATTAGCTAGAGGCTTAGCTTATGAATGATTAAAAAGGGGCTGGAATGAACTGAACATAATTAGTTTAAACTAAAATGATTCTAAGTTATGATTAATTTCATGATTACCAAATGTCCTTAGCCTATATTAATATTAGCATTTACGGTGTAGTCCCATGCACGGGAGGCCTTTCCTGGAACCCTATTTAATGCTCCACCCCCGCGCCCGGCACGTCCCACTCACTGCCCGGCCTCAGTTTTCTCTTTAGCACGCGTAACTCTCGGGCCATCTATTTACTTACCTCGTTTGGCTGCGTCCCACTAGAATGGAGGGTCCACGAGGGCAGAGCCTGACAGGGCCCAACACGTAGTGGGTGCTCCACACTCATGGGTCAGGGGACGTCCGTCGCAGCGTCCCATCCATTCTTGCCTTCCACACCCTTCCGACGCGCCCTCCGCTCCCTGACCCCCGTAGGTCCAGCCCAAGCCCCTCCCGGCGTAGCTCCAGATCGGCCCTCGCGAGCTCCAAGGGACTCCCCAGCTCCTCGGACTTCGGCCTCCCCCTCCTCCGGCAGGCGTTCCTCAGCGCGCCAGCCGGCTCAGGTGCCCCCGCTTAAAACTAAAATAAGGCCCAAACCTCGGTGCTGCGAGGAGACAGCAGCAACCGACGTCCTCCAGGAGCCTTCGGGAGGCTTCCGGGGAAACCTTTGCTAAAGTGGGCGTGTCCCGGAAGTAGAACAAGCGCCCGCGCGCGAGAACCTCGTTTGCGCCTGCGCACACGGGGAGCAGGGTGCCGCGCTCGGCATGGGGGACCCGGAGTCAGAGCCTGAGCAGATCCGTTTGAAGTGTATCCGTAAGGACGGCTACTTCACGGTGCCTCCAGAACACAGGGTGCGACGGGGGGGCCGCTCGCCGTAGCTCCGCCGGGGGCAGGGCGGGACCGAAACGCCCTGGAGCCCCTTAGTGTCGCGCTGAAGCGTTGAGGTTGCCGCCGCCGCGGGCGGGAACGACAGTCCCAGAGTTCCTCGCGGCCGGCGCGGAAACCGGCGGCGCTGCTCCGGGGCCGAGGGCCTGGGCTGGTGGCGGACCGCGGGGCCGGTCGCGCTCCGCCGAGGGACGGGCGGGCTGTCAAGCAGCCGGCCTCCTCTGGAAGAACAGGCTCTGGGCTCTACCGCGGGCGTCGCTTCGTTTTGCGCCGGGGCCGGGCTTTGCGGGCTGACCCGGGAGCCCTTTGTGTCAGGGGGCAGTTGGCCCGTGGAAAGAGTTGGAGGCGTGGTCTTGCCCCGCCTGACACCCGGCAGCTTCCGTTTGTGTCTTGCTCTGTGCGAGGCCTTTGCGTGTGTTACTGTCATTTAGTCCTCTCGGCGACCCTTTATAAAGGTGAGGAACGTGAAGCTTAGGGGTGTGGAGTGGTTTTACCAAGGGAGACGGCTCGTGCAGGTGCAGGTTTGAACCCTAGTGTTTTAACTACTTACTGGTGCTGAGAAGCCGGAAAGCGTCATTAGCACACTGGCGGAGTGCGCACCTAGGGCCACCTGGAGCAGTCGCTGGCCGTTATACATCACTCACACACACAGCAGGTGCGCGCAGCTTTCCGAGTACGGTGCAGGAGTGAGGGGAAACCTCTCGGAGGGGAGCTGGGACATACCCAGATGAGGACAGAGTACACAATAGTAGGTGCTTCAAGATATGAAAGTATCGGGATTTTAGGGGAAGAATTGTTTGCAGCTGGGGGAAATTTTTTTGTAAAAGAAATTTGCGTGGAGGCGCCTGAGTGGCTCAGTCGGTTAAGCATGGGACTTTGGCTCAGGTCATGATCTCATGGCTCATGTTCCAGAGCTGCCGCGGGCTCTATGCTGACAGCTCAGAGGCTGGAGCCGGCTTCGGATTCTGTGTCTCCCTCTCTCACTCTGCCCGTCCCCCACTCATGCGTAGTCTGTCTGTCTGTCTCTCCTTCAAAAATAAATAAACAGTAAAAAAGAAAAATCTGTACAAAGGTGGCGTTTCTGCCAGGCTAGTAAGTGTGACTAGGATGTTGACGTGCAGAGACAAAGAGGCCTGGCATGCCAGATTTAGAGAGTGGCAGACGCAACCTCACGGAGATAAGAGACACAGTGTGACTAGGAAGCACCAGGGGTTCCCCCAGGAGAGAGGATGTGAGAAAGCACTGGTGGGCAGAGGAAGCTGAGGTGAGATCATGGAAGGGCTCAGTCTGGGTGATTCTGACCTGGCTCCAGAGGTGGTGGGAAGGGAGGAGATGGAAGGCAAGGGCTGGGAAGAGAATAGAGGCAGCAAGGCCAGAGAGAGACTGTTAGAATTTGAAACTTGCCACATGTGCTTCCTGGACCCAAAGAGACATGCCCATTCGGTCCACCTACCAAAGTACTGCATTACAAAGGTGCATCAGGATACAGGCTCTCTGCTAGGACAGGAACCCCTGAATATAGTGGGTTAAGTACAGGACTTTCTTTCTCCCTCCCCTAACTTTCCAGAGAGAGGCAGCTGTTTTCCACGAGGTGGGCCAGGCTCTCAAGCTGTCTGCCTTGTAGATCTCCCTCCACGTCATTCAAACCCCACCCTGCTTCAGGAGCAAAAAGGAGTGGGTGGCAACCAACTTCCTTTGACCGGGAAGTCCCTTCCTTGAGGCCTTGGTCCTTTCTGCTCACATCCCATTGGCCAAAATTGAGTCAAATGGACAGACCTAGCTGCAAGGGAGGCTGAGAAATCCAGCTACCAACAGGTTGGCCTCACGCCACTGGACAGTGTTTCCTAACTAGAAAAAGTACAGCGTGGATGTTGGGGATGGCTTGTCTCTGCCACAGATGAGTTTCCACTGCGTTTGATAGATGCTTTGTGAGGATCTAGGAGCTTTGTCCATCTCCAAAGCATAATTTAGACCAATGCTGCTCACTATTCCTCTTGTGATTGTGGAAATGTTGCTTTCTGACTCGTCCGGTATGGTTACCGTAAGCCACATAGCAGTGTGGAGCACGACACACATGGCAAGTGAGGAAATGAAATACTAATTTTAGTTAATTTTAACCATCCATGGCCAGTGGTTATTGTTTCCAGGCAGCCTACATCTGGACCGTGGGATTGGAAGGGAACAGGCTATCTGTGATGATGCATTCGAAGTGTCTGCTCCCCCAGTAACATCGTCCCCCTTTTCTCACTTGAAAAGCCCAAGTGTGTGGTTGTGTTTCTGTTTGGTGAGCAAGACACGAGTGAGCTCCCTGGTACAAATTAAATGTGAAATGTCCACCTTTAGTTGTTCGTTAGCTGGCCAATCCCTGCACTGCCAGCACCTCTGTCTTTCAGTTGGGACGGTGCCGGAGTGTGAAGGAGTTTGAGAAGCTGAACCGCATCGGGGAAGGCACCTATGGCATTGTCTGTGAGTGGCCAAGATGGGAGGTCTGGGGTTCAGGGGACTGTCCCAGCAGTTGAGGAACTTAACACCCATTGCTCCACAGCCAGGGCAGAATTTCTACAAGTGAATCGGATCTGTGGTATATTTGCCATAAATTCCACACCATGTCTGAGTAAATGTAATTTATTCAAATTGCATCTGCAACCCTGACCTGCAAGTTGGGGCAACTGTTACAGCAAAATGCAGAACTTCCAGAAGCAGCCGGGGCTGCAGCCTGTGGCAGCTGAGATGTTGGTATACCTTATACTACTGGGGTTCGGAAGCTGCGCACTTTAGCACAGGGCTTTGAGGAGCCTCCTTGGCACAATATAAGGGATTTTTTCCTGGATAAAGTATCTTATTTGCTGTTAGAACATAGTAACAACAGAGAGCAGAGCAGTGACCCGCATCCTGACTCTAAGGAGAAACACTGAGAGGGAGCCTGTTGTAAGTAGCACCCTCTACCCAGGTTAGATGAGAGGACTCCCCCAGAGAGCCTGTGTCTGGTGGGGATGCGGGCGCTGCTTGCATGGTGAGGACCTAGTGTCAATGGGCATCCAGTTATCAAAGAAGGGAAAGGGAACCCGCAGGGTTCTGAACGAGGCCCCTGTGTGGCACAAGGGTGGGTGATGTGGGATCAAGCCTATTTGATCATTCCATCATGGATGAGTTTCCATTCCAGATAGGGCCCGGGACACCCAGACGGATGAGATTGTTGCCCTGAAGAAAGTGCGGATGGACAAAGAGAAGGACGGTGAGCTCAAAGTGGGAGGGGTAGAAAGGTGCCAGTTGCCCAAGGTTCCTTCTGGCCTGGGGTGGGGGTTGCTGAGGCCAGGTCTGATCGCTGAGGTCCTTGTGTGCAGGGGTGGGGGTAGCTGAGTTGCAGGTCTTGTTGTAGGGGACCTTGTATTCAGGGGGGGTTCCTGAGGCCAAGTCTGGTTACAGGGATCCTTGTGTGCAGGGGTGGGGGTAGCTGAGGCCAGGTCTGGTTACAGGGTTCCTTGTGTGCAGGAGTGGGGATTGCTGAGTTGCAAGTCTGGTTGTAGGGGACCTCGTATGCAGGGGTGGGGGTTCCTGAGGCCAAGTGTGGTTACAGGGATCCTGTGTGCAGCGATGGGGATTGCTGAGGCCAGGTCTGGTTGCAGGGGTCCTTGTGTGTACAGGTGGGGGTTCCTGATTTGCAGGTCTAATTTCAGAGGTCCTTGTCGGCAGGGATGGGGGCTGCTGATTGCAGGTCTGGTTGCAGGGGTGGGGGTTCCTGATTTGCAGGTCTAGTTTCAGGGGTCTTTGTCTGCAGGGGTGGGTGTTGCTGAGTTACCAGTCTGGATGCATGGATTCTTTTCTGCAGGGGTCGGGGTTCCTGAGTTGCAGATCTAATTTCAGGGGTCCTTGTCTGCATGGGTGGGGGTTGCTGAGTTCCGGGTCTAGTTTAAGGGGTCTTTGTCTGCAGGGGTGGGGGTTCCTGATTTGCAGGTCTAGTTCAGGGGTCCTTGTCTGCAGAGGTGGGGCTGCTGAGTTGCAGGTCTGGTTGCAGGGGTGGGGGTTTTTGTGTTGCAGGTCTAATTTCAGGGTCCTCGTTCTCAGGGGTGGAGGTTGCTGAGTAACAGGTCTAGTTTCAGGGGTCCTCATCTGCAGCGGTGGGTTCCTGAGTTGCTGGTCTGGTTGCAGGGGTCCTTGTCTGCAGGGGTGGGGGTTGCTGAGTTACAGGTCCAATTTCAGGGGTCCTTGTCTGCAAGGGTGGGGGCTGCTGAGTTGTAGGTCTGGTTGCAGGGATCTTTGTAGGGGTGGGGGTTGCTGAGTTACAGGTCCAATTTCAGGGGTCCTTGTCTGCAAGGGTGGGGGCTGCTGAGTTTCAGCTCTGGTTACAGGGGTGGGGATTCCTGTGTTGCAGTCTAATTTCAGGGGTCCTTGTTCTCAGGGGTGGGGGTAGCTGAGTTGCAGGTCTGGAAGCAGGCGTGGGGGTTGCTGAGGTGCAGGTGTGTCATAGGGATGAGGGTTGCTGAGTTGCAGGTCTGGTTGCAGGGGTGGGGGTTGCTGAGTTACCGGTCTGGATGTGGGGGTGGGGGTTGCTGAGTTGCAGGTCTGTCTGCAGGGGTGTGGGTTGCTGAGTTTCAGGGGTCCTTGTCTGCAGGGGTGGGGTATGCTGAGTTGCAGGCCTGGCTGCAGGAGTTTGCAGGAGTGGGGGTTGCTGAGGCCAGGTCTGCTTGCAGGGGTCCTTGTCTGCAGAGGTGGGGATCACTGAGTTGCAGGTCTAGTTTCAGGGGTCCTTGTCTCCAGGGGTGAGGGTTGCTGAGGCCAGGTCTGGTTGCAAAGGTCCTTTTGTGCAGGGTTGGGGGTTGCTGAGGCCAGGTCTGGTTTTAGGGGTCCTTGCCTGTAGTGGTGGGGATTGCTGATGCCAGGTTTGGTCCCAGGGGTCCTTCTTTGCAGGGCTGGGGGTTGCTGAGGCCAGGTCTGGTTGCAGGGATCCTTGTGTGCAGGGCTTGTGGTGGCTGAGTTGCAGGTCTGGTTGCATGGGTGGGGGTTGCTGAGTTGCAGGTCTGTCTGCAGGGGTGTGGGTTGCTGAGTTGCAGGTCTGGTTGCAGGAGTCCTTGTCTGCAGGGGTGGGGATTGCTGAGGCTGGGTCTGGTCACAAAGGTCCTTGTGTGCAGGGTTGGGGGTACCTGAGTTGCTGGTCTGGTTGTAGGGGACCTTGTATGCAGGGCTGGGGGTTCATGAGGCCAGTTCTGGTTACAGGGACCCTTGTGTGCAGGGCTGGGGGTTGCTGAGGCCAGGTCTGATCCCAGGGGTCCTTGTGTGCAGGAGTGGGGATTGCTGAGTTGCAGTTCTGGTTGCAGGGGTCGGGGCTGGTTGCAGGGGTCGGGGTTGCTGAGGCCAGGTCTGGTTGCAGGGGTCTTTGTCTCCAGGGGTGGGGTTCCTGAGGTCATGTCTGGTTGCTTGGGTCCTTGTCTGCTGGGCTTGTGGTTGCTGAGTTGCAGGTCTGGTTGCATGGGTGGGGGTTTCTGAGTTGCAGGTCTGGTGTGCAGGGGTGGGGGTTGCTGAGTTGCAGGTCTGGTTGCAGGGGTCCTTGTGTTCAGGGGTGGGGGGTTGCTGAGTTGCAGGTCCGGTTGCAGGGGTCTTTGTCTCCAGGGGTGGGGTTGCTGAGGTCATGTCTGGTTGCTTGGGTCCTTGTCTGCAGGACTTGTGGTTGCTGAGTTGCAGGTCTGGTTGCATGGGTGGGGGTTACTGAGTTGCAGGTCTGGTTGCAGGGGTCCTTGTGTGCAGGGGTGTGGGTTGCTGAGTTGCAGGTCTGCCTGCAGGGGTCCCCATCAGCAGCCTTCGGGAGATCACACTGCTTCTTCGCCTTCGCCATCCGAATATTGTGGAGCTGAAGGAGGTGGTTGTTGGGAACCACCTGGAGAGGTACGCAGTCTGCTGAGCCCGCCCTGCCCGTCCCCTCCCTGTGCTTTCCCCAAGCACAGTTCGTCCTTCCCACAATCTGGGAGGGTCCTGTGGCCTAGGAGGACGTGCGAGCCTCCGTGTGTTTCCCCTTTCCTTCCAGCATCTTTCTGGTGATGGGTTATTGTGAGCAAGACCTGGCCAGCCTTCTGGAGAACATGCCGACACCGTTCTCGGAGGCCCAGGTGTGAGGCTGGGGGCCACGGAGCAGGTGCACCTCCACATTTGCGCCAAACGTGTATCGCCTTAACTGATGCCTTCTGCCTTTGTGTAGGTCAAGTGCATTGTCCTTCAAGTGCTCCGAGGACTTCAGTACCTGCACCAGAACTTCATCATCCACAGGTAGGAGGGGCCTCAGGTGGTGGGGGATGGCATCATCGGGGCGGGGGGTGCCGAAGGGACAAATGTGCCCTCGTGACGCAGGGGAAAGGTGACCTGGCTTCGATGCATTTCTCTAACTGTTCCTTGGGGCAGGATCCAGGCCCAAACAGCACCTGCTTTCCACCCGGGGGACTGACTGTGTGGACACATCCCTCCTGGAGTCTCGTTACGCACGAGAAAATGCTATGACTGGAAGAGGATGGAGTGGGGGATCTTCCAGGCCCACAGCAGTGGTTTCTTGTATCTTGGAGCAGCTGGTGCAGCCCTGGGTGGGGATGGGCACGGGAGGAAGTTAGGCCTGGGCTTGCTGCCTGGCTCTGCCACTTCCTGAGGAAGTTACTGAGAGCTCTGCTACTCCAGCTGCCAGATGGCCTTCTGCTGCCCACCTTCCCTGTTTTTAAAAAGTTCTGGGACGCCCGGGTGGCTCAGGCAGTTAAGTGTCTGACTCTTGGTTTCGGCTCAAGTCATGATCTCACAGCTTATGGGATCAAGCCCCACATCAGCCTTGGCACTGACGGTGCAGAGCCTGCTTGGGATTCTTGATTTCCTTTGTCTCTGTCTCTCCCCTGCACATGCTCTCTCCCTCCCTCCCTCCCTCCCTCTCTCTCTCTCTCCCCCTCTCTCTCTCCCCCCCCTCTCTCTCCCCCTCTCCCCCTCTCCCCCTCTCCCTCTCTCTCTCCCTCCCTCTCTCCCTCCCTCTCTCTCTCTCTCCCTCCCTCTCTCTCTCTCCCTCCCTCTCTCTCTCCCTCCCCCTCCCTCTCTCTCCCTCCCCCTCCCTCTCTCTCCCTCCCCCTCCCTCTCTCTCCCTCCCTCTCTCTCTCTCTTTCCCTCCCTCTCTCTCTTTCCCTCCCTCTCTCTCTCTCTCCCTCCCTCTCTCTCTCTCTTTCCCTCCCTCTCTCTCTTTCCCTCCCTCTCTCTCTCTCTCCCTCCCTCTCTCTCTCTCTCTCCCTCCCTCTCTCTCTCTCCCTCCCTCTCTTTCCGTCCCTCTCTCTCTCTCTTTCCCTCCCTCCCTCTCTCTCTCCCTCCCTCTCTAAGATAAATATTTAAAATAAATAAGAAGCACCTGGGTGGCTCAGTTAAGTGACTCACTTTGGCTCAGGTCACGATCTCATGGTTAGTGAGTCTGAGCCCCTGGTCGGGCTCTGTGCTGAGATCTCAGATCTTCTGTCTCCCTCTCCCCTCTCTCTGCCCCTTCCCTGCTCATGTGCACATGCTTTCTTTCTCTTTCTCAAAAATAAATAAACATTACAAATTTTTTTTTTAATTTCAAATTAACAAATAATAAAAAGTTTTAAACGGGGGTGCCCAGAAAGCTCAAATGGGCTCAGTCGGGAGAGCGTGTGACTCTTGATCTCAGGATTGTACGTTCAATCCACACATTGGGTGTGGAGATTATTAAAAATAAGTAAACTTTAAAAAGTTCCAACAGAGGATGTGGAGGAAAAGTGTTTTGGGTGTGCCTGTGACATACAATTAGGAGACAACGTAATTACCCCATGGAGCTCACTTCCTGGGAACTAGTGATCACTTTCTGTCACAGGGACCTGAAGGTTTCCAACCTGCTCATGACTGACAAAGGCTGTGTGAAGACAGGTGGGTGCAGGCCGCTGGCTCTGTGGGAGGTGTGGCCACTTGGGCAGGGGAGCAGCTCAGTCCTCACAAGCACCCTGAAGGCTGAGGGCTGGCTCCCACATAGCAGCTCGTTAGCCCTCCCCCGGTGACCCTCGTCCCCTCGTCTTTCTGCCTTTGTCGCAGCGGATTTTGGCCTGGCGCGGGCCTATGGCATCCCAGTGAAGCCGATGACCCCCAAGGTGGTGACGCTCTGGTGAGTCTGTCGGGACGAGGTGTCCCTGGTGGAGGGAAGTGTGGGGCACTGATCAGGCCAAAGCTGCAGAAGGACCCTGAGGGTCTCGAAGCCCCAGAGGGCTGCACATACTCCTGGAGGCTGGGTCTAGGACACTTCCTGAGACAGCAAGATGACAGCAAGGCTGGTGAGACCGCCCTGCCCGAGGCAGCCGGACACCCAGCCTGATTCAGACAGAAGGGTGGGTGGGTGACGCAGCTTTCTGGAGTTGCTTCTCGTGTTTTTAAGAAGCACAGCAGGGTTGTGGTTACAGAGAGGACGTGGAAATCATACACCTTCTGCCATGTGTCAGCCAGCCCCCGCATGGCATAGAGAATTCGCTGCTCACAGGGGCTGTCCAGCAGCAGCTGCCGTGACCGCGCGTGCCGTCCACGTTTGCAGCACTGCGGGGAAGAGGGGGCCTGAGCTGGGGTTGGCCATCCGCTCGCCCAGGCCAGCTCTCAGGAAGGCTGACTGTGGAGTGCATTTCTCTTTGCAGGTACCGGGCCCCCGAACTGCTGTTGGGAACTACCACACAGACCACCAGCATTGACATGTGGTGAGGGGTGAAGGCAGCTCCCAGAGCCTGGGGGAGAGGCCGGCAGGGGCCGGAGCAGGGCTGGGGTCTTTGCCAGCTCCTGGTGGGGAGAAACCTGGGATCCCAAGGGGACGTGTGAGAACATAGCTTCTGCAGCAGAAAGGCCGGCCCTCGCCACCCACAGAGGCCATCTGGCACCGGGTCACGTTCCGTGGTGACCTCCCGAGCTCCAGCCGGTCCTGACCCCAGCACGTGGGAGGCATGTGGGGCGGCACTTGCCCTCAGCGGCTCACGTCAAAGTGGCACTCGGCGGAGGTGTGTGGCCACGGCGAGCCGGTGCGGGAAGTGAGGCCCGCTCTCCTCTGCAGGGCCGTGGGGTGCATCCTGGCCGAGCTGCTGGCTCACAAGCCCCTGCTCCCCGGCACTTCTGAGATCCACCAGGTGGACCTGATTGTACAGCTGCTGGGGACACCCAGTGAGAACATCTGGCCGGTGAGTGCCTGGCCTCTGCCCTCGTCACCCCCCTGCCGAGGCCGGCTTCACCTGCCGTGAAGCCCTGTGGCTCCACCTCCCGCTTCCCGCAGGGTTTCTCCAGGCTGCCGCTGGTGGGCCAGTACAGCCTGCGCAAGCAGCCCTACAACAACCTGAAGCACAAGTTCCCGTGGCTGTCGGAGGCCGGCCTGCGCCTGCTGAACTTCCTCTTCATGTATGACCCCAAGAAAAGGTGCTGACCTCGCCTGCGGGCAGGAGTGGGGACACCTCAAACCCGGGCCCTTTATAGGGGGATTTTCAGAACACAGGCCACGCTGCTGCAGAGAAGCCCCCGGACTCAGGCACGGAGGGCCAGCCGCTCAGTTTGGGTGGTCTCTGCCCACCCAGGTCACGGAGCCCGTTCTGAGTTTCCCATCTGTTTCTGGGCCCCAGTCCCCTACTTGCCACTCACCTCTTGTCGTTGGGACATTTGAACCAGAGGGCGCGGAGCCGGGCAGGTGTGAGGGACACTAGCTTCAGTGGCATCTGGGGGTCCTGTTAACAGCAAGGCCTCCTCTCCAGGGCAACGGCCAGAGACGGCTTGGAAAGCTCCTACTTCAAGGAGAAGCCCCTGCGTGAGTCTCCCAGACCCCCACCCCCACCCCCACCAGGCTCCACAGGGGGCTTGGCTTGTGGCCCTTGTAGTCCAGGGTGGGGTGTTGGGGCACGGCCTCGCAGAGCTGCTGAAGCCCCTGAAGGGGTGGTGTGGTGGGCTCCTGGCGGAGCCCAGGTAGAGGGTGGGCCCTGGGTGGGCAGGGGCTGCCTGCTGAGGCCGGTGTGGATGCTTGTTGGCCACACAAACTGTTCTCTGATGGGAGCAGAGGAAGACGCAACCCCAGGGCCCATCACAGATGCAGAGCGGGGTTCTCAGACCCGGAGCACACTCTTTCCCCATCCCCCACCCACCCGGCGCTGAACGGCTCTCTCCCTGCAGCCTGCGAGCCGGAGCTCATGCCCACCTTCCCCCACCACCGCAACAAGCGGGCTGTTCCGGCCACGTGTGAGGCCCAGAGCAAGCGCTGCAAGCCGTGACCGTGACCAGCAGGAGGCCTCTGCAGTCCGGGCTGACGACGCTGCTAGGATCCGGCTCGCCCTTTGACTGACACTGACCAGCTGCTCCAGCTGACTGCACTCCCTTCTCCAGAAGAGCAGGGTGGGTGCACCCGAGAAGGGCCTGACACTCAGTCTGGGCACCCGTGGCCACGCCCACAGCCGGCCCTCTACAGCTGTGCAGAAGCTCAGGCCCTCACTTCCCAAGAGCAAAGGGCTGCTGGGCCCATCTCAGTGGGTGTTGCTAGCGTGGGATGGGCAGACCCCCCACATGGTTGCCTGCATCCCGTCCTGGGCCCCAGGGTCTGTCTGAGGCTCTGGTAAGCCTCCCCCTCCGCCCCGCCCCAGCGGCAGGGCTGGTGACACTCAGATGGGAAGGAGGGGTCGGGTGTGGGTCACATCCTGCCTGATGGACTGGGGTCTGGGCCCTGTCCCTGCCCCCACACTGAGGCCCAGACGGGAAGGGGCACGAGTGGGTGCTAACAGAAGCTCAGAGAGATGAAAGTTTTTCTAACAGACGTGAACAGGTTCAATGTCCTTTAATGAACTTTGGGTTCTGACTCATGACGTGAAGGTGGTTCTCTGAGTGCTGGGAAGGAGAGGTGGGACAGACAGACGGGCAGAGTGCCCAGTGAGGAGGGGCCAGCACAGAAACAGGCACCTGTCCCCTCCAGTCCTGTGGGTTAGTATGTTCTGGGACCCCTTCCCCCCCAGGAAAAGGGGTTCCGCCTGCCTGCGCCCTGAGAGTCTGTCTGAGCAGGTGGCTACTCAAGAGCCTGGACCCCATCTTTACCACTGGGCCCAGGGTGAATGATCAGGTGGGAAGCCTGTGCAGCAGAGAGCCCCAGCAAGGTGGCTTGTGGGGTGCTGATTGCTCAGAAGCCCCACGTTCCACCTGGAAGCGAGCGACACAGCCTGTCCAGGCCCCACTTGCTGCCTGCCTCCCTGCTCTCTGGACTCCTCGGGAGCCTGCACACTCTGCTGTGAGATCGGATTGTTTCTCTTCCACACGTGGGCCCAACTTCCCAGCCCAGCGCTGACCAGGGCACGTGGGTTCATCTCGGGCCAGCCCTCGGCTCATTCCATCGGCAAGAGGCTAGGTGAGCCACGTACCTGGCAGAGCCCCCGGGCTGGTCACGGTGGTGCTCAGTGGCCCACGGTGTCACCTGCAGGCCTCCAAGGACACCCCTGTGAGGAGAATCTCCCTTGGACGCTCAGAGGGAGGCAACATGTCCTGAACCACAACTTACAGGGATAGGTCAAGAGCTACAGGCTGGGTGCTGGGCCCCTCCAGTGGGCTGGGGGAGGGGTGAAAGAGGAGGGAGAGGGCCCTTCGTGGGAGTAGGCATGGTGGTGAGACGCGGACACAAACTAGACTCCACCCAGCACGTTGGGACATAGTCTGGAACACTGGGAGCAGGGGGTGGGGAGCCGGCCAGCCCCAGGCAAGAGCTTTCCATGGAAGGCAGGAGCCCATCTCCTGCTTTGTGAGGCCTGGATTCCCCCACCCTGCTGTGCCCAGGAGTCCCTGGGGGGCAGGGTGGCCAGGGCTCAGGCCTGAGGAGTGATGAGGCCCAGAGAAGCACCACGGAAACTCTCTGGAAAGCACTTGACCCAGGGCCTGGCTGGGCCTAAGGTCGGGCCCCGGGCCCATCATAGAGGAGGGTGTCCACCTGTGCACGCTGCAGCCAGAGGCGCTGCTGGGTGTCACCGAGCAGCACACGAAGTGCGTGACCTAGACGGCAGGCGGGCAGGGTGGCACAGTGCGGGGCGTGCAGCTGGCGGCACGTGTCACAGCAGAGGGTGGGCAGGGCACCGGGAGCCAGGCAGCCGTGTGCTTGGTAGCCGGGGGGTGGGGGGCTGGGCCCGTACCCACGCTGGGGGCTGGCCCGCCCCGACCTCCCTGGGTCTCCAGGCCTGCTTAGCAGCTCTTGGCGCAGCGACAGAAAGGAGAAGGCGTCCGGCTCTGGCTCCGGCTCCTCCTTCAAGGCCCCGTACGGTGGGCTGCCGGCCTGCGGCAGCACCTCAGCCTCCCCTAGTGGCTCCCAGGCCCCGCCCCTGGCACCCCACAGTTTGGCGCTCTGTCCCCAGAGTGGAGGCCGGCAGGCCAGCTCTGGGGGAGGGGAGTCGGGGCCCGGCGAGGGCCCCCCATACAGGCTGGCCTCCTCCGAGCCCTCGTCCTCCTGCAGGTCCCGGTATAGGTCCAGCTGCGTCTGGAACACGGTCGGGGAGCCCCGGGGGGGCAGAGGTGGCGGCTCCTCTTCCCGGGCCAGCCGCTGCTGCAGCCAGGCCACGCAGGAGGCCACGTCCGCGCTGGCCCGCCGGGCCTGCAGCAGCTCCTCCGCTGGCAGCACGCTGGTCCCCAGCTGGGCCAGCACCTCGCCCAGGATCTCACACTCCAGCCGCAGGGCAAAGCAGCCCAGGGCTACCTGCACCAGCTGGCAGGCGGGTGGCAGGGCAGCCATCGTCAGGCGGTGGTTGTCCCTGGGCACGTAACCCATCTTCTGGAAGCTCTGGATGAGGAGGTCCTCCGAGAGGGCACCTTTCAGCACGTGCACGTAGCCCCCGGAGAAGGTCTGCGGAGGAGGGTCCCTGTCACCAGCAGGCCACACTCACCTCCATTCTGGCCTTGGCCGGCTCCAGGGGCCACCAGCCTCACCCCAGAACCGGGGCAGTTTGGGGCTGTGCTGACACGCCCATGGGAGGAGCTTTTCGGCAACGCGTGCTAGAGCCCGCCTCCCGAGACCCGCTTTAGTTGCTGGGGCCGGCGAGGGAAATAAATCTCACTTCCCTCGGGGTCTCCTCCACCTCCTGTCACCTCCGGGGCTTTGCTGAGATCTGGTCCTGCACAAATAGGGGTGCTTATCTGCCCTTCTCATCAGGTGGCCTCCCCAACACGTCCTGAACTCGCCTTTGCACTTGTCTTGGAGAGCCTTTCCCATGGAGACCGAGGCTTAGCCACGCGTTTTATCCAGCTGTGCCTGCCACCACGTGGGTGCACCACCTGTACTGTGTGGAGGCTCCACTGTGCAGCTGGGCGGAGAGCCCGGGAACGCCAGACAGGAAAGTGCCTCCCGGGTCGCATTTTTTGAGGATGACGGTCATGTGGGTCTCCCGGTCCTAAAATTCTATCACTCTGGGATCCTGTCAGCATTCCTCTGCTTCTAGCTGAGGATGACACGTCCCGCAGACTGAGCACTACCGCGTGCAAGCATCGTACTCAGGGCTCACAACAGACCTAGGACTGGCTTATTCTTGTGTCCGCTTGACAGACAAGGAAACGGGTTCAGGGAGCTTAGGTAACCTGCACTAAGCCACACGGCCAAGAGGAAGTAGGACCAGACTGCAGCCAGGTCTGACCGACACTGAAGGGTGCCTCCCGCCCCGTTATCCGAATGTTAAAGCCCTTGAACTTCTGACCAGCAGGTGTCCCCATGAAGCAACAAAGCTCTAGAGCTCACCCTTTGAGAGAGGGGGGAGGGGCGGGGGAGACAGAAAAGCGGCCGCTGCCATGGCAACCGGCGGAGGTGGACTCGCCCACGTGCCCAATGACATCAGCACCTTCCTACTCTTCCAAATTAGCTTTGAGGGCCAAATGCCTGCCCCCTCAGCAGGCTGGCAGCTCATCTACGGGGTCAGCCCAGCCCTGGACACAGCCTCCGTACCTGAACGAGTGGTGGACTTAGTCCAGACCCCCAGGGTGTGCAGGGTCCCCAGCTCGTGCCTACTTCATAGGGGATACACCCGCCCAACACTCCTCTATAAATGGGATCATGGAGGGATTAGAGTGATCATGGAACCTCAAGTTCCTCTCGTGCACCTGTCCTAGGATTTGTGCTACAGGAGCCGCGGGGCCACTTTGGGGAGAGCAGTGATTCCAGTTTCGAGGAGCAAGGATTCCGCCCCGCCCAACCCAGAAGGCAGGCACCCAGGGTGGGTGGCCTCCACCCACACCATGTTTTCAGCCCTGCGAGTGTCCAGGGGGACCTTGGCCAAGAGCTGCCCCCAAGGCTTCCAGGATCCCCCAGGGAACTCTGACCTCGGCACAGAGCATCCTGGGTAGGGGAGCCCTCTCGGCCCAGTGCCCTACCTTGATGGTGGTGAACTCCTTCCTCCAGGGTAGCAGGTACAGGTGCACGGCGGCCAACTCCAGCAGCTCGAAGGCGCGGGCCAGGCCGCGCAGCGCGGGGGCCAGGTCGGCGCGGCCCCACAGGCCGTCGGTGAGCAGCGCCAGCGCGTCGTCCTGCAGCGCCCCGTGCAGGTCGAAGTCTTCAACCAGGATCTGCCACAGCACCGCGCGCAGCGATGGGTCCCCGCACACGCCCGCGCGGCCGCGCCGCAGCTCACGCTCCAGGCACAGGCGGTAGTCCTCGGACAGCGAGCTGCTGCCCATTCTGGCGGGCGGGGGTCGCGTGTCAGGAACCAGAGACCTCTCCCCGCCAGTTGTGCGCCCCCCAGAGCCTCCACCCAGCATCCACATGGTCCCCCCGCAGCCCGGCGACCTCGTCAGCTGAGCGGACCCCAGGGCCTACAGCACCCCGCCAGCTGCGTCCCCGCTCCCGAACAGAGAGACCCCGCCTCGCCCACCAGGGAGTGCTGCGGGCCCCGCGAGCGACCGCACTACCTGCGGGTCCCCACCTCTCGGCTCGGAGCTCTTCCGCCGCCTGCGGCTCCGCCCATCGGCCTCGGCCGTGACGCTCGGGGCGGGGCCTGCTCGGGGCACAGCCCCCTCTGCTAACACGGGCGGGGCCGAGCCGGGGGGCGGGGCCTTGTGCCGCCCAGCTGAGCACCTGCACCGCGCACCTGTACCGCCAGCTGCCCCCTCGTCTCCCGTCTACCCACGGCGCCGCCGGGGCCGTTGCTGGCCGACCCTGGGCCGGGGCTCGGGCGGGCACACGAGGAACGGTGCGTCCCAGCAGCCGCTCCCTCTGAGCCAGGCGCTTGGAGCGCCGGCGCCCCTCGAGCGACCCAGCTCTGGCCCAGCGCTCAACCAGCGCACAAGGAGGTGAGCTTCGCCGTGGTTAGAACAGCAGCCTCGGGTGGGCGGGGCGGCCTCAGTTTCTCCGCGGGCTCACCTTCCTGGTGTGTGAGCGCATCATCTGGGGGTCCCTGAGGCGGCGTGAAGGTCCCTTCCTGACTAGGCCAGCGTCGTTTCCAGGCCCCTGAGCCGAGGCCGGCGAAGCTCAGGTCTGATCCCGGCCACAACTCCCTGGGGACATTTTTTCTTGCTCTGCTTTGGGCTCCGCTCAGCGCCGAGGCCACTTGGGTGGACGAGGGATGGGAGAGATTTGGTCCTCGGGAGTCCCAGCTCAGCGCAGGGAAGGTCTTCATAGACCTCCCTCCCTGGGCACCCTGCAGCTGGGTTTCTGGGCCCCTCGCCTCTCCAGGACAGTTTTTTGTTGGCCCCACCTGGGAAGACGTCTCTGAGTTTTCCCTCGGCAGTGCTCTGCAATATTGTTTTTAGATTCTTCAAATGGGACTTCTGGAAAAAACACGGTAATGAAGCGAGGGATCGATCTCCTTGAGCCATTTTGCCGGCCACCACCCAACGTGGAGGTATTTCACTTACTGCGTACTGAGCCCAACCGTAGGGCCACGCCATGCCTGAGGGGACAGGTAGCTTCTGGTCACCTTCTCCTGCTTATGTGCAGAAGGGTTGAGCTTAACCACTCTCTTCAGTTCACCGCTGAGTTCATAGTGGTCTTCAGATGCAAGGCCCCCCATGTTGCGTTCATCCAAGGCCACAGCCCCATCCCTAAAAGACGACCAGTGAGTGTGGTGAATGGGCGTCCTCAGTGCACCCTTGCACAGCCTGCAGGGCAGGACCTCCGGCTCTAAGTAGATGGTGTTCTGCCCTCTGCTTCTTCGAGTCTGCAGTCGGTGCTGTTTGGGATTCGTCTCTGTTGCTGTGACTCCAGGCACTTGCTCTGTGCTGCTCTAGGGCATGTGGCTCTTCTCAATGTGACACTAGAATCAGGGTGGGTCTTTGCTGCTGCTTCCACACAGACTGGAAGTGACATTGTGTGGTTTCCCAGGTTGAGTCCTTAAAATACCTCGTTGTCTTGGAGCGTTCGCTCTTGGAATCCAGCCATCCGTGGGGTAGCTGGCAGCCACATGGAGAGACCTCTCATGGGGCTGAATGTCTCCCCGTGTTCATGTCCACCTATAACCTGGGCATGTGAGCATATTTGGAAACAGGATCTTTGCACGTGTCATCAAGTTAGGATGAAGTCATGCTGGCTTAGGATGGACCCTAGACCCACAACTGGCCTCTGGGGTGGCTGGGCCCAAACCACCTGCCTCAGTGGCACTCAGGTTGCCAGGAGACCCTCCTCCCCTGGCAGATGCTGCCTGAAGCATCTGGGCTGGGCTCCCTGCTTTCTCTTCTTCAGAGGTGACACCTGTCACAACTCAGGGCACCCGTGTGCATTTCCCACCTGGAGAATGAAGAGGTTTTCCTGAGAGCCCTTCAGGCCAAGAGGTCCGGCCTCAGGTCCTGTCCAGTGATGATGTCTGACTCTGCCCTGCCCGGCCCCCTAGGCCCTGCAGAGCGTGTCCTGTCCTAGAGGGTGCAGCCCTAGGGGGATCCCTCTTCTGCTCCCCCCCCCCCCCCCCGCCCAGGGTCTGGGGTGGTAGAGCTCAATGGGCTCTGTGACAGTCTGGCTCTTGCTGGTCAGCAGGGGAGGTGGTCGCCCTGCTTGGGCCTCCACACGACCAGTGGGAGGTATCAGTGAGAGAGACAGATGCAGAGAGACATCAGTGACCTCTTTATTTCTGGCCGTGTCAGTGGCTGCCCGGGGCATGTAACAGAGCAGACGCTGCGCTGCAGGCAGGCGCTGACCCTTGGCTTCACGCTGACCCAGAAAGGGACGTGCAGGGCGGGAATCAGCCAGAGGCCCCAGGATGTCCAATGCCTACTGCGGAGGGAGGGCACAGCTCAGAGGCCCCAGATGCAGGTGGGCACCCTGGGGAGGCCTGGGCTACAGAGGAGAGGGGAGTGCTCAATGCCCCGTAAGTAAACAGTATAGCTTCAGACCACCTGGGCTCCAGGCCTTGGAGGCAGGGGATGGGGACGGCTCTCTCCTTGACCCCAACAAGAAACTGGCACCGGAAGCTGGCTGTCACAGGAGATGGGAAGGGAAAGCAGACCTGCCCTCTGCCAGGCCTACGGCTCCCTCCCTACCCTTGAGTGGCTGGGTCTGTGAGGGCGCACAGGCCCCAGGGGAGTCCACAGCTCTGGTTTCCCTGCACAAAGTCAGGCTGAGGAAAGAGAAGGGCCTGGCTCCCAGGAGCTGATTCAGCTCAGATCTATCATCTGAAGAGCACAGGGGCCTCCTCAAGGCCCTGGGGCAGACGTCCGGTCAGGGCACGAGTGAGAGCTGCAGAGCCCCGCCACAGCTGGCCTGCTGCCGCCCCCCCCCCCCCCCCCACCCAGAGCAGGTGACTCCTGGTGGTCCTCCGCAGGTCCTGTCCTGCTCTACTTGCCCAGGGCGCCCCGGGGCAGCAGCTCCACGTAGCTCAGGGCGCTCTGTAGTGACGTCAGGCAGTAACCCTCCTCTCCGATCAGGTACCTGCGTAGAGACAGGCACGGGTAGCACCTGTTACCTGCAGGGGATGCAAAGAAGCCCCCAGCACCTTGGACGGGGTGTCTGCCCTCGTGGGGCAGGACCTGGACACTAAGGTCGCACAGGGGTCTGTCATGGAGGCTGGGCTGGAGGACACACGCTGCTCAAGGGACAGACCCCCAGCCTGGGAGCAGGTGCCCAGTGCCCCGTGCTGGCCCGACTCCAGCTGGGGGCTCCTACCCCTCATGGATGAACTCCTCCAGGGCTGCGCATTCTGACACCAGCTGGGGGAGACCGCTTCTCAGCACCACAAAGGACAAGATGGGCAGCAGGTCGTCGGCACCGCTGTTGGGTAGAGGCACGGCTGGCCGGTAGGCTCCGGGGGCCATGATGGCTGCTCAGTCCCCATAACCCTGCAGCCCCCAGCTCGGCCTCTGGACTGGTCCTGGGCTTGCCGGCTGCTCTCCCTGCACCCCTCCTGCCCGCCTGCATGGGGGAGTTGGGAGTAGACTCAGGCCAGCGGCACCGGCAGCCACTAAAAGCGGCAACGCTGTCCCCGAATGGGGACCCTGTGCTGCAGAGCCCATGGCTGGGTCAGCAGAGGCCCCCACAGCGGAGGTATCGGGTAGCCCCAACCTCACAGGCTCGCCCTGCAAGCCTGCCCACACCTGGGGAACAGGCTAATGGAGGGGATGGCCCAGGTCCCAGGCAGCCTGCTTACTACACCTGGGATCGGAGCCAGGCGCGGCGATCCTCCGGAAGAGGCATCTAAGGGAGCTGAAAAGGTGCCAAGGGAGGCCCTGCAGGACACACAACACCCGGGCCCAAGGGGCCCACGGGCGGCAGTCTCTGGGAAGAGCATGAGAGCAGCCTGTGGCTTGAGTGTGACCCCCAGCCAGGAAGGCCTCACACACCATGAGCTCTGGCTTGCGGCCCTGCCTCCACCGCCCTGGGCACCACACTCCTGCAGAAACGCGGACAAACTACAACATGGCCCTCACTGGCTCCTCAGATGCACAGAGGAGACAGGTGGTGTGGGGCTGTAGCCCGGACTCAGAAACGCGGAGTCCTACAACTGTTTTGCCGACAGCTACTTCTGCAGCAGCCGCGTGGTGAACTGGTAAAGGGGTCTCCCCCAGCCCGACCCAGAAGCTGAGGTCTTGTACCCGGCCCTGGGGTTGGTGGGGCTGCTGGTCCCAGGTGGGTCCAGGTGAGACTGAGACAGGACCAGGCGCCAGAGCCCCAGGTAGAGAAAACGCCTGCCCTGCCTCCGGACGGTGGGGACATAGATGATGCAGGAGCCCCAGGTCTGGGGGCTCAGCACCGAGAGCAAGCTCTTCATGGAGGCTGGAGCTGCCTCCCCAAAGCGTGCAGCTGAGGGACCGAGCCCGTGTTCCTGTGACAAACAATGCTAAATTGCACTAGATTAGCCAGGCGGTCCCTGACCCCTAAGTAACCTGCCCAGAGAGGCAGGAATGCATCACCCATGGGGGCTGCAGCCCCAAGCCCTCGGTGGAAATGGACACTCTCCTGGATAAGCCCTGCGAAGCTCACTGTAGCCCCAAGGATGCTGGGGCCCAGGGGGGCCAGACACCAGGTGGGAAGCTGTGGTCCCGGTGCTCGGGGCAGGACGGGAGGGTTCTCTCTCCCCCCAGGCCTCTGCAGGCAGCCCCTCACTTGCTCACTGCCCCCCCCACCCCCACCCCGGGCTGTGGGCTTTTGGGACTCACATGGCTGCGGCACCAAGCTGGGGTCTGGCCTCAGACGCAGCCTCCTGGGCCCGGCAGTAACCCTCGGCACAGGCACAGATAACCCGCAGGACCCGCACTGTGGCCCAAAAGTGAGGCTTCAGGAGAGGGCCGAGGGGAGCCAGTCCCAGAACAACCCCCTGGCACCGGCCCCTCCCGGCACGAGTGGAGCTGGCAGAACTGGGAAGCTCCTGCCCGAAGATACTGCTCTCACACCGCTTCTGTCCTGTGAGACACACCCCCATTTTGACAGGAATAAGGTCTACACTTCAGAGGCACACAGAGACCCCAGGTCACCCTCTGGGAAGGGACCTTATCCGACCACGTTCCCCCTCCTGTCCTCCCAAACTGCAGCCCCCTCACCGATGCACTCCAGCTTCTTCTGGGGGCAGCTCTCCAGAACCAGCAACCCCAGCTCCTGGGCTGCAGCACAGTAGGGGAAGGCACCGGCTCCTGTGGCCTCCAGGCCCCGGGGCAGGAGCTTCGTGGGAACGCCTATGGCCGTCGGGGGCGCATTCCTGTAGAGCTCCATGCTCCTGCTCAGGGCGGCCTCCCGGAGGCGGTGCACGCTCCTGGGGCAGAGAGAGGCCAGGCTCAGCGGCCCGGGGGGCTCTGCCCCACGGACAGAAGCGGGGCTAGGGAAAGCTCGCCAGACTCACAGGTTCTTGCAAAGCAGAAACATCTAAGGATGGCCTCAGAGTAAAGCACCAGCTGGAAGCATGGTCAAAAGTGTGCCTCAGGGATCAACGAGCGGGGAAGGCCCCTGTGGGGGCCTGAAACTGGGATCATACCTGTAGAGTGCCAGCAGCAAGGGCCACAGTGGGGAGAAGAAAGGCTCCTCGATGCAGGCCAGGCATCGGTCCTTGGAGGCGGCCGCATTCAGGCCTTCGAAAGCCAGGAGAGTCAGCGAAAGCAGCCTGTCTGCCGGGAGCAGAGCCGGCACAATGGCACTGTGGGGACAGCCAGGCCCTCCGGCCCCAGGCTGGGAGCCCCTGGAGATCGTCCCCAGCCAGTCCGGGGTGCCCAAGTGGGCCCCACACCTGTCATCCCCTCTCCCACCCTCCTAGAGCCAGCCGCAGTGTGGGCAGAGCCGCAGGGTTCCGGCTCAGTGGAGAGCGCTCTGCCTGAACCTCCCTCCACTCCCCTCACCGCCCCCCCCCAACTTCTGTGTCCATGGGGCCTGGGGTCAGAGCACTTAGGAGCTCACAGAATCATGCCCAGCTCCCCCGAGGAACTAAGACGACAGACTGAGAAAAAGCAAAGGACAGCCTCTTTCTGAAGGGGTTTGCACCCCAAACTGTGGGAACCTGGAGGAATTTTAGAGGCATATGTAAAGACAAGACCTGAGGCCCCGGGAGATGGGAGGCCCATCCAGGGTCCCTGCTAGAGCTTTGGGCCCTGTCGGGCCTGCCTCACTGACCCCTGGAGAACCCTGAAAGCCTTCCTCCTTGGGAGTCCCCAGCCACCCTAGGCACCCAACCCTTAGAGAATCCACACACTATTCTCAAAAATGGAAAAGGCTGCAGAGACGAGCCCGTTGTCACCACCACCAGGCTGCACACACCCAATGGTCCTTGGTTCAGAATCACCAGAGCCCAGCCCTACGGGCCAGCCAGGACCACCTGGCAGCCAGAGGCTCTGAGAGCAGGCCCTTCCTCAAACAGGAGGCTGGAACGAAGCAGCCCAGTGAGAAGACAACCAGGGACTGGGGAGACCTCGGCCAGGGACCCAGGGACGGCAGCTGGCCCAGCTGCTCTCACAGAAGGGTGCATTCCTGTCTGCTCCGCGAGGATTTGCCCCAGAGAAGGGCAGACGCAGAGGGCTCTGCAGATCTGGATGACCTCGGCCATCCAGAGGAAGGCCTGTCCTTCCCGGGGCCTATCCTGGGCCTGTGGAAAGCTTTGTGCTACGTGTGTCGGAGCAGCCCCCTCCCCCGCACGCCCGTCCTGCGGGCACGCCGGCCCTCACCGATGGCGTTGTGTATGTCCTTGACGGTACTCTTCAGCTGCTCCGACAACGGCTCCGTCTTCACCCCAGAGGCCTGGGGCTCAGGCGGCCTCCCACGCCCCCGGCCCCACCCCTCAGAAGTGGCCAAGAAGTGTTCGAGGTCTTCGAAGGAGCTGTGTCTGCTCTGCACGCCCGGCGGGGTGTGTGCCAGGGGGGAGGCAGGCCCGGCGGGGCCGCCGTCCGCCCCTCCCTCGGGGGGGCCGGCGTGCGGCGGGGGCGTGGGGGGGCTGCCGTGGGTGCCGTCCGGGGGCCGAGGGGCGGGGCCCGGCTCCGCGGGGGAGAGCACGCAGTAGAGGCTCTGCGAGGGCCGGAGCCGCCGGCTCCCGGGAGCCCGCAGCCCGTCGGCGTCTGGGGACAAGGAGCAGCAGCCGGGGGCGGAAGCGGCGCCCGCGGCGCCCCTGCTCACGACGGGGTACAGCGCCCGGTACACCGCACACTGGAGCTTCTTCAGGAGCTGCGAGATGGGGTGGTCGGGAACGCTGCGCAGAGGAAGAGGCGCGGGGCTGTGGCGCGGGGCCCGGCCCTCGCCGGAAGTCCACCCGCCTACAGCACGGCCCCGCTGGACGGGTTTTGGCGGAGCAACCCTTGAATGGTTTCCTCTGGAGCGAATGTGGCAGATAAAGTCTGACCCGACCCCCCTGGACGCTAAAAGACCAGCAGGGCGGCTGGATGGGCGGTGTCTGCAAGCCCAGCCCAGCCCAGGGGGCCTGAGCGTGGCGCGTCCGCCTCCGCGTCCGGCCACCCCCGCCCGCCTCCTTCACCCCCTCCCTTTCTGATCTTTTTGGCCGCTGTCAGGGCCAACCAGGGGGCCGGGGGTGGGGGTGGGGGTGGGTGGGGTGGGGGGAGGCCCTGGTACCTGAGCAGGTGGGAGACCAGGCTGGTCACCAGCGACAGGTCCCCCGGGCTCTTCTTGAGCTGGGCTCTCCAGTGCTTCGGCCAGTCCTGCAGGGCAGGAGTCTCTGGAGGGCATGGCGGGGTCCCCACAACCTTCCCTGCCAAGGCCGCACCCCAGGCCAGCACCACACTGTCCGTGTCCTCCCTGGGGCGTAGGGAAGGCCCACGCCAACAGGCCTCAGGACCCCCCTCCCACCCCCCCTCCCCTCGGAATAGCAACCTGTGACAACCCCACCCCCCGTGCCCAGCGGCGGGGACTCACGTGGTCTTGCTCGTACTCGAGGATGGCGGCATAGAGGGCCCGCTGCTCCCGCTCTTCCGGGGTCAGGGCCACCTGACTGCAGAACCTCCTGGGGAGGAAGACAGGGGCTGGGGGCCTCCGAGCTGGGTGGGCAGGGGAGGGAGCCCCCAGCAGCCCACTCAGCGGCCCCGAGACCTGTGGGAGGAGACGCACCTGTCGGCCACCTCCTGGAGCCGCAGCCGGCGCTCCTCCCTCTTCCTCCGCAGCTGTGCCAGCAGGGTCAAGGCTGTGTCTGTCCTGAGGACCCCCATCGGGAGGTGAGGCCAGGTGGGGCAGGGCGGGGCAGCGGGGCCTGAGGGCGGGTGCTCACTCAGGGAAGGGAGCAAGCCCTAGCTGACCTGAAAGATGGGGAGGAGCCCGTGGGTGCTAAGAGGAACAGAATGCCCGACCGACCGACCGACCGTGTGAAAGCCAGGAAGGCAGGAGCCGCCACTCCAGGGCAGTCTCTCTGAGGCTGGAAGAGTTCTGTCCCACACTCCGACCCTGGCACCTTCACTTCCCCCCTCCCCGCCTCCTTCAGCCAGGACACCAGGGAAGGACAGAAAGGATACGGTCTCCTCCCGGGCTTTGGCGATCACAAGGTTCTCCATCACCTGCCGCTGCAGGGACAGGGTCTAGGAAGGGAAGGAGAAAATAAAGCCTGTTCCTTTTCCACCGGCAACCCAGACCCTCCCTGGGACCCGCTCACCAGGGAGGTCTTCTGCAGGGCCTGGCTGGGGTCCAGACGAGCCATCCGGGCCTCGTAGGCGGCCTTCAGTTTCTGGTTCTGCAGAGAGGCTTCCTGCAGGGGCGTCAGCTCCCTGCAGACAGAGACGAGCTGCTGTGCTGTCCAGGCCCCAGGAAGCCCTGGAGTGCCCCCCTGACTGTGCTCTGAGACCAGAAGGAGGTGGTGATGGGGGCAGGCAGGAAATGGGAAGGAGGGAGGAGGTGCAGGGTGGGCTGGAGACCTCTGTCCTGCTGAAACCTGGGCCTGCAGTCACCAGGCCTCCTGCGTTTTCAAGAAAAGCAGCACACTGCGCTTTCCGCATCCACACGTTGGACAACAACACGGAACTTTTTAGGGGCATCATGTGAGCCAAACAGCTAGATAACTTTGCCACCCGTGGGAGAGAGAACCAAAGCCTGCTTATTAGAAATAGCTGCCGAGGGCCGACCTCCATGCCCCCACCCAAACTGCTGGTGTCACATGTCTTCACGCTTCTGTGGTAGGAGAGGGTAAGCTGTGAGGATGCCAACTGGCAAGGGAAAATGTGTCCCGGGGTGGGAGTCCCGTGGGTAGTCCCGCCCCGCGATGGCACATGCAGAAATGAGGTAGCAGTGGCCCCCAAGGCCTGGCAGCAGCAGCGCCAGGAGGAGCCAGCCTTGTTTATCCTCCTGGGGGTTCTTCTGTCTGTGTCTAAGTGAGTTTTATCAGTTCCAGAAGCTTATATACTGTTATCTCTTCAAATAATGCCTCTCTTCCTCTTTCTTTCTTCTCTTTTTCTGGAACTCCAATAATCTCGTGTCAGATCTCCTAGCTCTGTCTCAGATTTCGTCTTCTTTCCTCCCCCTATGAGAGTCATTCTGGATATCTTTTGATCTTTCAACCAATTTGCTCATTCTTTCTTCAACTACATCTACTCTGTTGGTACAATATTGACCACGTGAGTCTGTGTGCATGTGTGTGTTTTCACCGGAGAATATAATTTGTTACTATTTCCAATTCGTTTTTAAAAACAATTTTGGTATTATATTTTCTGTTTCCTTTCAACGTGGTTCTTTATTTGCTGGGTTATACTCTCTGGCCTTTTGTTGCCTGCAGCTATTTTCAAATTTGCTTTTCACTTTTGTAACTGAGGACAACATGACTGTGTTGTGATGTGTGTCTGGTAACTTCCCCTGAACACTTGGCAAGTCTGTGTCTGCTATTACTCTGTAAATTTCTGGTTTCTTTTTGTGCTTGGTTATCTCTCACTGTGCATCATTTGTGCATGCTGAAGATGCTTTTGTCCAAAGGGGATCTGCATCTGTTTTTGCCAAGCGCAAGGGTACTTCCATTCCGGGACCCACTTTAACTGAATTCATTGTGGTTAGCTCACTTTGCCTGGACTTCAAACCCAGGCTCGGCCCACCTTCCGTTTTGCCCCAGCTTACTTCTTAGAACTTTGTGCCTCTACCACTTGAAGCTTCTGGAAGATCTCGGGCGGCAGAAAGGGAGAGAGTTTCCCCCCTTCATCTGAGTACACCCGGCGATGTCGGCTGGTCGGTGAGGGGACAGGAGCAGCTGTGGGCATGGCTGGCTTCAGGTATGTTTTCCCTGCAACACATACATGAGCAAGGGTCAGCATGGAATCCGACGTTCCAGAGATGCAGACTTTGGGGGAGATGCCCCAGGAAAACTTGCCAGAGACCCACCGAGCTTGGCAGCTGTTGACTGGGCCCTCTCCAGACACTGCTCGGCCAGCTTCAGCATCTTTGAGGTGTCCGGGGCCACAGTTTCCCCACCTTCTGGGGATAAAGAGAAAAGAGAGCTGGTCACCGTCACCTTTATTATTAAGCCGATTCTTGCCGAGACAAAAACAAGGACAAATTCACCCCCTCCTCATCTCTCCCTCCCGGGTCGCCACCCCCTCCTCATCTCTGACCTCTAGGCGATCCCATCTCCTCATTTCTGATCACCTGCTCTGGGTTTACCTCCTGACGCTATGTGGGCGCTGAGCTTGGCCAGCCCAGCAGCTGACTGTCCTGTCATCTCAGCTGGACCATCAGAGCCCTCTCTCTACCTAACCTGGCCTTTGCTCACCAGGGCCTTTACTTGTACTTACGGCCCCTCCTCAGGGTGGGCCTTGCAGTAGATGAGGACCATTTCAGGGACAACTTTATTGCCTATCTCCTGCCCTCTGGCTGTGCTTGACCTCACTCCTGGCACATCCCTGGGGCTTCTGTCCTGCATTCCCTCTTCTGGGGACCACTCATGTCGGCAGGTGCATGCTGTAGGAGCTGCCACTCAAAACTCTTCCCTGCACCCCACCAGCCTTAGTTTCTGAGCCACTTACTGCCCCCTTTAGAGCCAGCCCCTCAGCACACTCCATTTTAGCCACCTGACTCCCACTGAGACCACCCTCTCTCATGCCCTCCCGTCAAGCCCTTCTCTGAGGCCTCCCCAACCTCTCCAGGTGTCTCTCTTCCAGAACATCCCCCTGGGCGTACTACTGTGTCTTCCCCCCCAGTCCCCAACCTTGGGAGTGCCCAGAGCTCTGCTAAGCTCACTGGCTCTCTGGGGCAGCTCTGATTCTGGTGACCCCGACCTCTCCCTAACCACTGTGCTCCTGTATCGTCAGGGTGCTCAGTGCCTCAAACAGAAGGTGCTCACGATGGAGCTCTCTATTCTGCCCATACAAGTCTGCTCCCGCCCATCCCCACAGCACCTCCTGTACCTCACTGTTGCCCTCCAGCAGCTCACTGTTCCCTCCAGGGGCTCACTGTCTCCACCCCCTGCCCCACCAACCAACGGCTCACCCAGCAAATCTGTGAGGTCCACCTTGAAAGCACGACCCCAGGCCCTTCACTCCTTCCATCCCCAAGTGGTCCCACCACTGCTGTCCTCACTGTGGGAGCCTCCTGGAGGCTCTGCCTCCATGCCGGCCTCTCCCACAAAGCCTCTACGAGCTTCCTTACACCGGAACAACCCAGCTCCATGCAAGGCCACGCCTGCCCCCACTGAACCTCCTCTTCCCTGTACTCAGTCCCCACTCTCATCTCAGAGTCTTTACACATCCCTCTGCTGGGGGTGTTGCCCCTTGACCTTTACGCAGCTCACTCCTTCCTGGGCTGGGGCTCAGTGTCCAATCTCCGGTTTTGCCCCATCCCGTTTACATCCTCTTACAACACCCATCCCCGCCTGCTCCCGCAACACACTATGATGGCTCGTGCTTGCTGAGGGCTCACCAGTTCACTTTCTGCTAACGACCAATGGGTAGGACACAGGACAACCCCAGGCTTAAGACCCACCAAGAGCCAAGCAGTCCAGAATTTGTTCAGCGTGGAAGAAGCAGTGAGGCTGAGATCTGTACCTTTGGTTGTCTCCACTTCTTCCAACAGCACCTGGGAGATATAGTGGATGCTCCTCAGGTATTCCGTATATGCTTCCTGTGCCCAGGGAAGAGAAATGGCAGGGGTCAGGCCAGTAGTGGCCAACAACTCCGTCATGCCTGTTTATGCCCTTGTGGGAAACATAGAAACAGTGGTGTCTGCTGATCTCCTGAGATTCACCTGAGGCACCTAACCCGAGGTAGTTAGCTGGTAATTCCTCCGGGTCTAATCAGTAACGTTCTGCACGGTATCTGTACCGATAGCATCCCTCTTCTCCAGACTCGAAGGGAAAACATGCCCAGCTGGGCACCCATCCCTCCTCTCACTGCCTTTCTCTCCAGCACAGGAAGAAAAGAGATTCTCTTTCAGCGGGCCAGGCAAAGTAGTTGACAGCAGTTGCTGTCATTTGTCACTCTGTGCAATGAGTTTCCTTCCTGTGCAACTCAGGGCCTATTTATTCAGTGGCTTAAAAGAATAAAAAATCCTCAGAGGTAAATGAGGGAGTGCTGTTGCTGATCTTGAAATCACTTTCTGGCTTAGGTTCTGGGAAATCCCCTTCCCGAATCCCTGAATAAGTACTCCGAGGGCACACAGCAATCTGCAACACTAGAATACTGCCAGTTTCAAGGGTGTGACCAGGTTCAGGGCACGGGCATTTGGAAGCACCACATGACGTTTTGTTGCATCCCAGTTCTCAGATTAACTATCTTTAAATCTACACCTCAGGATAAAATGGATTCCAGATAGGATTTTTGACTTGTGGGGGCACCTGCTGTCCTAGAAAACTGACTTGGGGAAAGCAGCAGATTGAGGGACCCGGATGCTTTTCCTGGACATAGGCAGCTTCCTCCCCTCCTTGGACAGTCCAGTGTGGCTCAGCCTGCTTTTCCACTTGGCTGCCGCCTTTCGGAATAACACACCCACCCATTCTCAGTAACAAGCCATACTACCCTGCGCAGACGCATCACGAATGAGCCCTTTCAGGGTTCCGTCCCTTTGGGGAATCTGATTAAATCTACAGTGTCTTCTCAGAAAAATACACATTACACATGGGATTTCTCACCAGATATATTTTGGAGGGCTGCTTCAACCCTCTTGAATCCCCTTTACAGATAAAACCTTGGCTCTAATTCCTACTCTGCGACGACGGGAAAACACGGCGGGAGAGGACTGGGAGCTGTCCAAGGTCACAGGCAGACACCCGAGCCCAGCGCCCCGGGAAACGCCGGAGGGGTCCTGGACGGCACCCACCCCCGGGCCCCGCCCTCGCTCACGCCCACCGGGCAGGCTGCAGGTAGGGGGGTGCCTGGAACCGCCGCGGCGACCGCCCCCGCCTCGTTTTGGGTCGCCTCACCCGGGGCCGGTTGCCGGTATCCAGCTCGATGGCCCCGTTGGCCAGCTTCATGGCACACTGCAGCGGCTTCATCGCGCCGTCCCCGGCCGCAGCGGCCATGGCGCCGGGCAGGGGAGGCTGTGGCTGCGGCGGCGGCGGCGGCGGCGGCTGAGGGCGGGACAGACGGCCCAGAGGCCGGAACGCAGCCTGCGCGGGAGCCGGCACCGCCCGAGCACTGGACCGCAGGAAGGGGCGGGGCCGGCGCGGCAGCACTTCCGGCGGCCCTAGCCCCAGCACGCCTCCCCCAGAGCTCCCGTTGCTGCAGGGGCCGCGGCGGTCTTAAGTAGCCTCGCGAGGTAGATGCGAGCGCGTAAGTGCAACAGTCGGCACCCACATCCCACGTTTGTGACATGCCAAACGTCTGGGCCTTGCCGCGTCGCCCCTCGCTGCCTTCACTGCGCCCCGGCCCCCCTCTCCCCCTCTCCTCGCCCTTCCCTTCGCGCCCCGCCCACCCCTTCTTGCTCCGCCCCGTTTCCAGGGAGCCGAACGGGGCCCCACGGCGCCGAACGGCGGAGTCGAGCGGAAACGAGCGAGCGCAGTCCAGCTGAGCTGACGCGAGGCTCTGGGCCGAGCGGGACGTACCCTGGCCTAGCGGCCCAACCAACAGAGCGGGGCCGAGCTGAGCCGAGTGGAGCCGAGCTGGGTCGAATAGGGTCGAGTGGAGCCGAGCGGGGCCGAGCCGAGCCGAGCCGAGCCGAGCCGTGCCCAGCGGGACTTAGCGGGGCGGAGCGCCGGGCCCGGGCTGTAGCCGCGGCCGCCGCCATGAAGCGGGACCGGCTCGGTCGCTTCCTGTCTCCCGGGACGGCGGGGCAGCGCGGGGGCTCTGGCGGCGGCGGCGGCGGCGGCGCCTGTGGCAGCGGCCGGACCCGTGGCCGCCCGGCCCGCAGCGGGCCGAGCGTGGACGAGGCTGCGGCCCTGGTGGCGGCTCGGCTGGGCTGGGGCCTGGCGCGGGCCCGCGGGGACACGGGCGAGGACGGCGCCGACGAGGCAGGTGGGTCCGGCCGGGCGCACGGGGGCGGGTCGCGGGTGGGCGGGCGGAGCCGGGGGTCCCCGGGACCGCGGCGTCTCCCCGGGGACCACGTTCCCCCGGGAGCCTTCTCCCCCTCGGCGTCCCTGGGCCCCTCTGCCGACGAGGCCTCCCCCCAGGGAAGGGGTGAGAGCGGCCTCTGCCCGGCGTCCGGGGTGACGTTTCGCAAGGCCGCTGACCCTTCGGTGCCCAGTCTCGGCTTATTAAGTAATTATTGCTTAAGTTTTGCAGTCCGAGCGGCCAGAGTCAATCCTGGTTTTGCCGTGTGCTCTGTAGCCTTGAGGTAGATGCTTAACGTCTCTGAGCCTGTTTCGTCTTCCTTAAAACAGAGCTGAGTGGATAAAGTGCGAGAGGCCCTCGCCTGGCAGGTGGTGTCTGCGAGAACGTGCACATTGCTTTCGTGTGATGGATTGTGTGCTCTCTCGTTGAGTCCCCCTGGGGGTGGGGGTGGGGGTGGCTTCGTCTACACTCGCTGACAGGCTCAGGGGGTAGATCCTGGAGGAGGCTTCTTCGGGGCTGGTCTCAGGAGCAGGGTTTGAGGAGGAAGAAAGTTTCTAGCTTCTTTCTTGAAGCTCTGTAGCTGTGAAGGCATTTAGTAAAAAAGTTTGTGGGGCGCCCGGGTGGCGCAGTCGGTTAAGCGTCCGACTTCAGCCAGGTCACGATCTCGCGGTCCGTGAGTTCGAGCCCCGCGTCAGGCTCTGGGCTGATGGCTCGGAGCCTGGAGCCTGTTTCCGATTCTGTGTCTCCCTCTCTCTCTGCCCCTCCCCCGTTCATGCTCTGTCTCTCTCTGTCCCCCAAAAAATAAATAAACGTTGAAAAAAAATTATTAAAAAAGTTTGTGTATATATTTTTAAGTTTATTTGTTTATTTTGTGAGAGAGAGCGAGAGCGCACAAGCAGGGGAGGAGCAGAGAGGACGAGAGACAGAATCCCACGCAGACTTCACATCGTCAGCACAGAGCCTGTTTCGGGGCTCGAACTCAGGAACCCTGAGATTATGACCTGAGCAGAGCTCAAGAGTCTGACGTTTAACCGACGGAGCCGCCCAGGTGCCCTGTGTCTTTTCTTGGTTTTAATTAATTTATCTTTTGAGAGAGAGAGAGAGACAGAGCACCGGGTGGGGAGGGGCAGAGAGGAGGAGACACAATCCGAAGCAGGTTCCAGGCTCCGAACTGTCAGCACAGAGCCCCATGCGGGGCTCGAACCCACGGACTGCGAGATCATGACCTGAGCGCCCCCAACAGCGCAGTATTATTAACTGTAGTCACCCTGCTGTACGATATGCATCGCCAAGATTGACTTGTTTTAGAACTGGAAATTTGTACCTTTTTTTTTGTTTTTTTTTAATGTTTATCTTAGGGAGAGAGAGAGACAGACTGAGCGAGCAGGGTGGGGGCAGAGAGAGGGGGAGACACAGAATCCGAAGCCGGCTCCAGGCTCCGAGCTGTCAGCACAGAGCCCGATGCGGGGCTCGAACCCACGAACCGCGAGATCGTGACCCGAGCCGAAGTCGGATGCTTACCCGACTGAGCCGCTCGGGCGCCCTGGAAATTTGTACCTTTTGACCATTTTCCTCCATCGTCTGCATCCTGTCCCGCACGCTCCCCACCACCCACCTCAGGCTATCACCAGTCTGCTCTCTGTGAGTTGGGGTTTTTTTGTGTTTTTTTAGGATTACACCTATAAGTGAAATTGTATGGTATTTATCTTTTCCTGTGTGACTTCTTTCACTTAACGTAGTACCTTCAGGGTCCATCCGTGTTGTCCCAAATGGCAGGATTTTCTTCTTTCTTATGGCTGAGTAACATTCCATTGTGGGAGAGAGAGTGTGTGTGTGTGTGTGTGTGTGTGTGTGTGTGTGTGTGTATACACACCCCCGCTTTTTTAAATCTGTTTCTCAGTCAGTGGGCACTTAGATTGTTCCCGCACCTTGGCTGTTGTAAATAATGCTGCTGTGAAAACGGGAGCACACCTACCTTTTTGAGCTCGTGTTTTCATTTCCTTTGGATAAATACCCAGAGGTGGAATTGTTGGTCCAAATGGTGGTTTTATTCATTTTTTTGAGGAACTTCCATACCGTTTTCCATAGAGGCTGCACCAGTTTATGTTCCCACCAGCAGTGCCCGAAGGTTGCCTCTTCTCCACATCCCCACGACACTCGTCGTGTCTTGTCTTTTTGGTAACGGCCATCCTGAGAGGCGTGAAGTGACAGCTCATTGTGGTTTTGGTTTGCATCTGCCTGACGAGCAGTGGTGCTGAGCGCTCGGCCGCACACCTGGGCTCGTTCGCCTGCTGGTTGGCCGGCTGTATGTGTGTCTTCTCTGGAAGAATGACTGTACGTCTGCTGCCTGGTTTTTAATTGATCGGGTTTTTGCTTTGGAGCTGTGTCAGTTCTTTTTGTTTTAGATATTAGTTCCTTAGATGCGACAGGCAGATGTTTTCTCAGGTTTCAGTATTTCTCAGGTTTCCCTATTTTCAGTAGGTTGTTTTTTCATCTTGTTGATGGTTTTCTTTGCAGTGCAGAAGCTTTCTAGTTTGATGTAGTCCCACTTGTTTATTTTTTTTGCTTTCATTGACTTTGTTTTCGGTGTCAAATCCAAAAAATGATCCCCAAGACCGATGAGGAGTTTACTACCTGTGTTTTCTTCTGGGAGCTTTACGGTTTTCGGTCTCACATTTAGGTCTAATCCATTTTGAGTTTATTTTTGTTTGTGGTTTAAGTAATGGGGATCAAGTTTCATTCTTTTGCATGTGCGTGTCTAGTTTTCCCACCACCCATTTTTTAGAGAGAATGTCATTTCCCCATTATATATTCTTGATTCCTTTCTTGTAAATTAATAGACCACACATACGTATGAGTTTATTTCTGGGCTGTCTTTTCTGTTCCGTCAACCTATGTTGTTTGTTTTTTTTTTTTATGCTCGTTCTCTACTGTTTTGATTACTGTGGTTTTGTACTATAGTTTGAAATCAAGAAGTATGATGCTTCCAGCTTTGTTCTTTTTTCTCAAGATTACTTTGGCGATTTGGCATCTTTTGTGGTTTCATATAAATTTTAAGATTGTTGTGTTTCTGGGAAACCGTCACTGGAATTTTGACCAAGATTGCATTGAATGTGTAGATGGCTTTGGGTAGCGTGAACATTTTAGCAGTATTAATTCTCCTAATCCACGAGCACGGAATACTCATTTATTCACGTCTTCACTGTTTTTCATCAGTGTCTTACACTTTTCAGCATAAGGTTTTTCACCTCCTTGGTTAAATTCATTCCTAGGTATTTTATTCCTTTGATGCAGTTGTAAATGAGACTTTTCTTGATTTGTTTTTCTGATAGTTCATTATTGATTTTGTATCCTGCAACTTCATTGAGATTGTTTATTCTTAGAATCTCTTGGTGACGTCTTTAGGGTTTTCCGTATGTAATACCATATTATCTACAAACAGAGACAGGTTTTTTTTTTTTTCCTTTTTTACTTACTTGGATATTTCTTATTTTTCTTGGTTCATTGCTCTGGCTAGGACTTCTGACACTGTGTTAAATAAAAATGGTGAGAGTGAGCACCCTTATCTTGTTCCTCATCTGAGAGGAGAGCTCTCACCTGTGAGTATGATGTTACCCATGGGCTTATTATCTGTGGCTTTTATTACATTGAGGTACATTCTCTCTATACCCAGTTTGTTCAGAATTTTAATCATGAATGGGCGTTGCATTTTGTCAGACACTTTTTCTGCATCTATTGAGATGCTCATGATTTTAATCCTTCATTTTGTTACTGTGTCACGTTGGTTGATACGTGGATGTCGGACCATCCTTGCGCCCCTGGAATAAGTCCCGCTGGATCATGTCATGTGAGCCTTTTAAAGTATTGTTGCGTTTGGTTGGCTAATGTTTTGCTGAGGATTTTTGCAGCCGTATTCATCAGGGATCTTGGCTTGTAATTTTCTCTTCTTGTGGTGTCTTTGTTTGGTTTTGTTATTAGAGTAATTGTGGCCTTGTTCTAGATGCACTTAGAATTATCTGGAAGGTGTTCTGGACCAGAAGACCCTCCACTGACCGTATCTCCCAAAAGGCTGTATGTTCAGCTGGGAGCCCAGAGCCCAGAGCCCAAAGCCCTGCCTTTGGCTCAGACGTGGGCTTGTGTTTCTGGGATGCGTCTGGGGAAGTGCCGTGGAGCGTTCTTCCCCCTCAAGGACTGGGAGGATGGCAGATCCTGGGCCTCACCTCCCCAGGCCACGTTGCTGTCTTCCGAGGAGCACGTGTCTTCCAGTGCTCTGTGCAGTCAGCAGCCCTGCCTGACTCAGTGTCTTCTGTGCTTGCCCAGGAACAGGCCGGGCTCTTGCCATGGGGCACTGTCGCCTCTGCCACGGGAAGTTCTCCTCACGGAGTCTCCGCAGCATTTCTGGCAGGGCACCTGGGGAGAGCGCAGACAGACCACCCCCGGGGGAGCGTGTTTTCATCAGGGACTTCCAGCACCTGCTGGGGGTGGCTGTCCACCAGGACCCAGCTCTGTCTCAGTTTGTCTGCAAGAACTGCCACGCCCAGTTCTACCAGTGCCACGGCCTCCTCAAGTCCTTCCTGCAGAGAGTCAACGTCTCCCCGGCGGGCCACCGGAAGACTTGCACAAAGTAGGCATCCCCTCCTCCTTTCATCTGGTGGGCATTCAGGGGCCAGGCACCCTGTGTGCTGGGGCTGGTCTAGGCACAGTGAGCGCCGGGGAACCTCTGCAGCGGGGAGCCGGTCCTGCTTCGGGCAGCAGACACGGGTGACCACCAGCGTGGCTGGTGTGAGGGAGACGGACAGATGTGCTCGGGGGAGGTGAGGGCTACAGAGGGCCGTGGGTGTAAGGAGACAGCCTCTGGAAGTAGAAGGTCAGACTGCATGTGGGAGAGGCGGCCCGTGACAGGAGTCTGGTGAACCTGCATCTTGTTCAAGGCCAGCCCCGCTCACGGCCATGCTGATGCTTTACAGGGTCGGTGCCCAGCCCCCGCCAGGGGCAGAGGAGGGAGCGTGTCTGGGTGAGTGTGCCCTCGGCGTGTGGTCTGTGGGTTAGGCTCGAGGTGGGCTGGGTGCTGACCGGCCATGGGTGTGGCGTCTCTGTGCCTTTCCTCAGTGGACCTGATCACTTCGAGCCCCCAGGGCCTGCGCGACCTGGTGGCCTGGGTGCACGGACACGCAGCCAGCTGCGGGGCCCTGCCTAGCCTCCAGAGGACACTGTCCTCCGAGTACTGCGGTGTTATCCAAGCCGTGTGGGGCTGTGACCAAGGCCACGACTATACCATGGACGCCGACTCCAGCTGCGGGGCTCTTTTGCTGGACAGTGCGCTGGCAGTCAAATGGACATGGGACAAGGAGATGGCCCCGTGGCTCACCCAGCATCGGGGGTCCAACCCTACTGGGGCTGCCCCTCAGAGCTCCCAGGGCAGAGCGACCACAACTCCAGCCGAGACCGAGACCCTGCCCGGCGCGGACGTGGCCCCGCCTCCTTCAGATGTCAACCCCGTAGGGCCTGGCCTGTGCCCCCCACCTCAGCCAAGCTTTCCCCCAAGTGGGGCCCCAGGTAGGAGCTCCTCTGGGTTACTGGATCAGGATTCCTCGTCTGGAGGCAGGCAGGCCCGCAGTGGGGGGTGGGTGTCTGTATTGTTATGGGCAGTGGTCACTGTGTTGTGTATGGAGGCTCCGGGGGAAGTGATGAGGAGCCGACCTGAGCGACAGGAGGAGGGCCCGGGGACCCTCTTCCAGCAGTTTTTGTAAAGGCGTGCTCATCTGCCGTCTGGTCTTCCTCTCTAAGCCTGTTCGGGGCCAGGGGACCAAAGGAGGGAGAAAGAAGGGGGTCCTTGTTGTGGGACGTGGGGGAAGACGGCAGCTGGGACCTCTGAGGCTCTTTTGGGCCAGCTGCGGGTCATTCCCTGGGTCTCTGCCGGCGTCCTGGTGACATCCCGGTGGGACTTGCGTAGATGGGCTCCTCTGCCAAGTGGCCAAGAGGGAACACAGGGCCATTGTGTGGGACCCGGTCCCACGGTGCTGTGGTGTGGGGGCAGCTGCTCACGGACTTTGCGTTCAGGTGGCGGAGTTGGCTCCCCCTCCCGCTTCCCTCAGCCTCTGTTTGTGCAGTCGCCTACGTGGAGCGCTGGGCTGCTCCTGTCGTCCAGCTCTTGGTGGCACTTTAAAATGCAGCTGCCCAGATGGTTGAGAGAGAGAGAGAGAGAGAGAGAGAGAGAGAAAGAGAGAGAAAGAGAGAGAAAGAGAGAGAGGAGGGAATCTTAAGCAGGCGGCACGCTCAGTGCTCAGCCCAACTCAGGGCTCCATCCCATGACCCTGGGATCGTGACGTGAGCCGAAATCAAGAGTCGGACTTTCAACCGACTGAGCCACCCAGGTGCCCCAGAACTGAACTGCTTGGCCTTTTAAACTGCATGCATGCAGTGTGATATTAATGGTTTGATATTAATGTTTCTTTAATGTTTTGGAACACCCACAAAGTGTGAGTCGTCCCTGCCTGACACAGCTGGATCCGAACCTCTGGGAAGGGCTGGGCTTGCTGACGTGAACCGTTGGCTCGGGTTTCTGATGCCTGGTGCCGTCCGTGCCTGTGCTAGACATGGGGGTGGGCTCTTGGGCTGTGTAGGGACCTTATGGGGGGCGGGACTGGGAGGCGGGTGGGATTTAAGCCTGGAGGACCCCAGGCTCCCCACAGGGAAGGCTCTGTTGTCCGATGGGCACACGCCTCCTTGCTGGGGAGCACTGCCTGCGCTGTGTGTTGGTAATGGGAGCCTTGTTCTTTGTTTCTCAGGGCGGTTGGGTGAGAAGCAGGTTCCGTCTTCAACCTCGGATGATCGGGTAAAAGACGAGTTCAGTGACCTTTCTGAGGGGTGAGAGAAGAGTGGGTTTAAATAGCCTAACATTCCTCCTTGGAAAATCAAACTCCGCCAACCTGTGTGCTCTCTGCCTGTGTCCGGGCCGGGGCCCTCTCCCTCTCTCAGTTGGAAGGAGACGAATGGCCGAGGGTGCTTCCAGGCTCCTTGTTCCTGACGGGGGCCTCCTAGACCTGACGTATCTGGAAGGGGAGCACGACCAGGGTGGTGTGGAAGTTAGAGCCCTATGGTTGCCCCTTCGCTGCTGCTGCCTTGTCTCCTTCAAGGCCGTGGTTTCGTGCCAGCCAAAGACGTTACTAAAATGGGAAGTTGGTCTCTGGCCTTGTGTCATGACGGGATCGTGACTTGGGGCGGAGGCTCTGTAAGGAGGACGAGCCACTGTTGGGGACTGTTCGCTGCTGGGACCGCCTCCTGCTTGTCGGCTGAGAACCACTCATGGTGGCTGCCACACACTGGTCGGCCTTCACCCCCTTTCCACACTGCCACGTAATCTGTGGCCGGAACGCAGGTGCACCCTTGTCCGAACAGGGAGAAAGACAGCACGATTTGTGGCACGACTCCTGTGGGGTGTCTGTCGATGGTGAACAAGATGCTGGAAGAACCCAAGTGGGTTTGCTAGAAACACCCCCGGGACCAGGAGTGGTCGCAGGCTGTCCTAGAGGCCGCCGGCCAGCCTCGAGTCTCGTGCAGATGAGTGGTGGCCTGTGGGGGAAGGCCGTGCCCTGCCAGGCTTCGTTCCGTCTGCTGCCCTGCAGAGACTGTGCAGTTACTCACACTCGAGGGTAAAGGTCATGGATACGCAGATATTTTTCTGGCCTTTGTGACTTTGCAAGGTGGCCAGCTGACATCTGACCTGTCAGCTGGATAGGTGCTCCCAGTTAGGGGGAGTAGGTGCCTCATAATCTAAACGTCCACTTCTGGAGAAGCCCACCTCCTTGAGGTCTTCCTGTGCTGCCTGGGGCCCGAGAGAGAGACTCGACAAGTTCAGGGTCCTGGTGTGAAGGGAGTGTGGCTTCTGGGGGATTGTCGCCTTGCGGGACTTCAGTGACCCTGGCCTGCCCTTTCTGTTAGGAGATGTGATCAGAGATTTGGGGATTTTAGGTTTCTTCAGACCTTTGCAGGAGAGCTAAAACACGGAGTATGGAGATTTGGTGGTGTTTGTAGACAGGAAGTGTCACTGGAGCTGTCACGCACCCCAGGCCTTTGCTGAAGGTGCTCTCTTCTTCCCTAGAGACATCCTGAGTGAAGACGAAAATGACAAGAAGCAAAGTACCCAGTCGTCAGATGAATCCTTTGAACCTTACCCAGAAAAGAAGTAAGGAGGACAGTCCTGCCGCGTGTCCTTGGGGTCTGGGAGGGGCATCACTGGGAGCCTAGAAACCTACGTCTGCCTGGTAGGGTCACCGGGCGGGAGTAGTGGGGGCAGGGGACGGAGGCTCATCCTTCCCGGCCTGCCCTCGCTCAGCACGTTTGCTGCTGCTCTTTGGCCTGACCCCCTTAGCCCGTTGAGTGTGGCTTCTGGGGGGTGGGGGAGGCTTTCCTCGTTCAGTGCTAGGACCCGGTCTCAGTGGCACGTGACAGTGGCAGGAGGCCTGTGGCTGTGACTCAGCCTCATTTGGGGAGCTCCCGCCTTCCTCTCTGCCAGCCCTAACCCTCGGTCACACCACACTAGTGTCTCCCGTCGGCCACGGATTTCCTGCAGTAACCTCCACCCTGCAGTTCTTTCTGCTTCTGTGCCAAGCAAGGCCCTCAGAGGCTCGGGCCCCAGCCCTGCAGTTCCTCTCAGATCTGCCTCTGGCACTGATTTCTGTGCCACCTCCTTAGAGAGCTGCTTCTGTGGCCTTGTCTTGACCTTCCCTTTTCCGAGATTTGGGTTTTCTCTCTGGATGTAGCATCCTGGTAGGGAAGGCTGATGTTTACCTGGGTCACTTTTCTCCCAACCTCATGCCCAGGAACACCCAGAACACCTGCGCATAATTGCTGCCCCACCTGAGCGTTAGGAGCATTTCACAGTAGAATAAAAACACGAGAGTGCAACAGTATCACCCAGGAGGATGCAGCCCAGAAACAGAAGCCAGCCTGACTTTCCTTCTCCTTTGGGCTCTGACGTGGCTGTGGAAAGAGAAACCGAAGCCAGGCTCTGCGGGAGGTGGGGCCAGCTGGAGTGGGCTGACCACAGCTCGGAGCCAGCACACTCAGGCCCGATGGCCACGTTGTGCCTTAGGTACTACAGTGTGAGTCACAACTGGAAACCTGGGACAGGGCCTCTGAGCCTCCCTGGTGCACGGGACTTTGTTTCAGCAGACATACCTGTCTGGGTCCATAGCTGGGGCAGATAAGAAGGGACTTAGGATGTGTTAATTAGGGCCCCGCGGCTCCGGTGAGAAGTGAGAGTCAGGAGCCTGAGTGACCGAGGGGGCAGAAAGGGAGAGCAAGGAGCAGGGTCCTCCAGTGTCTCCAAGGACTTCAGCCCATACCTGTCAAGGATGCACTTGTGAACCCACGGGCTCTCTGAAGCCGCCTGCTCTCAACAGACGTGTGATCTAGCGTGGGAGGGAAATGATGACTCCCTGGTCACAGTGTGGCTCTGACAGGGTGCCTGAGCCGCACAAAAGAGGGTGGAGGCCAATGAGGAGGGGACACACGGCAAAGCCTCAAAGAACAGTTGTTAGATAAGGAGAAGAGGAGAAGCCTGTAAGGTCATCAGAGAGTTTCTTTTTGTTTATTTATTTAAAAAATTCTTAACGTTTATTCATCTTTGAGAGAGAGAGACAGAGCATGAGCGGGAGAGGGGCGGAGAGAGAGGGGGACACAGAGTCCCAAGCAGACTCCAGGCTCCAAGCTGTCAGCACAGAGCCCGACGCGGGGCCTGAACCCACAAACCACAGTATCATGACCTGAGCCAGTTGGAGCACTTAGCTGAGCCACCCAGGTGCCCCTGTATTGCTTTGTCTCCGATGTCACGTTTAAGAAACTGTTGTCACATCAAAGGCAGCGTTTTCTTCTAAGAGTTTGAGCGTTTTAGCTCTTATGTGTAGGTCTTTGGTCCATTAGGTCATGTATGTTGCAAAGGAAGGGCCCACCTGCATTCTTTGGCCTGTGGACATCCAGCTTTCCCAACACCGTATGTTGAAGAGACTGTCCTTTCCCCATTGAGTGGTCTTGGCACCCTTGTCAAAAATCAGTTCGTTTTTCCTGTGATGGTCTATACTTGGTCTCTCAGTTCTGTTCGGTTAGTCTTTATATCTGGTTTTCCGTGCCAGGACCACACGGTTTTGATTACTGTAGCTTTGTAATTTTGGAATTAGGGAGTTTGAGTCCTCCCGCTTTGTTTTTCAGAATTACTAAGCTATTCCGTATCCCTTAAAATTCCGTGTGAAACAGAATAGCTTTTTCTGTTTCTGCAAAAAACACCACTGGGTCTTGATAGGGATCAAATCTGTAGATTGCTTGGGAAGTAATGCCATCCTAACAATATTAAGTCCTGCTAGTCCATAAACGCGGAATGTTTTTGCACTTACTTAGGTCTTAATTTCTTTCAGCAGTGCGTTGCGGTTTTCAGCATACAGGTTTTCACCTTCTTGGTTAAGTTTGTCCCTAAGTACAGTATTTTCTTCTTTTTGATGCGGTTGCAAATGAGTTATTTAAAAACTTCCCATTTTGTTCACTGTTAATGTGTAGAGGTAGAACTAGTTTTTGTGTGTTGATTTTGTACCCTGCCACTTTGCTGAACTTGTTTATTTTTGCGTGTGTGGATTCTTCAGGGTTTTCTACATACAAGATCATATCGTTTGTGCATAGGGGTAATCTTCTAAGAGCAGTGGTGAAAACGGGCACCTTTACTTGGTCCTGATCTGAGGGCAAGGCTTTGAATCTTCCACCGTTGAGGATGACATTAGCTCTACACTTGCCATATAACGCCCTTCAAGTTCCCCGTTGTTCTCGACAGTTTTCCTTAAATGCCCGGATCGAACAAGTGGGAAGAAAAAGTGTGCATGTCTCTTTAAATCTTCACTAGACCCCCACAGGGGATTAGTTGCTGGGCCTGAACTGGTCCCTCAGGGACCTGCCAGACTGGGAGGTCCTCACTGCCCGCTCACAGCTCTGTCCCCAAGACCACACTGTTCCCTCTGAGCCCTCGCCTGGTCCTGGAGCTGTGCGCCTCCCAGCGGGTTCCAGAGTGTTGGTTCTGATGTTTTTCTAGCCTAGTGGTCGTTTTGACGGGGGGACTGACCCCTAAAGCTTCTCCACTTCACTGTTTAGCATGACGTCTCCAAATAACGTTTGGTTCTGTTTCAGGAGTGAAGTTTGTCCTGAAAACCCCCTCCTGTAGCTAGCATGGTCCCCATCCCCACACCTCGCCTTCCCAAGGTAGCAGTACGGAGTCTAGGACTTTGCTGGGGGTTGTTCCCGCCCTGGCGCCCAGGGGTCGGTCCAAAGGCCACCAGTGAGCACGGAGACGCAAGCAGGTTGCCGTGGGAGCCTGGCAGGAGCCCCACCTCTCCCGTTTGAGGAGGGAGAAGCGTCTCAGAGTCTGATGACGTCTCTTTTTCTTTTCCCCTCACAGGGTCTCTGGTAAAAAGAGCGAAAGCAAAGAAGCCAAGAAGGCTGAAGAACCAAAAATGCGCAAGAAACCGGGCCCCAAGCCGGGCTGGAAGAACAAGCTTCGCTGTGAGAGGTGAGGGCCTGGGGTGGGGGGTAAGGGGTCGGCGGGGGGGGGGGGGGGAGGTCGCCTGTCGAGGCGGCAACTCCACGTGTGCCGTGCTCTGCAGGGAGGAGCTGCCCACCATCTACAAGTGCCCTTACCAGGGCTGCACGGCCGTGTACCGCGGGGCCGACGGCATGAAGGTGAGGAGGGGCGGCGCCCTGGGCGCGGGGCGGCCTTTGTAGCTGACCCGGAGGACCAGACGTCTGCGTGGAGCCCGGTGTAGACTTGTAGCCGAGGGCTCACGCGGGCCGGGGCCCAGGGGAGCCCTCCGCTCTTGGGAAAAGCACCCGCCTCTCGTCGTGTGAGGAGTGGTTGCATCTCTTCCTCTGAGGGGGCCGCGCAGGACCCGTGGGAGGGGGTGACCGTCCCGGCCGGGGCGCTCAGGGCCCTGCTGTCGCCCCCGCAGAAGCACATAAAGGAGCACCACGAGGAGGTCCGGGAGAGGCCGTGCCCCCACCCCGGCTGTAACAAGGTGTTCATGATCGATCGTTACCTGCAGCGCCACGTGAAGCTGATCCACACAGGTACGGGCTCTGCTCTGGCACACGCTCACCTCCGCCAGCCCGTGGGCCAGCCGCCCTTCCCAGAGGCCTGGGGCCGTGTCTGGCCGCCTCGTGGGTCGGGCAGAAGCGGCTGGAACCGGCAGTGAGGAAACCCCAGTGCCTTTTCTGCACGTGACGACCCCGCGCGTCCGTCACGGTTTGATTCCCCTCCAGTTTTAACGACGTGACCCACACCCCCAGGTCTTAGAAAACCCAGAGCTACACGTGTGCCGCATTCCGACCACTGCTGCTGCTCACAGAGCCGCTCTCCTGAGTTGGCAGCACCCCCTTTAAAAGACGGACGCCTGGGTCAGTCAGGCACCCAATCCTCGATTTCAGCTCGGGGCGATCTCTGTGTCGCGAAGCTTGCTTGGGCTTCTCTCCCCCTCTGCCTCCTCATGCTCTTGCTTGCTCTCAAAAATAAAAAACAAGTCTATTAAGGAAGAAAAGGAAGATTGATGCACTGAATCTGTATTTAAAAATTTTTTTTTAACGTTTATTTTTGAGACAGAGACAGAGCATGAATGGGGGAGGGTCAGAGAGAGGGAGACACGGAATCTGAAACAGGCTCCAGGCTCCGAGCTGTCAGCACAGAGCCTGACGTGGGCCTTGAACTCACTGACTGCAAGATCATGACCTGAGCTGAAGTCGGCCGCTTAACCGACTGAGCCACCCAGGCGCCCCCTGAATCTGTATCCCTAAACTGTAATTGTACACATAACTTAATGGTAGGGGCACCTGACCTGGGCGTTTCAGTTGGTTGAGTGTCGACTCCATTTCGGCTCAGGCCATGACCTCATGGTTCATGGGATCGAGCCCTACATCAGACTCTGAGCTAACAGCATGAAGCCTGCTTGGGCTTCTCTCTCTCCCTCTCTCAAAATTAAAGAAAATTATTCTTAATGTTTATTTTTGAGAGAGAGCAAGCAAGCATGATCGGGGGAGGGTCAGAGAGAGAGACAGAATCTGAAGCAGGCTCCAGGCTCTGGGGCTCGAACCCACGAACGAGATCATCACGACCCGAGCCGAAGTTGGATGCTTAACCGACTGAGCCACCCAGGTGCCCCAGAACTTAAAGAAAAAATTTACTGTAGGAAGTCATTCTGGTTTACTTTTTTCACTGAGCCCATTTTATGGTTGGGTCGTATTTGCTGGTTTCACAGTGAAACCATTTTCCTGTGTTTTTTGTTCTAAGCCTTGTTGGACATTCCCTTAAATTGGGTCTTCAGGCTGCTGGTCTCAGTCGAGACCCCAGTGATCACAACCATTAGCAGTTTTCCTGAAACACCCAAGAGGAGAGCCTAAGCTGTAAAGGGGGATCGTACCTAGCACAGGACAAGCCCATGTGGGAAGCTGTGTCAGGTGCTTGTAGATGACTGAGCAGGTGGGATTGGAAATGGCAGTGAGGCAGAAGCTTGTGGCCACCACCCCAGGTGCGTGTCCAGGAGGAGAAGGGACTGTTCAGTTTTTGTCCAAGAGCCTAAGAAACTGATCTCCAAAGTAGACATCCCCTCCCCGACCAAGGGCCCAGTATGGTTTGTAGAGTTTGTAAGGTGGCAGTCGCCTGTGAAGCTTTATAGACTGGGCTTCCTCGAGGAACTTCTGCTCAGCGGATCTAGTTTCCCTTGAGGAAAACAGGCTTCAAATGGACCCATCTGATGAAGAGGAAGTCCCAGCGAGATGACATTTTCAAGCAATTTGGAGGGCTCTATTATTAATAAGAAACTCAATGTTTTTCATTGGGGCGCCTGGGTGGCCCAGTCGATTAGGCATCTGACGATTTCCGCTCTGGTCATGGTCTCACGGTTCAGGAGTTGGAGCCCCATGTCGGGCTCTGCGCAGACACTGTATGGAGCCTGCTTGGGATTCTCTCTCCCCTCTCTCAGATTTGAAAAACTTTTTTTAATCTCTGAATAAAATTAGATTTGCACAGGCCCCTTGCTTGGGCCTTGAGTGTAAGGAAAACACCACGTTGGGCCACCAGGCCCCCGGGGAGGGCTGGGCATTTTCGTGCCTGTGTTCATGCCATCTCTGGTCCTCTCTGGTCCCCAGAGGTGCGGAACTATATCTGTGATGAGTGTGGCCAGACCTTCAAGCAGCGGAAACACCTTCTCGTCCACCAGATGCGCCACTCAGGAGCCAAGCCTCTGCAGTAAGTGTGGGGATGGGCACACCTCCGCATGGCCATGCTTCTGGCACCCACGCCCTTGCTCACCTGGCCCTGTCCCCCAGGTGTGAAGTCTGTGGGTTCCAGTGCCGGCAGCGGGCATCCCTGAAGTACCACATGACTAAACACAAGGCTGAGACCGAGCTGGATTTTGCCTGTGACCAGTGTGGCCGGCGGTTCGAGAAGGCCCACAACCTCAATGTGCACATGTCCATGGTCCACCCTCTGACGCAGACCCAGGACAAGGCCCTGCCCCTGGAGCCACCATGCGGGACTACGGAGGGCCAGGCTGTGAAGCCTGAGCCCACCTGAACTCAGGCGGGTAAATGGGGTTCAGACGGTTTCAATAGTTCTTTCATTTGAGACCTGATGGCACAGCTTCGCCCGCTGCCCTGGAGCCCCCATGCCGTGTCCCCTCACCTGTGTGTCAGGAGGGCACTGGACAGCAGTACGGTGAAGGGGGGCTCACCGTGCAACTCCCGTAGCCTTTCCAGCGTCCGCTCTGGGACCAGCATTTACCCACGATACTGACCTTGGGGCCAGATGGATTTTAAATCATTGATTCCTATTCCCCACTAAAGCAATCAAGGAGATTTGTAATCCACTTTCTAGTGCAAGAGCTCCGTGTTATGCTCGTAATAAATTATTTACAAAGGAGCCGGGCTGTGCGCCGCGCAGGGTCCAGTCAGAAGAGCCGGGGCTCCCGGTAGAGGTCAGCATCCGGCCCGGCCTGCTGTCTGCTCAGGAGGGCGGCCCTCACGTCCGGGTCACAGTCCGCACTGGTGGCCAGCAGCTGCAAGAAACCGACTGTGCTCAGCCGAGTGCAGCCCCCAGACACCCGGGGCCTGGGGACAGGGAAGCTGGCAACCACAGCCCAGCAGGTAAGTGGCCTGGCCACAGTGCAAGGGCCGCACCCCCGGGTTCTCCTCTTAATGGAAGTGCTGTATCTACAGCACTCTCGTTTGCTCTTCGACACACACAGCAGAGTGAGCGTCTGCGTGTTACCTCGGCCACATTTGAGAAGCTCTCTTTTGGGCATCTAGGTATTGACCGCAGCAGAAAACGACGAGCTTCTGTTATCAAGCCGACAGGGTCACCCTGAAGAGAGGACAGGTAAAGCCGCAGGTCAGGGGATCCCGTGATGAGTCAGGATGCCCCCATCTGCTCACCGTGCCACTAGGGGCTGGGCTGTCACAGGCCTCAAGCCCCGGAGAGCTGGCTGCACGGGGCTGTGAGGCGTGTCACCTGCCTGGCCCCGGCGCTCCCGGCTCCTGCTGGCTACGGTGGAGAGTGCGCCGGTTTCCCCGGCCACGAAGAGACGGATCAGCTTTAGGTACATGTCGACGGCAACGTGCAGGAAGGCATCCTCCCTGGTGAGGGCGTCTTCGTCAAAGTAGGAGAGAAGGCTGGAGATAAGGAGACACAAGTGACTCTAAGACCTCACAGAGGTGAGTGGCAATCAGCACGGCAGCTGCTCATCTGAGGAATGACGTCATAGGCATCTTTCCCGTCTGGAGGGAGACACGCCGTGGTACTGAGATCTAGGGCCGGGGGAAGGGGAGGACACCTCCTCTGACCACGCACGACCCTGCGGGCACGAACTCCTTCCCGGATTGCTCTGGCAGCAGCCCGGGAAGTCGGTGCAGTTACCTGTAGAAGGCGAACGGCAGCAGTCTGACGTACTGATCTGGGGCCAGGCGGAGGAGGACGTGGCCCAGGCCGCCACCTGCAACACCGAGAGGGGATGGCTTTAGCCAGCTCCGTGGGTGCCCGCCTACCCTAGGGTCGGCACGTTCACGGAACGTCAGGAGCCTGGCGACGAGGGGCGACGTCCTCATTCTGGAGAGCAGGGCTGGTGGCGGAGGCAGGCAGACCCCCTGTCCCCCACCTGAAGGCCTAGCGGCACCCTGGGACTCAGCACCCCCATGGGATTCTTTTGTCCTTTAAACGGGTTTATTCTGCATTTATCCCAAGATGTGGCTTATGTATTTGGCAAGAAGATACACTTTGGGAAATGAGTTAGTAAAGTCAGGCCCAAAGTCCTGTTCTTAACCATCTGAAAGTTATTTCTGAAGAAAGATTAAGAAGTGGGGATCGCAACCTGTCTCTCTGCTGGGTCACCTGTGTTCCCGGATGGCTAACGAGGACAGACCCAGGCCGTCGTCCCCTGCTATCAAGTCTCAGTGGCCTCTTACCTGTCTCTGTCAACTGAAAGAGCACCAGCCAGGATACCCTCCTCTTCTCCAAACACCCCAGAATCTCAGCACAAATGTCCAAAGCCTTCGGGGTGTCAACAGCCTGTGGCCCACAGAAGAGGGAGGCTGACTAGGAGGTCGTGAGTATCCACACAGCCACACACGCTGGGGAGCCTTCGTGTGTCCTGTGAGCCTTAAATGGTGACTGTAGGGGGAACAGGCCAGGGACCCTCGTGCCTGAGTCCTGAAGTAAGACCTCAAAGGACAGGCCTAGGGGTTCTCGCTTTTGAGAAACCCTTCAAGACAGAGGTTCCAGGGCTGTCCTCCCAGACACCCTACTGAGGAGGTCTCGGAGGTGTCATGCAGGCCTGCAGTGGGAAAGGTCACCTTACCTGACGAGGTCTTCCATGTGGGGTCAGATGTGATGAAAGCAGGCCCATTAAGGAAAAGAAAAACAGGAACACCAGCAGCTGCAAACAAAACGGGTGCACTTACGTTAAATTCCTGGGGCGACTCATGGCTCGGCTCAGCTCAGGACCTCACGGTTCATGGGATCAAGCCCCGTGTGGGCTCTGCAGGGACAGCTCAGAGCCTGCTTGGGATTCTCTCTCCCTCCCCCAAAATAAATATATAAACTTAAATAAAATTCCCTACATTGTATCCTCAAAAAGTAATTCTAAGTAAGGACATTGTTCTTTTTTTCCTCTAAGTGGATCTTATGAAGAAAAATTTCAAAGAGACAATTCGAGAATAAATTTTTACCGACTGGGTCATTTTATATGAGCCTTTAAACATGGCTTGCACAAGTGAGAGCAGTGAAACACCAGGCTGTTGCTGTCCCTGAGCTGCAGGGAACTACGCCCAGCCCAGCCTCACTCCTTAGCTTCTTGTGGAGAAGTTTATAAAATCCCTAGAGAAAAACCCATACGTCCCACCCTGACCAGAGGCAGGGGCCCACCTGCCCCAACCCGCTGGAACACACCCCCGCTGGGTGGGGTCTGGGCACTGTCCCCTCAGCTCACACAGGCCTGGGAGACTTGGAGCCACTAAAATCATTTTCAATAAAATAAACTTAGAAGAAACTCCCTTGTGGGTTTTTCCACATTAAATTATAGTTACCAAAAACCTCAGGCAGGTGTGTATGTCCAGAGCCTGGACAGGTTGACTTTTAGGTTTATTTAGAGAGAGAGCGTGCAGGCGGGGGAGTGTCAGAGAGAGGGAGAGAGAATCCCAAGCAGGCTCCACGCTGTCAGCACAGGGCCCGATGGAGGCGGGGCTTGAACTCAGGAACCCTGAGATCATGGCCTGAGCTGAAATCAAGAGTCAGACGCTTAAGCGACTGAACATCCCCCCCACCCCCACCCTGGCCGGGTGCTCTGACTTTCCAGTTTACCAGCGCTTTAGCTGGGGAGACCCTGGAGGGACCCCGGCTGTGCAAACAGGAGCGCAGAAGGCCCCGCGGGGCAGCGGCTTGTGGAGAGGACACGAGTAAGATCAAAAGGGAACTTGATGGTCAAGTATTACTAAACTTGTCAACCTGGTAAACTTCACTTCCTCATCGAGTCAGGAGGACCCCGCCCTTCCTGTCTCTCCTTGGAAAAGCCCAGTTCAGGTGAACCATGAGAAACGCAGCTGGTCAGAGCACGGGTCAGAAGCAAGCTTGCCAGAAAAGACAAGTGAGAGAATTTCGTTTCTTGCCTCTTCTCCTTGGCAGCCCAGCCTCTCCAGCTGGCTCTTGACGCTGTCTTTCCCAGCTCGCTGGATTTCAAAGTAAAGTGCGGCAGCAGAGAGCCAGGCCGGGCCAGGCGCAGGGGATGCTGTGTCAGGGAGGAGGCAGCTAGGAGATAGGGACGTGTGTCACCACCGAAGCCTCAAAACCCCGTTGTGGTCGAAAACCTCCAGTCCTCGGTCCCGTAACCGTCAGGATGCCAGCCCTGCCCACCTTCACGTCGTGCAGGGAGGGGCTTCAGAGCCAGCAGAAACAAGGTCTGTGTCCCCAGCAACCCCTGGCAGAGCCCTATGCCTGTGTCAGGCTCATCCCTGGCTTAGAGACGGGTTTCCCATCTCCTTCACGGGCTTCTGTGCTGTGGACATGGGGACGGGTGGGGCCGACTAGCTGAGCTTTGCAAGAGGGTTGCGATGCACAGACCTCTGACCTGGACCCCGCCACTCAGACCCTCGGGTTCTCTCCCAGAAAGGGTTTCCAGCAGGTTCAAAACCAGGCCAAAAATGAATGGGATATAATGCAGGAATTTGGCCTTCCTGGTCTTCTGGGACTTCAGGCACTCGTGACCCTAAGCGGTACGCGGGGCACCTCGGGGATAAAGGAGGCTGGGTGGGGTGAGCTCCTCCTGACTGCCTCTAGGAACACAGCTGTCCCCCAGTCTGGCGGGCACCGGAGACCGCCAGCTGGGCAGACCGGATCTGCCTCTCGAACACATCCCCGTGATGCCGACACTATCAGTCCTGGGCCGACTGCAGGCATAAGAGGAGAGGAGGGGCGTAGGTGGGCAGCAAAGCTGGGCAGGGGCCTGCTAACATCAGTCTTTCCCGAAACATTCTCGAGCTTCTCAGACAGGAACCTGCTAGGTCGCGTCTGTTTCTTCCCTTTCTTGGCAGACCTGTCCCTATGGCCTGTCAAGGCCAACGTGTCCATGGAGATAACCCAGTGCGGGTCCCAAAGAACAGCCACGCCCCGTCCCCTCGTCCCTCTCACCTCCTGCCAAACCGCTGGGCCTCCCACAGTCTCTGCAGCTCCTGGGGCAGTGGGCCCTGGAGACATCTCCTCCACCGACTACGGAGTTCAGGCTCCAGACGTGGCCACCACAACTTCCAGAGGAGAGAGATCACCAGTGAGCGGGTCCCGGGAGGCTCTACCCGGACACCTCCTCAGTCCCGCAGCCAAGATGCTGAACCCTCAGGTGACCACTGAAGACGGAGCCCACCCGCCAGTGGGCACCGCTCAGCGCGGCGCACGTCCCGCCCACGCCTCCGGCCTTCGGGTGGTGCCCTGTGCACTTGGGTCCATGGCAGTGCCAGGAGGGGTTTCTCTTCCTCTGCAGATAACACGACGGAGCGGGTGTTTGACACACGCCACGGCTCTTGCAGGGAACGCCACCCAAATGAGCCACAGACTAAGAGAAAAGTGGAGACACTCGGGGGCGCGGCAGCTCGGCTCCTGTGGCTGCCAGAGCCTGGGCTCCAGCTGATGAAACCAGGGGAGCTGCCTGTTGTCAGGAATCTAAGAGCACAGGGCACCGGGGGGGGGTGGGGGGGTGGGGGTGGGGGCCTCTGGATTAGAGCTCGGGTCATGATCTCCTGGTTCGGGGGATGGAGCCCCGCGGTGGGCTCTGTGCTGACAGCGTGGAGCCTGCCTGGGATTCTCTCTCTCAAAATAAACTTAAAAAGACACCCGAAAGAAGCCTACGCTCTCAACCCGAGAACGTCAGGCCACGCGAGGGCCAGGCTGAGCGCCTCTCTGAAGCCCCGAGACGGTGGTCTGGCACAACAGGGGAAACTGAGGTGGGGGACCACAGGCAACTAGGGGTCGCCTTGTGCCAACGCGGAACCACAGTGAACCCACACCCACGTTCCCTCCAGGCAGGCACAGGCAGGGAAGCCTGCCCTCCTACGTTCTGCTCGGTTCTATTCGCCCCTCCCCCCATTTCTCCCGCATGACACGAACTGGGTCCCCGGTCACCACACCAGCCCCGGGAGCGCCCTGAGCAGACGGCCGTGCCTACCAGCGCAGAGGTCAGGACTAGGGGGCACTCAGTCTGGCACGCGGTCAGGACCAGGTCTGCTGTCAGGGAGGGGTCTCCACTTTGTAAACAGGCACTGAGGAGCCCCTGGAGGAGAGAACATGCCAGAAGCTCAGCGGTTTGCACGTACACCCCGGCCCTGGAAGACGCCGTGGCCTCAAAGCACAAGTGAGAGGATGTGGCCCAACTGGTGCGAGCAGGCGACTGGGGAGGCGCAGAGGGAGACAGTTACCCTGAAGAAGTGGACTGTGAGGTCGTGGGTCAATGCGCTTCCATGGGAGAAGTTTCTCTGCAAAACAGCATAAGCCAGTGAGAAAGGAACCGACGGCGGTGGTGGGGGGAGGGGGGGGGTCTGCTGACAGACTCCAGCTGTGAGAACACGCCTTGAAGATGGCAGCCGGGTCACAGCACCACTGCTGACCGGAGATCTGGCCTTTTGTCCTCGGGCATGCTGGCCCAGAATTTGCATGGCTCAGTGCCTCTTCACATGGCTCCTCCGTGCAGCCAGAGGCCCCAGCCTGCCCACTTCGGCCCCAACACGGCCCAGGAGGTGAGGACGGCACTCTGACGGCCCTGTTGCCAGGATGGCAACTCGCCTCTCCACCCCTTGTCTGCGTCTCTGTCCTGCCCGTTTCCACATCTGCCAGCCTTCACGGGCCCTTTTGAGAGCTCTGAGGAAAGCAGCCTTTGCTAAGAACCCAAAGAACACCTAGTCTCATCTCCCCGGACTTCTAAGTCACCTTTTAAAGCTGTGACAGAATGGGGCCTCAGTTCAATCTCTAGTCATATTTGTACATTTTTAAGAAGTAAGGACACTTTAAGCTCGTGGAGCCCCCGACACTGAGCAGTGTGGACGCCGGAAGCAGGGCAGACTGGTGGGACCTGTGGTCCTCGCGGCACCTCTGGCTTCTGTGCCCCCGAAATGTCAAAACTAGAAAGCAGCGAAGACACGTGGTGTGCAAGACTCCACAGATCGTGGCGGCTGAAAGTTGAGGAGAGCTCCGGAAAGGACTGAAGCTGTCGAGGAAGGGAGCCACATCCGATGCCTGCGCCTCGCTGGCCCCGGCTCCGGCTGTGGGACGAGGCTGGGCACACAGAGGCCCCGACTGCTGGCTCCCGGAGCAGTACCCCATTCTTTCCCTCAGCACTCCCACGTGGTCCGACACACACTCAAGTGACTGGCTCCAAGTGACCACAGACGCGCTCGTGAGTTTTCGAGAACCAGTGATCGATCGCCCCCGTCCCCGGGTCCCACGGTCATTCGCCCACACCTACCAGCTCAGAGTTGACCAAGTGGAAGAACTCGGTGCAGTCAGGGGCGGCTGGCCGGCCGGCCTGGGGGTGGCCGACGACAATAGACGGGGGCAGACCGAGGAGGATCCTGGCAAAAAAGAGCTGCGTCAGCAGCGATGGCCTGGCCTCACGTCGCTCCCTGGGAGCTCGGGCTCTGGTCTGTAACCACCCTCCCTACCCGCTCCTGGAACTGGAGTCCTTCCCTGGGACTGCCTTGCTGGACCCACTGCCGACATGCACGAGGTCTTACCCCACGACCCATTTTAAAGCTGTGCAATAGCCAAGTAAGAGGTGCCCCATAGTCTAACCAAGCTATTCCCTAGAACTCGGAGATAACGTGACCTACTCATAAATGTGGCGACAATGAATATCTCTGGGCACGCAGGGTTTTCCTTATTTTGACATGAATTCTTTAGGCTACAGCTTTCAGCTAAGCAGCTCGTGAGTCTGAAGAGGAAGGCTTTAACGCAAAGCTTCAAACCCTGATCTCCATGGGAACACCAAGGAGAAGACGCCGTCACAGGCTGGGGATAGGGGATGGAAACAAGTCACCGATGGAAAAGAAATTCAATTTAAGACAGAATCTCTCCACAGTGCTGTGTTACCATTTGTACACAAGCAGCTCCCGCTGTCTCTGAAGGCGGGCGGCCACATCCCACCCGCTTGCCAGCGCCTGGAGCCGTCTGCGGAAAACTCCGAAAAGGAAGTGCCCCTGAGGAGGAGAGCCACTACGGGGTGCCCCCGGGCCCTGCTCCAGGCCAGCAGCCATCTCCTGGAAAAAACAAGACCAAAACGGTCACGTACTTTTATCGCTGGCTCCAGGTGGTCGTCCCCAAGAGCGAAGGCAGGAAGTCCTCAGGGCTGACGGTCAGCCCCAATCAGGACTCTGAAATGAGGTTGGGTGGGCTTGGGGGAGTCTCCCAAGAGGAGCTAGGAATGACCGGGACAAGCGTTTTTCCTTGGAAATCAGTGAAAAGTTGCAAAAATAGAACAAGAACAGTACAAAGAACACCGTGACCCAGTTTCACCGATGGCTAACATTTTACTGTTTATCATTTGCTCTTTTACTACACACAGGTGTGTGCGTGCACATAATCTGAGGACGAATTACGGACGGGAGGCACGTACACAGCAGGCACTCAATAAATGCCTGTAGACTGAAAGCACAAAGTGTGTGCGGTGTCTGCGCACATTCAGATGTAGAGACAGAAAAAGCCAAGCACCCACTTCAAAGCATCGTCCCTGCCACACGTGACCCCAAACCCCAGGATGCACTGTCTGCCCTCCCCGCTCACCCCCCACCACAGCCAGTTATGACGGATGCGCGGACAGAAGGGCAAGATGAGGGGGCTGGGGGCTCTTCTTTGTGGGATGTTTTATTCATTGGTAGGTACATTTCCCCAGTGTTCCAGACCTCCCCCTCCATGGCTTCTGTCACTCCCCACATTCTCTCTATTCAAGCACCTGGAAAGCAGAAACACCACGAGGAAGCGTGAAATCCACACCCAGAATCCTGTTAACGAGGAGCTGCCCGTCTACTTCCAGAGGTACAGATTCCCCGTGTACGCTGTGGACATGGAACCAGAGCGAGCACGGTCTGCACTTTGACCCCAGAGGCCACTCACAGGGTCCGACTTTAAGCACCCTGAAAAGACCCGAGACGAACAGGTACTCGGACTGGAAAACTATACTTTTCATTTCAAAACGAGAGCCCCATTTCCACGCCCTCTTAAGTGCGCCTGCCTTGGTGACGAGAACCCGCCAGCCTGTGGAGGTGCCGGGTGACCCTGTGGAACAGTCTCTAAGCCCTCCTTTGGCAAGTGGGGGGCTAGCTACGTCATTTCTCAGAGGCTGGCATCCAAACAGAGCAGCCAAGAGCTAAAAAGCAGACAGCGGTGCAGAGCAATCATGTTACTACTGAAGCTGCTATTTGCTCAATTGCCTCTATTTTCAGATTCTAAATGTCCCAAAGCCCGGAGATGGTTCTGGCACCACAGCTTTTGTTTCTGCATTTTTTGTGATACTCACTGGTGAAGTGAGCACACTGTCCCTCTGGGTCTGGGACCTTATATGCATGATGTTGGTTTTCATTCTGCTGGGGAGCCTCAGGACCCGTTGCGGATATTTCTAATAAACATCTCGGGGTGCCTGGGTGGCTAAGTCAGTTGAGTGTCCGACTCTCGGCTCAGGTCATGATCCCAGGGTTGTGGACTGCAGCTCCACATCACACTCCACGCTGAGTGTGGAGCCCGCTTAGGATTCTCTCTCCCAAGGGGCGCCTGGGTGGCTCAGTCGGTTAAGCATCTGACTTAATCTCAGTTCATGATCTCATGGTTTGTGGGTTCGAGCCCAGCATCAGGCTCTGCCCTGACAGCATAACTGCTGAGGATTCTCTCTCTCTCCCTTTCTCTGCCGTTCCCCCACTTGTGTGCACTCTCTCTCAAAATTAATAAAAACAAAAAACAAAAAAAACCTCTCTCCCTGGCTCACATTCTCTGTAAAATAAAAATAAAAATAATCTTAATAGCAGATGACATAGATGCAGTGAAACACTGGGTTTCACATATTCTAGCTCACCTGCAATCTGGAAAAAATATCCCGATTTCCTGGGCAGCCACTGAGAACCAAATCAGAATTCTCTGAGTAGTTGTAACTCCTTGAACTGAAACAAAACACAACAAAAGCCTCCTAAGTATCTCCTGATGTGTGGGCATTCCAGCCTCCCCTCCCGCCTCCAGACTGGTGTGTGGTCACAGAGCCAGGAGGTCCCAGAGGACCATGTGACACCCACAGTCATCAACAACGAACAACAAAACATACACACAAAATTCTAGCAACCCCAATCGAGCAACATCCTGAAACAATTATGTACCATGACCAAGTGGGATTTATTCTAAGAATGCAAGGTTGGTTCAACACCCTAAAATCAATGTAACACATATATCTATAGGATAAGAAAACAAAAACCATACGATCATCTCAATAGACACACATAAAACATGAGACAAAATTCAATACCCTTTCATGATAAAAACACTCAACAAACTAAGACCAGAAAGGAACTTCCTTAACCTGATAAAGGCCATCTGTGAAAAACCCACGGTTCACATCATACTTAATGATGAAAGACTGAAAGCTTTCCTCCTAAGATCAGAAATAAGACAAAGTTGTCCTCTCTCCCACTTCCATACAACATTGCACTGGAAGTTCCAGCTGGGACAGTTCACTCAGAAAAAGACATAAAAGGCATTCAGATTGTAAAGGAAAAAGTTAAACCATCTTATTCAGAGATGACATCTTGTATATAGAAAATCCTAAAGAATCACCAATAAAAAACTACTAAAGCAAGTAAGTTCACAAAGTTGCAGGACATGAAATCAATATACAAAAATCAGTTGTATTTTTCTAAACCACCAAGAGTGGAATTAATAATTCCATTTACAATGGTGTTAGAAAGAATAAAATACTTCAGGATAAATTTAACCAACGAGGTGTAAGACATGTACACTGAAAACTATAAAATACTGTTGAAAGAAAGTTCACACATAGAAAGATTCAGTATGGGTAAAATGGTAATAGTGCTGACATGCATCTACAGATACAGTGCAATCCTAGCAGAATCCCAGCTGATTATGTTAAAACTGACAAACTGATCCTGAAATTCAGATGGAATTGCAAGGACCTAGAATACCCAAAACAATCTTGGGCGGGGGGGGGGGGGGGGGGGGGGGTTGTTGAGGGATTCACATTTCCCGATGTAAAATTTCCTACAAGCCTTCAGTAATCAAAACTGCGATACTGGCATAAGAACAGACATAAACACCATCTCAATAAGAAAAGGTCAGAAACAAATTTTCACACGTATGGTTAGTTGATTTTCGGCAAGGATGTTGAGACCATTTAATGGGGAAGGACGGTCTCTTCCACAAAACGTGCTGGGACAACTGGATGTCCACATGCAAAAGAATGAAAAGGGATCCCTTCCTTATTCCATATACAAAAATTAACTCAAATTAATCAAAGACCTAAATTAAGAGCTAAAATTAGATAAATTAGACTTCATCAAAATTTATTTTTATTATTGTTTTTAAAAATGTTCAATGTTTCTTTTCGAGAGAGCAAGAGACAGAGCATGAGTAGGGGAGGGGCAGAGAGAGAGGGAGACACAATCTGATGGAGGCTCCAGGCTCTGAGCTGTCAGCACAGAGCCCGACGTGGGACTTGAACCCACAAACCATGACATCATGACCTGAGTCGAAGTCGGATGCTCAACCAACTGGGCCACCCAAGCGCCCCAGAAGGGGAGAAAATATTTGCCACTCATATCTGATAAGGATGTGGTATATAGCATACATAAGGAACACAACTCCATAAAACATCCCAATTTTAAAATGGGCAAAGGATAGGACATTTTCAAAGAAGATACACAAATTGCCAACCCATAAATGAAAATATGTTCAACATCAATAGCCACCAGGGAAAAACAAATCAAAACCATAATGATATATGCCAATGCATGTCCATTAGGAGGGGTGTAAGTAAAAGATAATGACAACTATGTTGATGATAACGGGGAGGAACTGGAACCCTCTGATGCTGGAAAACAGTCTGGTAGTTCCTAAAAAAGTTAAAGTATAACACAGCATACCCCATTCTTAGGCATATGCCCGAAAGAAATGAAAACACAGGACCACAGAAAAGCCTGTACACAAATGTTCTTAACAGAATTATTCATAGTCAAAAGGGGAAGACCCAATGTCCATCAACTAATGAATAAACAAAACGTGGTCCATCCTTCAATGGGATACTACTCAGTAATAAAAAGAATGAAGTTCTGATACATGCTACGATATATCGATTTTTAAATTTTATTTAAATTCTAGTTAACATATAGTGTAATAATAATTTCAGGAGAATTTAGTGATTAATCACTTACAACACCCAGTGCTCGGCCCGAAAAGTGCCTTCCTTAATGCCCATCGCCCATCTACCCACCAGCCAACACCCTCCAGCAGCCCTGTCTGTTCTCTGTATTTAAGAGTATATTATGGTTTGTCTCCCTCTCTCTTTAAAAAAAATTTTTTTTCATGTTTATTTGGAGAGAGAAATTAGGGGAGGGGTAGAGAAAGAATCCCAAATGGGCTCTGTGCTGTCTGCACAGAGCCTGACATGGGGCTCGATCCCACAAACTATGAGATCGTGACCTGAGCCGAAATTAAGAGTCAGCCATTTAACCAGCTGAGCCACCCAGGCGCCCCCTCCCTGTCTCTTTTTATTTTTCTCTCTATTCCCCTATGTTCCTCTGTTTTCTTTCATAAATTCCACAGATGAGTGAAATCACGATATTTATCTTTCTCTGACTTATTTCGCTTAGCATAATCTACTCTAGTTCCACCCATGTGGTTGCAAGTGGCAAGCCTTCATTCTTTTTGATCAGCGAGTAATATTCCATTCTATATATATATATAAAATTTCACACACACCACGTCTTCTTTATCCATTTGTCACTCGATGGACATGCTACAATATACACTAACCTTAAAACGTTATTCCAAGTAAGCCAGACACAATGTGTCACACACATATTTGTGTGACAGGACTGACAAATCCAGAGACATAAAATAGATTCAGGGTGGCCAGGAGCTGGGGGACAGGGAAGGAATGGAGACACTGATTTCATTCTGTGCACACATACTCGTTTACCCTCCCAAGAGAAAAACTGAGAACAAGAGGCCTGGCCCCAACGTCCGTTTGCCTGGTGCCGTACGTGCTGCTCCCAGCCACTAGGCGCTGGTAGGAAGAACTCCAGTGCTGTCGGTTGTATTGAAACGTGAGTTCATAAGAATTCCGCTAACCAGGCGATACGTTTACAGATCCTTGTGGAGAAGAGGCGCAGCGGGAGGTAAAGGGGAACAAGGGTAACAGGACTGGTTTTCTAGGATGGAAGTAATACATCCCCCAAAATGTGGAAAATGGAATTGATTTTACTCATCATCTTCACACAATAGGAGGACAAAGATGCTAACGGCCCAGCCCAGCGGCCACGGTACGGGAGCTCTGCCCCACGGCAGTGAGCCCACGTCCGCACTGCAGCCCTCTAGGAGGGTACCACCGGCCGCCCACTTCTTCCACCCTTTACGCTTACGACCCACATGTCGGATGACAGCAGAAAGACAAGTCACTGCCGCTGGCAAATCTGCACACAAAGAAAACGGATCCAGAAAGCTTACCTTTACTCCGCACAGACTCAGACCCACTAGCAGGACGTGTTCAGTTGTGCTTTGTCAAACACAAAGTGGACAGACAAAACACCTTGGAAGAATCAAGACTAAAAGTAAGATGCTTTTTGGCATCAGCCTTCCCAACCTCTGGCGGAAGTCTATCAGCACGTCGACAAGAACTGCGCACGCCACCTGCAGGTCCCCGTCGCAGCCGCCCACAGCCGAGGGCCTGGGGAGGAAGTACTCATGGATCGCCCACTGCTGGAAGTCCCACCTGCAACAGCAAACACCAAGGTCTGTGCTGGGAAAGGCTGTAAACCGGTGGTCCGGGAGCCAGGACGAGAGCCCACAGCCAGCGGCACAACAATGGCGGGTGGCGAGATCTGGGGCTTCTGGGTGGCGGGAAGGCCCTCTACTGCAATCAAGGCCTCCTCGGGGGCCATCCCCAGGGTCGTGATTCCAGGGTCCGTCAGCAAAGATGCCCACATCTGGCCCAGACTCTGCAGGTGCTCATGGGAAGGATCCTGAGGATGTACTAACTAAAGCCGCAGCAAGAGAGGCACGTGACACTGTAGTCTGTTTATGCAGAAAGAGCCACGAGTAAGACGTTTGCATAAACCCACAAGTGGGCAAGGAACAGAGGTTATAAAGGCTGGTGCTTCGCCCAGGCCATCTGAAACTGTTACACAATGTATCTGAGCATTGCCTGTTGAATGAAAACAGAAAAGGTCTAAGCACAACTTAGCACACAGTGACCTGAGGGTAAGAAATGCTTATTATGGATCCTCACGCCAAAAAATGAATTCCTTCTTTTCCTTTTCCCAGTGGAAAGAGAGGAGGGAGAGCGGGGAGACCCCAGGGCGCATGCGCCTGCGCAGAAAGCACTCACAGCTGGCTGCACACAGACCCGAGAAGCAAGCAAACGTCCACCTTGTCGGAAAAGCAGTTCTTTCCACGGTTCTGACTTCCTCTGCAATCTGACACCACGGGACAGAATCCCGCCCCCCCCCCCCCCCCGACCCCCGGCATGCGAGCCGCATCTCTGACTGCACAGGGACAGTGGCTCAGGACGGCTCACGCTGACCCCTGCCCTCCGCTGCCCCCAGGGTTCCTGTGCCCCACCAGCTCCATTGCACCTACAGCACATTTCCCTCCCTGACTCCCACAGCCCCACATGCAGGGGCTGGTCAGCACCCCACGCTCACGCCCAGAACAGCACATCCGCCGTCCCTATGGTCTGAGTAATTGGCCCAGGGACCTGCTCCACCAGCTCAGAGCCAGTACTGCACACGGCACCCGTCAGCCCTCTGCCTGCCCAGCTGGCCGCGCCAGCTGAGAACTCTGGCAAGCTCCCTCAGGACCCCAGAGGGCCAGGACTCACCACAGCCCCTCACGACAGTCACCCCGCCTGCTCTTCTCCCACCTAAGGCACGTACATCTGCCCCTGATGCACCCCCTAACCGTGGGGTCCTGAGTGTACATCCCTACTTCTAATCCATTTTGTCTGCCCGCCTGCTTGCCACCCGGCCTGCTCAGGTTTACACCTGGCGAGGGTGCCCAGTCAGGGGCGTTGGAGTAGAAGCGCACAAAGGTACCAGATGGGCAGACTTGCCTCATCACAACGCACTTCCCAGTTTCTAGAACATTCTAGAAGTGCGTGGCACACACTAGGAGCTCCATAAACGTTTCTTGAATTAAGGAATGAATGAATGAAACTGCGCTCATAGGTATATATATCAAATTGAACACTGAGATGTAACGACAAGACTTAGGCTTTAAGACAATGCGTAAAGCCTTGTACCACTGTCAAGGGCAGATCCCTTTCAACACTTACCTTTCTGTATCTGAAAGACAGTCGACCTCAGGTTGAATTTCTAGTTCCAGCCGTAACCAGTCTCTGTAAGTTAACTGAGAGAAAAAGGACCAAATGAACACGACGGTGAGGATGGGACGCGGAGAGCACAGGTCAGCTTTGTAAGTCTGCTGCACAGTCCCTCCGATGTCACACATCGCAGCAGAAAGACTCAGAGGAAGGCCGCAGTGCCTACACTCGTGTCCGTTCTCGGCCGCTTCCTGCCGACTGACTGAGGTGCTGGCGCCAAGCCCCCACATATTGCGTAGGTTACGTCTGACTGCGAAGCTGATGAAACATTTCCAACTGGCACTTTTAAACTGAATTCTCCAGCATACCGCCTGGTTCTGAAGTTGGTCCGCGGCATCTGCAAACCTCTCAGGTTACTGCACAACAGAGGCAGGAAATAATCTTCTAGTCCACTTGAGTTGGGCAAGTTAACTAGAGAATAAATGTGTAGTAACATGCTCCAAATATCCCTGGTAGCATATTTCTTAATTTAAAATTCCTGGGGGGGCGTCTAGGGGGCTCAGTCCGTTAAGCGTCTGACTCTTGATTTTAACGCAGGTCACGATCTCACAGTTCGTGAGTTCATGCCCCATGCTGGGCTCTGTGCTGACAGTGCGGGGCCTGCTTGGGATTCTCTCTCCTTCTCTGTCCCTCCCCAACTCTCTCTCTCAAAAAAAATAAACCTTAAAAAGTAATAAAATTCTTGGAACAATTCCACTCATTAACACGAACCAATCTCAAAACCTCACAGTGTGTGTGAAAAGGCACATCACAGAAACGCGCGCACAGCACGCTGCCTACGTGTGAAGACCAAAGCCCGGTGATGTGGAGCAGGTAAAACCAAGAGAAGCACGTCCGTGATCACCCCCAGGCGGGACAGCAGCCCTGAGCCACCTGCTACGCTGCAGGTGGGCGGCTAGCGTTCCCTGCTCTTGACTCGTTATGTCGCACAAAGACTGTCGCACTTGCTCTGGGGTCATTCATGGGATTAACAATAGCAGAATTGAAAAAATATATGATAAAACAATTGAGAATTTTTCCTCTAAAGACCAAAATAAGGAGATAAACATCGGAATAAATGAGAAGTTATGAAGAGGCAGCGTGGGCAGGGGGGCCGGAGCAGGCCAGGCTCACAGTGACGTTGCCCAGAGGAGCCCACCCCAAACGGGAGCCTGGCAGGTAGGTGTGAAGTATGTTTCATTCACCCTCAAAATCTTCCACAACATGTTAGCGCCGAGGAAAAGTGGGCAGAGTGGAAACGACCTTTCTAATTTCTTACAACTGTGTGAATCTGCAACGATCCCAATTAACGATTTCAATCAAAGCCACTTCTGTGTTCCTCCAGGCTCACTGGGTCAGGCCCAGCTGCCTGCCCGCCATATCCTCAGGAGGCCCCCAATCTCCCCGCAAACTCTTGTGAGTTAGAACGAGGGGAGAAGCAGGAAAGGGGCAGCGGGACCTACGTGAAATTCTTTCTCCTTCAACAGTTCCTGGAAGGTTCTCTGTTTCCACAGACAGAGGGCGGCTTGCTGCCAGTCTGCAGAGGGCCGGCACAAGGGCCTCCAGGGAGGGTCGGCTGTGTCCTCCGGACAGAGGGGATCTCGGGCTTCTGGGAACAGTCTCAGTATAATGAACTGAAACTGAAGAGAGACAGTGTCACATGGGTCGCAAGCAGTTGAGAAGATACGCCAGTAACCCGGCCGTGCGCAGGGGGCAGGGCAGCCCGAAGACCCTGGGCCGTCCCCCCGTCGCGGCCTGCACCCCGTGTGCAGTTACAGAGGGCACGTCGGTCAGCAGCCCTGTCCGTAAATCCTAACACGTGAGGCAGAAGTGCGGGCTCCAAGCTGCCCTCCACACGGCGGTGGTGACCCCACGGCAGCGAACGGTGGTCTTCCCAGACCGCTGCTGGCACCAGAGATTGCACTAAGAGAGGGTGCCGACCGGACAAGCAAAACACTGTGTCGGTGAATTAATTTATTTATCTCTGCCATTAGGAGATTAGACTTCTTCCCATGTTTACTGAGCTGAGGGGGCGGGGGGAGGGCCCCCAGGGACACGTGGAGTCAGGGACTTCCTTGTCTGGGCCACTTCTAATCTCTGTTCCATGTTTCAAAATGTTGGCAGCTGGGACTAAGTTCCTCAACGCCAACGATGGGGGCACAAGTGTGCCCGGCCCCCACTTCACCCTCCGGGGAGGGCCAGCCCAGCGGATTCTAATGGCGCCCGCAACGGAGATGTGCACCGAACACCATGAGATGTCCCTTAAAACTCCGCCCAAGTAAGAATGCTGGTTCCCACTGTAACTTCAAACTCACTTTTGCCACTGAAGGCTTCTGACACGCATCTTTATATTTCTCTGGCCTTAGAATAAATATAACAAGCATTCACTAGATGAGGGAAGTCTCTGGACAAAACTCAGAATTCTTCTTTAAATAAGAAGATACTTTTCATGAATATTTACCTTTTAATGTACCTATTTTACAAAAATCAGTATCTATTTCTTTTAAAAATGGGACGTACGTTTGGGGGTGCCGGGGTGGCTCAGTCGGTCAAGCCTCAGACCGTTGATCTCGGCTCAGGTCACAATCTCACCATTTTTGAGTTCGAGCCCCACATCAGGGTCTGCGCGGATAGTGTGGAGCCTGCCTGGAATTCTCTCCCTCCCCCCTTTTCTGCCCCTCCCCAGCTTGCTCTCTCTCTTTCAAAAAATAAATAGGTGAAAACAACAAAAAGTAAATAAATAAAACATTTAGAATGAATAAGGGAGGGAGGGAGGGCAGATGGGGGTGCGAGGGAGGGAGGAGGGGGGAGGGAAGAAGGAAGGAAGGGGGGAAGGGGGGGAGGGAGGAAGGGAGTGGGGGACAATTGTGGTCTTTGTCATCTTTCATCCCTTCATCTTAACTCTGAGAACAGAAGAAAAACGCAGCGTTCAGCCCAGAGAAGAGATGATCTGATAACTAACCAGCACACCGGGCACACAGAGACGTGGGTGGGCAGACAAGAGACCTCCGACGTTTGGCTAGAAACCTGCGTTGAAACGGGAGACTCCAAGAATGGGGAAAAGGGACTGCACAGACTCACCTTCTTCACGAGGGCTGGAGACAAGCAGCTGCACAGAGTATCCCGTGATAAGGAAGAATATTTACACAAAGAGTAAGAAATCACCGCTGTACAAAATCTGAAAATAGAAAACAAATAATGTAGAAATGAGACCCGTGCATAACAAGGAATGCAATAAAAGTGTGAATTTCGCCCAAGTGAACTGAGTGCATTCTAAACCAGATGGCCTGAGGATTAGCCCCTGGCCTCTAGTCCAGGCCAGGCCAGCTCCCAAGGCCTCGGGGAAACGCCCCCAAGTCACAACCGTGGATCTGAGCTCTATCTACACTGAAGGCACAGACCCAGAGAACACACAAACAGTAAGACTGTGCAAATAAGGGCTTGCGGTCACTGCATGCCGAAGAGCCACGGCCAGAACAGGGCACCCGGGTGACTCGGTTGAGCGTCCAACTTGGTTTCAGGTCATAATCTCACAGTTCATGGGTTTGAGCCCCGCGTCAGGCTCTCTGCTGTCGGCACAGAGCCTGTTTCGGATCCTCTGTCCACCACCGCCCCCCCCGCCGTCCCTTCCCCACTCTCTCTCAAAAAATAAACATTAAAAAACAAACAAAAGGGGCGCCTGGGTAGCGCAGTCGGTTAAGCGTCCGACTTCAGCCAGGTCATGATCTCGCGGTCTGTGAGTTCGAGCCCCGCGTCGGGCTCTGGGCTGATGGCTCAGAGCCTGGAGCCTGTTTCCGATTCTGTGTCTCCCTCTCTCTCTGCCCCTCCCCCGTTCATGCTCTGTCTCTCTCTGTCCCAAAAATAAATAAACGTTGAAAAAAAAAAAATTAAAAAAAAAAAAAAAAAACAAAAAAACAAAAAAAGCAGTCTTCAGGACAAGAGAGCAGCACGCCCACGTTTAAACTCAGCCTCACTCAGGGGGAGCCTCTGCCCGCCTGTGGTGGGTTGTGAGGCGTTGAGGGGAAGGGCCCCGTGAGAAGAGACTGACCGTGGGGCCCAGGGGAAGTCAGGACTGACGCCAGCAGGGCCTGCCTGTCCGTGCTGCCCAGAGCCCGAGAGGCTGGGCCGCTGTGCTTCCCGTGGGGGTGGCACAGGTGTCGGGGGCCGTGGTCCAGGGCAGGCGTTGTGTTCTCTCTCCTCGCCCAGTTACGATCCCCTTGTGCCTTCTGTCAGTTCTTTCTATGAACTGCGGTCCCAGCCCCTGCGCACAACTCTTCCGGAGCCTCCTGGCTCCCGCCCTGACCCTTCCTCTATGTACCTTGTACCCGCTTCGGCCTAGACTCCCAGGGCCCTGCCCCAGCACCTGCCACGCTGCGTACGCCACACTATCAACTTGCCAGGTGCCCCCACACAGAAGGCAGGGGTGGGACTCCACCCCAGTCCTGGAATGGGTCTGGCCCACAGCGGTGAATGAGGGGCAGTAGGGGTACACGCTGGCACAGATCTGTAGAATGATGGGTCCCGAAACCCTTTGAGACAAGTCTCTCTACATAGGGCAGCTCCACGTGCAGGTTCTCACTCCAGAGAAGCAGCTGCTAACCACAGGGGAACCAGGGACGGGTCCCACCACACGCCAGGCGCCCCCAAGACAAAACCCGGTAGTGCTCACAACCCTTCCCAACGTGGAAGGACGTCTACAGTCCGTCGTTAACGTCTTCAGAAGCAGTTTTTAAGGTAGCACTACCTCATTTTTGTAAACAAAGAAACACAGACACATAAATACAACGTAAGACTCCAGAATGATTATCCGTGGAGCATGTCTGTGTTGGCCAATTGCATTTGGTGAGTATGTGACTTCTGTCGAGCACGGAGGGGCACAGCGGATGTGAGGGCAGCTCACTTCAGGCAGAAGAGCGAGGTCTCCGAGGTCCTAAACGTCAGGAGGCTACTGAAGAACTCTGCGACGGACAGGCCCTCGGCGGGGGCAGGGAGGCCCACACGCACCTCTGGGAGCACAGACCTGGACTCGGCCAGGTGGACGACCAGGGCGGCCAACCCCAGCACGTGGGAGGCACTCAGGCTTGGGCCCTGAAACGGGAGAGAGTGTTTCTGCAGGAAGGAGGGCAGAGCCCACTTCCCAGGCAGGCGGACAGAGGCGGCGGCCGTACCTGGTGACGGAGCAGCTGGCAGAGCCTGGTGAGCACGACAGGAAGGAGCCTGCGTCCACACATGGCCGTCACTAAGCGAGAAGCCCAGGGGCCCTGCCTGCAGAGACAGCCAGAGACCAGCAGTCTGGCCACTCCTGGCTCTGCACGGCCGTCCCACGGATTCTTCCGGAGGAGCGAAGGGTGCCCGAGAAAGACGTAGGCTGTTCCCCCAACGGCGAGGTCTCCGGGGGAGATGCTTCATCTCTGCCGAGTCTCCGCACTGCCCCTTCACCCCACCTGGGACCCCCAACCAGTACAGAAGCCAGAAGGCAGGATCCAGGACCAAGGGTCAGAGGTGGACAAGGAGTGGGCAGCCCTGCCCCTCATCACAGAAAACAGGGAGAAACCCCACTCCCCGAGGGAGGCCTGCTCCGAGCACCCCGGCCGCCCCCAGCAGAGCCCCAAAGCGCCCAGTGAAAACCCCCAGCCTCTACCTGTCTGGCGAGGCGAAGCTGGAAGCTACGATCAGGTTCTGACAAAAACACGTCAGCAGGAGGTCCGCGACCTGAGAGAGACAGATGGTCACCGAGAGCTCAGAGTCCCCGAGAGCAACGTGTGAGTAAGGCAGGCCTGCGTCTGGAGAGGAAAGCATCACACCAACTGGCGCCAGAACCCCATTCCCACGTCCTGGGAGACAGCAGGCCAGGCGTTGTGAAATTTCACAGCAGAGAACAGGCTCAGCACACCTCGCCCGCACAGGGCCAAGGAGCAAACTGTTTTAGGCTCCGGGGCCACAGATGGGTTCCACTGTGTGTTCTCCTCTAGAAACTTAAAAGGTCTGTACACAAACAGGCCAGGGCCGGCTGAGCCCAGGCCCGACACTGCCCGGCTCCCGGGTGTCGTTTCCACGCACACGGTTCGCCTGGCAAAACACGGGGTGGAGAAGAGGCCCGCACACGTGGGACTTCTTACACAACCCGGCCCCGCTCAGCAGCATAGGCCAGGCATCCCATACTCACCTCCCGTTCCTGCTGCTCCAGGCCTGGCGTGAGGACGCTGAGCTGAATCTGCGATCCCCCAGAGCTGCCGTCCTCCTCAGCGCGGCCCAAGGCGGCGCCGAGCCGCTCAGAAACAACTGCCACCCGAGCAGCCACAACTGCACGTGGAGAAACCCAGTTAGACGAGCAGGCGAACGCGGGCTGCCTGCAGGGGGCGGTGGCGTTCCCGCTCGCAACGGGCTGCCTGCAGGGGGCGCCGGCGTTCCTGCGCGCAGCGGCTCACGGCAGCCCCGTCTCCGGCGCTACCAGGGCCACGAGCCCCAGGGCGGCGCTCCTCCGCCAGCCGGGCGGTGGGAGCACGCTGAGGGTGAGCATGACCGCTGTCCTCACGGCCTGGGGTCATCTGGGCGGTTCTCTTTCACCCTGTATGCATGTTCTCCATCTGAAGTCGCAGGCCAACCCGCCCACACGGCACCACGTCTGCTCCACGCCCCACGATCGGTCTGCCAAAGGCGAGGAGCCACAGCCTCCGCGCACCGGAGGTCAGGCGACAGGCCGACTGTGCTGGCCGGAGACGGAAACTACTGTGAGCAACAAGGCTGACGCAGACCTCAGTGTCCCCTCACGCCAAATTCTGCAGGAGCGCAGTTCGGCAAGGCCATGCCCCTATGGTCGCGGAGGAGATGCTACAGGGAGCAAGGGAAACTGAGGCGGTGCCGTTAATATTTCCTCTGTGAGGCTCTCGTGGGATATTCTGTCCTGGTTTGAATAAAATGGGTTTATCATCTATAAAAATCTCTTACAGGTACCAGGAAAAACACGGCTTTTTTCCATTAGATTCTACATTTTCTCTACCAAAAATCTCCAAAGTAGGGGAAGTCAGCATTTTATTTCATGGACTGCCACACACCACATGAGGTGAATCATTCACGAGTCACCATTTTACAGAAAATGGTCACGCAGAAGCAGAGACCCAGTGTTCAGGGTTACAGCTACTCAGTTAAGAAAGAAAACCCCACACTTTGGTGCCCTTACTTTTCTTCCTCCTCATTACCTGCTCTGCTAGGAGCTCCAAGAGCAGACAGAGTATTCAATCTGCTGAGGGTCTGTGACAGCCTGAACGACAGACCCGTCTCCCATCCCATCCCAGGTGAAAGGAGGCAAGTCCTCAGCATCCGCCAGCGCTGTCGTCACGCTGAGCCCTGGCCACGGCTGGACGTCCACTCGTCCCTCCCAACACCCACTGCAGACGGCCCTGCGCACAGTCATGTCCTCACCGTCATACTGCGTGGGGTCCGTCATCGCGGCTCTGAGCTCTCTTAGCGCGGCTGCGAGTGGTCCCAAGGGTCCCTCGGCACAGACAGCTTCCACCTTCATTCCCGGGGCTGCACCTGAGAAATGACGGGACACGCACAGCTGGATGCGGCCTCTCCATGTCCACGGCAGACAGAGGCGCCAGGACTCCACGAGGCGCTGCACTGCTGGGCACCCGTCACTGGTATCAGAAACTTGTTTATAAATGTAGTAATTTAAGAAAAAACATGATTTGGGGCACCCGGGTGGCTCAGTCAGTTAAGCGATCGACTTCAGCTTAGGTCAGGATCTCACAATTCCTGAGTTCGAGCCCCACATCAGGCTCTCTGCTGTCAGCACAGAGCCTGCTTCAGATCCTGGGTCTCCCTCTCTGTCCACCCCTCCCCTGCTTTAGCATACATGCTCTATTCTCTTTCTTTCTCAAAAATAAACCTTACAAAAAAATTTTTTAAATTAGAAATAGTGAAAAAGAAAGAAAAAACATGGTTCTATGCGCAACATTGCCGTAAGTGTGAAAAACACATATGTAAAGAAGGACCAGAAGCATGGCGAGGGGGTCTCGGTGGGTACGGAGAATTGTGGATGGGTCATAATTTGTTCCATTTCTAAAACTTTTAAGTAATGTCCTACTGTTTTTTATAATAGGATATTTAAAAAAAGATGTAAAGGAGAAAACTTAAAAATTAATATACAAGAGATGATCATCAGCTCTCAACATGTCTATGAGATTTTTGAAAAAAGATTAGATCTGATCACATATTTGTAAAACAAAGATACTTCTTCAAAAAAATGTTTTCTAACTTTTTAAACGTAAGCTGTGTGCCCAACGTCGGGCTGGAACTCACGACCCCGGGATCCAGAGCCACGTGCTCCCCCGACCGAGCCGCCCAGGAGTCCAAACGCATAATTGTCGTTATACAAAGAAAAGCACACCACAGATGTTTTAAAAATACGACTTCGAGTTCTGGTGTCGCCCGAGAAGACACCAGGTGTCCACAGCGAGCCTCACATGGGAGACACCGAGACGAAACTAGAAGTGATGAGTCTTCGTTTATAAGCCCTGCCGGATGAGACACAAAACATCCGCGAGGCCCCTAAGGCAGGGCCAGGGGGCCGGGGACGGAGGGGTGCGCCCCCCACCACACTGGATGCAGCCCCACTGCCTCCTGGGAGCCCCACAATGGTGAGCTGTTGCAGTACTGGTCCGAACGAGCAGGGGACCCGGGACCGTCGTTCTTTGCCCACTCAAGTCTCCTGGGTCTCCGTGACTGTGAGAAAGCACCCACACGTGTAACAGGAAGGTTCTGGCAGACAGAACCAGAAATCGCCAGCTCATTCGGCCCAGGTGGCCCCGCAAATGTCAGAGGATTTAAAGCAGCGAACAAGAACGGCTTCACGGCACGGCTCCTGCCGAGACACAGGCCGCTCCACCCCGCCCAGCAAGTCCGCCCAGCCGCTCGGAGCACCGAGGTCTCCCGACGCACGCCGCTGCCACAGACGGGACCTGGGTCGACATCACTGACTCCTGTGAGCCGAGCGATCCCCGGCCCGCCACAGGACTCAACCGTCCAAAGAGAAAGCCGCCGCAGACCAGCCACCACGCCACGCGTCAGAACCGACACGACCGACTTCAAGCCTGGCTTCCTAGTCCGGGACGTCCCCTGAATTTAAAGCCTGCGTCAGAACAGGCGAGCAGCAAGCACATCCCGGCCTCATGCAGAACCTCAGGGAGGGGCTCTGGCAGGTAACCCTCCGGGGCTCCCAGGCTGGGAGCCCAGGACCTGACGACTAGGGCGCGTCCGTCCCGATTTAACCAGACCACGCGCACTGAGGTGCCTGTCACCCCCACACCTCAGGACCCGGGATGCGGAAAAGTGCCCGACACAGGGATGGAGAGACCCATGACCTTACTTTCTGGCTTCTTCTCTTCGGCAGTGGAGCAGGCCTGGCAGTAGGCGGAGTACAGAGACGGGGGAATTTTATCTGCTCTGGATCAGGAGAAAACATGAAAACCAAGCCACCAGGACTCAAATTAGTTCGCAAGCTTACAATTTCAAAAACTATCATAAAACAAAAATACATGATATAGTCTACTATCCATACCTTATGGTAGGACTCTGTTTTTAGAAAAAACCCATTATGTGCATGGACTCAAATGGTTCTTAGTGTTTCATAATTTGCCATGTACACATATATGCCAACCGTGGTTTTCATAGGGTAGTGAGATTATAAATGATTTTTACTTTTCTCGTTAAAGTCTGGGTAATTTCCAAATTTTAAAGAGGACTTTTATTACTTTTAATGAAGAATACTGAGAAAAGCACCCAACTGATGTCATTAGAAATACAGAGAATTATGGGGCGCCTGGGTGGTGCAGTCGGTTAAGCGTCCGACTTGAGCCAGGTCACGATCTCGCGGTCCGTGAGTTCGAGCCCCGCGTCAGGCTCTGGGCTGATGGCTCAGAGCCTGGAGTGTGTTTCCGATTCTGTGTCTCCCTCTCTCTCTGCCTCTCCCCCGTTCATGCTCTGTCTCTCTCTGTCCCAAAAATAAATAAACGTTGAAAAAAAATTAAAAAAAAAAAAAAAAAGAAATACAGAGAATTATAGAACAAAGTCCTGTGATAAGGGTTTTGCAGGGCATGGACCCCTGGCTGGCACATTCTCATGGCACAGTGACAAGTCCAAGGACAAGAGCTGTGGAGTCACCTTCGGAAGAGCAGCCCAAGTATGGGACACGGGCAATGGCCTAGCCTGCGGGACACAAAGTCTCCAAGTGAGCAGTGAGGCAGGAAGGAGGCCTGCCGAAAGTGCCGCAAGGCCTGATGATGAGCCAGGAAAAGGAGGAGGGAGGTGGCCGTCTTCCAGAATGGGAGTGCCATCAAAGGCCAAAGCAAGGCAGAGGACAGGCTGGAGCGGAGGAGCACGCAACTGCCCCAGAAACTGGAAGGCGGGTAGCTTACAGATTAGCAATCAATGCAAATAAAAAAAAGAGCACATCTAAGGAAATGGAAAAATTCACAGAAAAGAACACTTCAGACATCGCTCATCCTCAGAGACCTAAGATCAAACACCGCAGCTATTAGAGGAGAATGGATTTCCATAAACAGAAAAATCCAGTGACAGAAAGAACAGGCAAGTTAACCAGAAGAAATCTCCCAGAAAGGAGAGAAAAAAAAAAAAAAAAAATACAACCAAAAGACCAGACATGCAAAATGTAACAGAGAACAAGTCAGGAGACAATCCTGGCGGTGTAATGTCTGAAAAGGAAGAGCTCCAAGACGAAACCAGGCAGGAAAGGAGACCCGCTCTGAAGTAAGCGGGATCAAGCAGTCCATGTCTGTGGTTTGCTTCAAAACAGCCCAGAAGAGGGTGTGTGGGCAGCTCAGTCAGTGGAGTGTCTGACCACTGATTTTGGCTCAGGTCATGATCTCACAGTCATGAGATCGAGCCCCTCGTCAGGAGCTATGCTGGGCATGGAGCCTGCTTGGGATTCTTGCTCTCTCTCTCTCTCAACTCCTACCCCGTTTGCGTGCGCACACACATGCACTCTCTCTCCCTAAAAATAAAAACAAAATGGCCCAGAATGGTGGGTGGAGGGCTACATAAGTACTATCCTACACTTCTATCTTAAATTTTTCTTAACAAAAGGTTTTGAAATATCCGAGAAAACTTCTTTGTTCTGAAGGACACGAATGTCCAGATTAAAAGGCCCACCATCCGCCTAGCCAAGAAATGAAATTAGACCCACACCAAAATACATTGCAATGAAATTTGAAAACCCAGGAAACGATAAAAAAGATACTGCAGGGGCGCCTGGGTGGCTCAGTCGGTTAAGCGTCCGACTTCGGCTCAGGTCATGATCTCGCGGCCCGCGTCGGGCTCTGTGCTGACAGCTCAGAGCCTGGAGCCTGTTTCAGATTCTGTGTCTCCCTCTCTCTCTGACCCTCCCCCATTCATGCTCTGTCTCTCTCTGTCTCAAAAATAAATAAACATTAAAAAAAAATTAAAAAAAAAAAAAAAAGATACTGCAAATCTCCAGAGAGAAAAACACATGTCACGTGCAAAGAATCAGAAACCTAACATCTCAATAGCGACACTGGAAGCTACAAATCAATAGATCAATATTTTAAAAATGTGAGGGAAAATATTTCCAAGCAAGATTTCTTCATTTCTACACCCAGTCAAATTAACTATCAAATGTGAGGGCTGAATAAAATGTAAAAAAAAAAAAAAAAAGGCTACCTCCCATTCACCCTTCTTAAAAAGCTTCAGTAGGATGTGTCCCACCAAAACACAGGAGTAAATCCAGAAACAGGATGGTCTAGGGTCCAGAAAAGAGAAGAATCAAAGACACTCCCAGGCAGTCAAAGGAAGATACGAGGATCGCAGAAAAAGCTAACAATTCAGAGTGGAGCCAGCTAGGAGGCTCCAGAAGGCCTTTCTCTCTCAGAAGCGACAGAGTGAGCACTTGAAGGTCTGAGTGAGAGGACATGGCGGATTTGGATAGCAGTTGAATGACACACACACAAAAGGTTAAGATAAAACAAAGATAATCAGGAGCCCCAGAAAAATGAAAGGTAGTTACATTCCTAATGGTGAACTCTGAATAGTGTTTACATAGCCCTAAAAAAAAAAAAAAAAAAAAAAGTGAGTTTTAAAATTTAAAACATTTTTTTGTATGAAGGACATCTACTTGTGTGGGTAGAAGCAAAAAACCTAGGTCTTCATCCTCAAATAGCGGAAAACCAATTGATATGGCCTAAAACAACAAAAAAAGTGCTAAGTTGCTCGCAAAATAAGAATATTATTTAGAAATATGGAGATAAATAACAAAAATCAGCCAAAACTTGAAAATGGTTGCCTCCAGAGAAAAAGAAATGGCAGGGAGGCGTGGAGGGGAGGGAATGACTATTTCTCTTAATAAACTTTATAGAACTGACTCTTCAATCTGCATTCTTACTGAACTTTGACAAAAACAATTTTTAAAGCCTAGAAATAAATGTCAAAAAATTAGGAAGCCATACCATGCAAACACCAAAAAGGAAAAAAAAAAAAAAAAAGCTGGCATTAACAGCCTAATAAATAAATAAAGCCTAATAAAGACATTACACAATAAAAAAATATCCAGCAAGGCAGCTATATTTTGAAGGCTTTATTTTAACAATCATAAAAACTTGTTTGCAAGTAGTAACATAGGCTTCAAAATGCATAAACACAAATCTGACAGAATTACAAGGAGAAAATGACAAAACCACAACAACATCCTTAATAAACTGATAAACCAAAGTGACAGAATTCTGGTCAAGATACAGAAAACTTGGGAACAAGTACAATTTAACAGACAGACCCTATACCTCCAAAGTAAAGAATACAAAGGAAATGTTTACAAATGCTGAACACGTACGAGATCTAAGGGAAAGTCTCAAAAAAAAATCCATCAGGGCGCCTGGGTGCTACAGTCAGTTAAGCATCCAACTAAGGCTCGGGTCATGATCTCATGGTTCAGGAATTCCAGCCCCACTTCGGGATACGCACTCTCTCTCCCTCTCTCTCAGCCCTTTGCTCAACTCACGCTCTCTCAAAATAAGTAAATACATACATACATATTTTAAAAATCCATAAAAAGCAAATCATCTTTGAAAATAATGTAATTAGGGGCGCCTGGGTGGCGCAGTCGGTTAAGCGTCCAACTTCAGCCAGGTCACGATCTCCCGGTCCATGAGTTCGAGCCCCACGTCCAGGCTCTGGGCTGATGGCTCAGAGCCTGGAGCCTGTTTCCGATTCTGTGTCTCCCTCTCTCTCTGCCCCTCCCCCATTCATGCTCTGTCTCTCTCTGTCCGAAAAATAAATAAAAGTTGAAAAAAAAAAAAAAAAAGAAAAGAATGTAATTAAATTAGAAATTAACAATAAAAGCTCAGGGGCAAACACCTATATGTTCGGAAAATGTTTTAATTCGTTTATAACTAACTCATAAATTACAAGAAAACCATAATGCAAGTAATAAAATATCTAGAACTGAATGACAATGTAAGAACTATACGTTGAAACTTCTGGAAGGCACTGAAGTAACACTTAGAGGTAAACTTTATTAAGCTATGCCTCTATTAAAACACAAGAAAGAGGGGCACGTGAGTGGCTCAGTCAGTTAAGCGTCCAAATTCGGCTTAGGTCATGATCTCACAGTCCATGAGTTCAAGCCTCACATCGGGCTCTGTGCTGACAGCTCAGAGCCTGGAGCCTGCTTCAGATCTGTGTCTCCCTGTCTCTGCTCCTCCCCTGCTTGTGCCCTGTCTCTCTCTCTCTCTAAATAAATAAGCAAAACCAAACCAAACCAAACCAAAACAAAACTAAAACATAAGAAAGACTGTAAAACACTGAGTTAAACAACCAGCTTAAGAACTTAAGAACGACAGCGTGAAGTCAAAGAAAGTAGGAAATAATAAGGGTGCCCGCGGGGCTCAGTAGGTAAAGCCTCCGACTCTCGATTTGGGCTCAGGTCACGATCCCACAGCTTGTGGGCCTGAGCCCCCTGTCAAGCTCTGCACTGGCAGTGCGGAGTCTGCCTGGGATTCTCTCTCCCTCTCTGCCCCTCCCTGGCTCTCATGCACTCTCTCTAAATAAATAAACATGAAAAAAAAAAAAAAAGAAAGAAAGAAAGAAACCGATTCAGTTGTCAATAGTTTGCCTCTGAGACAGACATGAGGAAAAGATATTATAGCCAAGTTTTATCAAACTTTAAGAGACGCAGAATCCCTGTGCTACATGAATTGTTTCAGAAGACAGGAAAGAGGGAAGGCTACCCAATTCATTCCATGAGAATGGAATATAGCCTTGATGCCAAAGCAGCCAACATGAATTAAAAAAAAGTATGAGACACAGATGCAAAAATCCTAAATAAAGTCATCATTAAACCACATTCAAGAGCCCATGTAATAAAAAATCATTACAAAGTAGGTGATCCACAATGCAAGGAAAGTGGAAAAATCACTGTAATCTATCACATAACAGATTTCACAGCAGCAAAAACCACCTTCAGAGATGCAAAAAAACATGAATTGATGCTCAAAGTCCTTAGCAAATCTGCAGAGGGAATTTTCTGAATATGTTAAAGGAAATGAAAATATAAAGACTACAGGGGCACCTAGGGGGCTCAGTCGGTTAATCATCTGACTTTGGCTCAGGTCATGATCTCACGATTCGTGAGTTCGAGCCCCGTGTCGGGCTCTGTGCTGGCAGCTCAGAGCCTGGAACCTGCTTCGGATTCTGTGTCTCCCTCTCTCTCTGCCCCTCCCCCCACTCGCACTCTGTCTCTCTCTCCCAAAAATAAACAAACATTAATTTTTTTTTTAATATATAGACTACAGCAAATAGAAATAGTGGTAAGACATCAGAAGCATTCCTATTTCAGTCAGAAACAACACACGATGCCAGCTTATTCTACAATTTCATGTTACACTAAGAAGCCCACCCAATTTAACAAGGCAAAAACTAAAAGGTATAAAAATCAGAAAAGACAAACTTATTCGACATAGAAATCTACTGTGCTCATCTACAGAGAGAATCAACTAATCACCTACTATAAATAAGTTCGGTAGGGTTACTTGATACAGGAGTACCTATACTTCAATAATCAATGAAAAAAAAATTTTTTTAAACCCCAGAAGATAATATGCTATTCACAACAACAAAATCTAGGTACCCAGTAGCAAATCTAACTAAAAATTTACAAGATAGAAAAATCTACTACTGAAAAGCTTAAATACATATGCGATGTTCATAGAAAGAAAGTTACAATAAAGTCAACCACCCAATATTAATCCATAAATGAAGGAAATTCCACTAAAAATTCAGAGTTTAAAATTTTTTGAGTTTGAGAGAGAGAGAGAGAGAATGAGAGAAACAGAGAATAAATAGCGGAGGGGCAGAGAGAAAGGAAGACACAGAATTCAAAGCAGGCTCCGTGCTGTCAGCACAGAGCCCAACGTGAGGCTCGATCTCACGAACCATGGGATCATGGCCTGAGCCAAAACCCAGAGTCGTACACTTAACCAACTGAGCCTCCCAGGCACCCCTAAAAATTTGGAATTTTCATGGATACACATCCAAGGATGTTCACTGAAGCACTATTAAGAGAGCATTATAATGGAGTTAACCTAAGAGTTCTGTTCTAGGGGACGGATAAATTAATCAAGGTAGTCACGCTGCAGGCCATAGCACCCCCGGGGTTGTGCAACATGGCAGCTGGTTGCCACAGAACAGAATTCTATGCTATTGGTCAAGTGACCCAGAGCCATCAGGGTGAGTGAAAACACCAACTGCAGAGGGACACGGGGTGATATGTGCATGTATACACACATACTTTTACCTTTAAATATATGTAATAAAATTAAAAATAGAAAAAGATTGGGGCACCTGGGTGGCTTAGTTGGTTAAGCGTCCAACTCTTGATTTAGGCTCAGGTCATGATCTCATGGTTCAAAGTCTGAGTCCCGTGTCAGGTTCCGCACTGGTAGTGCAGAGCCTGCTTGGGGTCCTCTCTCTCCCTCTCTGTTACTCCCTGGCTCACTCTGTCTCTCTTAAAAATAAATTTTAAAATGTTTAAAAAAATAAATAAAAAGGGGCGCCTGGGTGGCTCAGTCGGTTAAGCGTCCGACTTCGGCTCAGGCCACGATCTCATGGTTTGTAAGTTTGAGCCCTGTGTCAGGCTCTGTGCCGACAGCTCGGCGGAGCCTGGAGCCTCCTCCGGATTCTGTCTCCCTCTCTCTCTGCCCCTCCCCCGCTCATGTTCTGTCTCCTTCAAAAATAAATAAAAACATTAAAAAAATTTTTCTTAAAAAAATAAAAACGAATAAATAAAAAGATTATATGTGAACCTCAGGATAATGGTTTCCTTAGAGAGGGAAAATGGAAAGCAGGTCAGGGAGCTGGATTGAGAAGGGTTTCAACAATACCTATACAATTTTATTTTGAACAAAAACATAAAAAAGGAAAGGCACAGCAAAGCATGAATGTGAGTGAGGCACAGGAGCACTTTTTGCACTGGTCTCTGTACTTCTGGATTCTTTTACACACAAAGTAAATAAACATAAGGATCCCAGAGAATAGTCCTATTATATATAAGATGACAAAGTTTACTTTTATGTTCTCGCCTCATTCTCCTCAACCTTCTTATCGCTGTGTTGTCAGAGGGTTACTGGGAAGCAGGATTTACAGGAAGGAGGACAGGGACACTGGTCAACTCTCGGCTGGGGGAGGTCTTAGCGTGAGCTGGGAAGCCAAGGCTGCGTGCCCTGCCCTGCGGTGTCAGGTCCAGCCGAACCTGCTGCAGAGCAAGGCTTCCGAGTCTCCCTGTTCTCTTCTTTCTTGGCTTAAATTCTTTCACAGCGATTATGGAGCAATCGCCTGACTTTCTTAAATCCCCACACTGATAATCCTCAGTGAAAAATGATAGTCAGTATCAAAAATATTTTATTTTTAAAATCTTAACCGATTTTGAGCCAATAGTTTATAAATATTTTATTTATTTTGGGACAGAGAGAGACAGAGCATGAACGGGGGAGGGGCAGAGAGAGAGGGAGACACAGAATCAGAAACAGGCTCCAGGCTCCGAGCCATCAGCCCAGAGCCTGACGCGGGGCTCGAACTCACGGACCGCGAGATCGTGACCTGGCTGAAGTCGGACGCTTAACCGACTGCGCCACCCAGGTGCCCCACCAATAGTTTATAAATAAAACCCATGAGATAAAACGCATTCCTCCACACGAGAGGCACAACCCTTTACATTTGTCAAGAACCCTCCCGGAAGCAGGTGTCCTCACGTACCTCCTCAGGGACTCGATCAAGGCCGCTCTGGGATCAGGCGTTTTCGGGAGCTGCGGGGGAAGATGGGAGTCAAGTGAGGCACCCGCTCTCTGCCAGCAGGGCCCCAGGCCCGCGACCGCACGTACTGACCACTCGAGGCGTGAGGAGGGCAGGGAGAAAGTGAGCCGTGTAGTAGGGTCTCCTGAAGATGCTGCAGCACAGGAGAGCGGGGTAGGAGGGTCACACACTCGGTCAGACGACACAGGCATTAGAGGCCCTTACTGACAACGACGAAATCCATTTCCACGGACAGCCACTACATTTCAGAGGCTGTCTCACATCCTATCACGTGACTGTGACATCACACCACAGTTTTAAGTCTTCTTTTTCACCGTTTTGGGACATTTCCCACACAGGGAAGCAACAAGCTCGCGTCCCAGGGAATCTGGAAGGCACTCTGCCCGCCGCACAGCCGTGCGATCTGGGCCGGTCACTTCAGGTCAGCTGTGGGCGCTCCCCTGGGGTTGAGCTCGGAATCCTGGGAGCGGGGGTCAGGTCACAGCTCTGAGAAGCAAGGCCTTCGAAAAGCTGCCGCACACTGACAGTAACCACAGTTGAAAACGTTTCGGGACCACACAAAACCCACAACAACCTTGCTATTCGATTCTGTCCTGGCTGCACTTCGGTCACCCATGAAGCATCAGTAACAAAGTTATTGCCCTAAACCCCCTAAGTGGGGGCTCTTCTCCACACTTCTCCACACTACCTGTCAGCTTTTATCAAGAAAACAAGGTTCACAGAAAGGCTCTGCACGACTTTTGCTGGACATCTACCCTTGGAGACCCACAAATACGACAGCCATTCTACTCCGACTGGCTCTGAGAACAGACAGGACGGCTCGGGGAAGCACGACCCTACCTGGCCTCCATGACCGCAGAGGGGATTCTCCCTGTGTGTTCAAACACCGCGATGGCCTTCTCCACATCCTGGTGCGCTTGGCTGTGGGGCTGGCTCCGTACAGGGAGGGTGGGAAGGGAACACAGGATGTGGAAGAAAAGACGCTGAGAAGGGTGTCATGAGCCTCCCCTCGAGCACAGCTCTGCCATGTCAGGGTGGATGGCGAGTGCTCACTGCCAGCACGGCAAGGGAACGTTCCAACCATTACCAGCAAGACCACACAAAGGCCCCAGCTGCTGTTTCCTGCTCTCAGAGAGCTCGCGTCTGGCAATGAGCCGCCCCACTAACCACTCGACACGTCTGGGACCCTCTGCCACCCTCCCAGGTCCCCCTAGGAGAATAAAAGGGCCTAAAGAAAGATCTGAAGTGGGAAGGGGAAGAGTCTTAACTTTTGAGACTTAAAAAAAAATGTGAAATGACTTATGAGCAGCAAGACATCTTAAATGGACAGCTGCATTAAACACTTACAAATATTCACGGAACGCGTCACGGGCTGCTGTGAGGGCTCTCCGGCAGCTCACAGCTTTTACAAAGTTTTTGAGGCTCTCAAAACAATGCATACAAACACCACACAGCATTCTGACTTCTGCTTTACGTAAATATAGTTAACGCTTTTTTCTGTAATTCTCAGAAAAACATGATCTTCCCCCTACCCCATTTGAAAGACCTCCTGCTCTATGCAAACCCACATGAACCAAGATCTAAATGACAGACTTTCCTTCACACAGTGACCTGCTCTGCTCCTGCTCTGAAAAGGGCAGAGCATCACAGAGTAAGTACCTGCCAGTTAGCTCCCACCCTCAAGCTGCACCAGAAAGAAAAGGCTCCAACGCTCAGCTCAGAGTGAGCTTGGTGAGCACAGGCGACAGGCCTCAAGGGGCAGTAGAACCGAGGTGACATTACCTCTGTCACATCCCTGGCTGAAGACAGATCCTCGTAGAGGCCCATGTTTTCCAGAGAAACCTGCAGAGGAGACGTGTTTGGGGATGGGAGGACCAGGCGGGCTCTGGGCTCTGCGGGGAAAGGCTGAGGAAGGAGCCGTTGCTGGGGAGGGGAGGCCAGGACTCGCCTTCAGGTCGGCCAGGCGCGTCTTGGCCAGCGTGACATAGTCTGTGAGGAGGGAGCGGTACTTGCTTGGCACCAGCGGTGGGTGGAGAATGTGCGCCTGTGGGCAGATGGCAGAGCAGGTGACACCAGCCCGTGAACTGCTGGTGACTTTCCGGGGAGGCAGCAACAGCCCGCTTCCGAAAGCTGCACTTGTTGGACGTCGGGAGGGTCCAAGGGTTAGCCAAAGACCCTGGGGGCTGAAGCCAGAGGTGGGACAGAATCCCAGGGTCTCTACCTGCTCCCACGGACATCCATGGAGCAGAAGAGGGCCAGAAGAGGCGTTCAGAAGAGGGCCATGCCAGGGAGAGCATGGGGTGGGGCCCACCCACAGAGATGGCCCGTCACCCACCGCACCCCAGCGCCCCCGCTCAGGCGCTGTCCTCCAGGGCTGCGGCTACAGCACCATCACAGCAGTGCCCAGGAGACAAGGGGTCAAGTCCCCACGGAAGGGTGGGAAGGAAGTTCTGGGCTTCACTCAGTGGCGGCAAGTTCTTTATTCTCCTTCCTCCATTCCGTCAGATGTATTCTTTGGAACGTAAGGCAAATGTCGTATTTACAAAAAAAGAAGTGAAAATCAGACTCCAGGTGCCCTACCCGCCCAAAGAATGCTGGCTATAGTCATCTCATTTTAAAAAAGAAAGCCTGGGCGCCTGGGTGGCTCAGTCGGTTAAGCGGCCGACTTCGGCTCATGTCATGATCTCCCGGTCCGTGGGTTCGAGCCCCGCGTCAGGCTCTGTGCTGACAGCTCAGAGCCTAGAGCCTGTTTCAGATTCTGTGTCTCCCTCTCTCTGACCCTCCCCCATTCATGCTCTGTCTCTCTCTGTCTCAAAAATAAATAAACGTTAAAAAAAATTTTTTTAATAGAATAAAATAAAAAAGAAAGCTTGCAGTAAGGCATTTTTAATAACCAGATTCATATAGATTTGTTACTAAAAATGCACACTCAGGGCACCTAGGGGGCTCAGTTGGTTGAGCGTCCACATTTGGCTCAGGTCACGATCTCACATTTGTGAGTTCGAGCGCCACGTCGAGCTCGCTGCTGCTGGCGCAAAGCCCGCTTCGGATCTTCTGTCTCCCTCTCTCACTGCCCCTTCCCCGTCTGTGCACGCTCCCTCAAAATAAATAAACTTAAGACATTTAATAAAAAGATAATAAATTATGAAGGTCTTCCCCCCTGGAAGTAAAGGCCATGGGCACTTTGGGGTATATCCTTCCAGTTCTTCCTTGATATAAAAATGTATCATTTTATATGGTAACTGGAGTTTAAATAAAACATGAAGCTACAAAAAGAACAAAAAAGAAAAAATACCTATTTTAAAACTTTTTTTAAATTTTTCTTAACATTTATTTATTTTTAAGAGAGAGAGAGGAGGAGATAGAGCATGAGCAGAAGAGGGACAGAGAGAGAGGGAGGAAAAAAGACGTATCATTTTATAAGCACACACATGGGGCTGGACCGCACATGCACGTGCTCCTCCCGCTGAGCGGGGGCTGGGGACACCCTCCTGTGCCCGCAACAGACCCGCCCCACCCTCTGCACGAGACACCGCGCTCACCGACCACCTGCCAGCGACGCGCACCGGCTGGTTCCCGGGCGATCGACCGTCCCAAACGTGGCCCCGGTGCCCAGGGCACGATGACTTCCCTCCTTTGAGGCCTGCACGGAGGAGGGACGCCCGGGCGGCTGGGACTGCACTCACCTGCATGTACCGGGGTGCCTCAAAGGGCACGAGGTCTGACAGGAACTTGAAGAGGAAGACCAGCGTCTTCTTGCTGCAACAGTGGGAGCCCCTTGAGCTCCCAAAGGAGGCCTGGAGGGAGAGGCCGGCGTGAGGGCCGGGTGGCCGGCTCCACGAGGGGCTGTGCCCGCCACACAGCGATCTGTCATACGGCGCCTGGCGGCAGCCGTGCCTCCACCACAGAAACAGAAACTCAATTGCAATGAAAGGGAAACAGAGCCGCCTGGGGCCCTGAAATCTTACGCTATGGCTCTGCCTGACTGAAGAGACGGGCTGAGGGGTTATTTAAAACGACAAGTTATGGGGCACCTGCATGGCTCAGTCGGTTAAGCGGCCGACTTCAGCTCAGGTCATGATGTCCGTGAGTTCGAGACCCGGGTCGGGCTCTGTGCTGACAGCTCAGAGCCTGGAGCTGCTTTGGTTTCTGTGTCTCGCTTGGTCTCTGCCCCTCCCCCACTCACACTTCCCCTCTCTCTCTCTCTCTCTCTCTCTCTCTCTCAAAAGTAAATAAACATTAAAAAAAAAAAAAACCCACTTTAAAACGAAAAGGTAAAAATACATTCCTAGGGGAACCTGGGTGGCTCAGTCAGTTAAGTGTCTGACTTGGGCTCAGGTCATGATCTCGCAGTTCGTGAGTTCAAGCCCCGCATCAGACTCTGTGCTGACAGCTCAGAGCCTGGAGCTGCTTCGGTTTCTGTGTCTCCCTCTCTCTCTGCCCCTCCTCCGCTTGTGCTCTTTCTCTCTCAAAAATAAATAATAAACATTAAAAAATTAAAAAAAAATACATTCCTATAGGGGCACCTGGGTGGCTCAGTCAGTTGAATGTCCAACTCTTGGTTTTGGCTCAGGTCATGATCCCAGAGTTGTGGGATCGAGCCCCAAGTCAGGTTCTGCACTGAACAGAGAGCCTGCTTGGGATTCTCTCTCCCCCCATCTCTCTGTCCCCACCCCCGCTTCCTCTGAAATAAAATAAATAAATAAATAGTACCATATATACACATTCCTATAGAAAACAGTAACTGTGGCATCTTTTTGTGACCCTCGGAGGCACAGTGCATTAGCTCCCCTAACAAGGACCCTTTCCTAAACATACACATTCTACATGATGAAGCCACTTCTGAACACACAGAAACTCTCACTCTTCTGTGAGGAGACAACGTCACTGCAGGGGAAGTGGCCAAGGAGGACAACTCCTCAGGACACCGAACCCAGCTTTCCTGGGAGGAAACCGAGGGCTCCCAGGGAGTGTCGGGAATTCCAGAACGGCCAATGAACCCGAAGAGCCAGTGAGCCTCTGCCAAGAGAACCCAACACCCAGCCACACCAGGTCCTGCCCAGCCCAGCCCACCAGAACTATGCAGCCACTGCTCCTGTGGCGGGAGGCCGGCCGAGCACTTCTGTCAGAGCACACAACATACCTGTGTGGGAGGAGGGCGCAGACAGACAGGCAGACACAAACAGCCACCAGATACGGGGAAGATGGCGGAGTAGGAGGGCCCGAGACTCCCCTCGTCCCACGAACACAACGAGGTAACTATCAAATCATCCCAAGTGCCCCAGAAATCAACCTGAAGACCGGCAGAACGAGAAGAGATGTGCTTTGGGGGAGAAACAGATGACGGCCACTGTACTGGGACGGAGCCGCCTCTGCGGGGAAGGGTGAGGACAGAATGCACACAGGGAGCTCACGGGAAGACGGAGCCCCACAGCAACTGGCTCGGAAAGCGAGAGGGCCCATTCAAGTTCTTGCAATCAGCAGGGCTTCAGGCCTAGAGTTCTAAAGCACAGGGGCCTGGCTCAGGGAGAGCCCGGAGGGCACTGTGCTGCTCCTGGAGAGAAGGCAGGCAAACAGCCCAGGGACCGGAGGCATGGAAACCATGATCTGAAGAGACCTGAAGAGCCCCCGGAGCACACAGGGCGAGGTGATTTGCTCATCTCAGAGGGCTGGGCCCAGAGAGACCACTCACAGAGAGACCCCCTCCAGGAACAAAGACTTGACAGGCGCCACCTCCCTCCCGCCCCTCAGCACAAGCACAGGGACGCCTGCGGGAACCAGCGGAGTCGGGCACCACTTGCTTCCTAACTCGCTCACACCAAACGCTCAACCCCCGCCCTCCCACCCCGTCACCCCCGCCACACGCTCCAGCGCAGCTGCCCTTCCCAGCAGGCCCCCTTCCCCCAGAAGACCGGCCCAAACCCCTGCTCACACCGCTGTCTCGACACCAGGGAGTTTTGTGAGGCCTCGCTTCCACAATCTCATTTCACAAGCAGACCAGAGCACCGCTACTTAAAACACGCCACATTCAGACCAATCGTTGCCCACAAGAGGCAAAGAGCCTCTGCAGACAACTGGCCTGAAGGATAAAGCAGCCAGGACACAACAGCAGAGCACACGCTGCACACACTGGGGACACTTGCTGAGCGCCCTGGGGACAGGAGACATGACACTGAAGGGCAGTCCGGGACCTCTTCAGAAGGCCGTTACCCTCAAGATCAGGAGACTGACTTTCCTAACACACAGAAGTAGGTGCAGAGACTTAGACAAAATAAGAAGACAAAAGAATCTGTTCCAAATGAAAGGACAGGACAAGACCACAGCTGGAGATCAAAGCGAGGCAACTGTAAGTAACATGGCTGATGGCCAATTTAAGCAACAATCCTAAGGATACTCACGGGACTTGAGAAAAGAGTGGAGGACATCAGTGAGACCATTAACACAGACATAAGGAATAACACAGCAGAAATAAAGGGTTAAATTAAAAAAAAGAAAGAAACACACTAGATGGAATGAAGGGCAGGCTGGAAGAAGCAGAGGAATGAATCAATGACCTAGAAGACAGAGTAATGGAAAGCAACGAAACTCAACAAAAGAGAGAAAGAAAAATTATGCAACATTTTAGGGAGAACAGACTTAGGGAACTCAGTGACTCCTTCACATGTACTAACATTTAGCATTAAATGAGTCCCAGAAGAAAAAGAGTGAGAAAGGGCAGCAGAGAATTTCTTTGAAGAAATAATAGCTGAAAATGCCCTTAATCTAAGGAAGGAAATAGGTAACCAGATCGAAGTGGCACATAAAAGAGCCATCAAAATCAACAAAAGCAGATCCACACTAAGACATATTGTAATTAAATTTGTGAAATATAGTGAGAAAGAAAATATTTTAAAAGAACCATAACAGAGGAAGACTGCTACATACAAAGGAAACCCCATAAGGCTTTCAGAACATTTTTCGGCAGCAACTTTCCAAACCAGAAGGGAGGGGCTTGGTATATTCAAAGTGCTGAAAGGGAAAATTCTTCAACCAAGAATACTCTATCCAGCAAGGGATACTCTATTCATATACTCTATTCAGAATAGAGGAAAAGGGGCACCTGGGTGGCTCAGTCAGTTAAGCATCCGACTTGGGCTCAGGTCATGATCTCATGGTTCGTGAGTTTGAGCCCCACATCAGGCTCTTTGCTGACAGCTAGGAGCCTGGAGCCTGCTTCAGATTCTGTGTCTCTCCATCTCTTGGCCCCTCCCCTGCTCACACTCTGTGTCTGTCTCTCAATAATAAATAAATGTTAAAAAAAAATTTTTTTTTTAAATGGGCAGAAGACATGAACAAACCTTTCTACAAAGACATACAGATGGCCATCAGACACATGAAAAGATGCTCAACATCACTCATCATCAGGGAAATGCAAATCAAAACTACAATGAGATACTAACTCACACCTGTCAGAATGGCTAAAATTAACAACACAAAAAACAATGGGTGTGGGAGAGGACGTGGAGAAAAGGGGAACAATTTGCACAGTTGGTGGGAATGCAAAATGGTGCAGCCGCTCTGGAGAACAGTGTGGAGGTTTCTCAAACAGTTAAAAATAGAATTACCCTACTACCCACCAATTACACAACTAGGTTATTTATCCAAAGGCTACAAAAATACTCATTCAAAGGGGTACGTGCACGCCAATGTTTACAGTAGCATTATCTACAACAGCCATTATGGAAAGAGCCCAGATGTCCACGGAATGATGAGTGGATAAAGAAGATGTGGTACATACACCATAGACATTACTGAACCATCAAAAAGAATGAAATCCTGCCGTTTGCAAAGACGTGGATGGAGCTAGAACGTATTATCCTAAGCAAAATAAGTCAGTCAGAAAAGACAAATACCATCTGATTTCACCCATATGTGGAATTTAGGAAACAGAGGTGCCTGAGGGCTGAGTCAGTTGAGGACTGCCCCCACATCACTATTCAGGTCCCACCCAAGTACAGGGCCACCAACTCCCTCCTCTAAGGTGTCTGTCTACACAGAAGGGTTACCGACCCTTGGCAACATCTGTTCAAATCAAGAGTGAGCCTCAATGACACCCTGGAAACAGGAAGAAAAATAAGCCACCACTCAGTCACTTGAGCGTCTGACTCTTGATTTTGGCTTAGGTCATGATCTCATAGTTCGAGGGTTTGAGTTCCACATGGGGCTCCATGCTGACAGTGTGGAGCCTGCTTGGAATTCTCTCTTGCTCTCTCTCTCTCTCTCTCTGCCTGTTCCCTGCTGGAAGATGTTCTCTAAATAAATACATAAAGAAACAAGTAAAAAAATTTAAAAATTAAAAAAAAAAAAGCCACCAGACAAGACCCACAGCTTATTCGAAGTATTTATGTCAAGTACCTAAAATAACACACACACCTCCGAATCTGGGGTTACAACAGCATTTAGTGTCACTTCAGAGAAAAAAGTTTTTTTCATTAGAAAAATTACATCTAAGTACATACCATGATCAGCTAAGAACCGTAATTCAGGACCCCAAAGGGCTCAAATTTAAAATCATCACATTGGCCTATTTACATTAACACTCTTTTTTTTTTAAATTTTTTTTTTCAACGTTTATTTATTTTTTGGGGGACAGAGAGAGACAGAGCATGAAGGGGGGAGGGGCAGAGAGAGAGGGAGACACAGAATCGGAAACAGGCTCCAGGCTCTGAGCCATCAGCCCAGAGCCCGACGCGGGGCTCGAACTCACGGACCACGAGATCGTGACCTGGCTGAAGTCGGAAGCTTAACTGACTGCGCCACCCAGGCGCCCCAACACTCTTGAAAATAAAGTTTAAAACAGATCTTTAAACACTGAACATACACTTAAACATCTGTCAAACTCGCACAAACATTCACCTACATTGGGTACATTTTATGTAAATTCTATCTCCATAAACTTGATTTAAAAGGTAAAAGGAAAAACAAAACAAAACAAAACAAAAAACACACAATCAACACAGCACTTCCCAAGCATTCCTGTCCATGTGTTGTCCTGAGAAGTGGGCAAAACCCAGGCCAGGGGATACCTGGTTGTGACCGAATCACCTAGGCACAGCAGACACAGGAAACAGGCCAGTGTGACCACAAAGGGTCCCCTGGCTGTGGACACTGCCAACAGCCCCATGTGCGTCCCGTGGGTGCTCCTGGGCCGACAGCCCACTGCTGGGGGAGCACAGGGCTGACCGGAATCAGCTCCAAGGAATAAAAGAACAAAGAAAGAACCCCACAACCACCGTGCTGTGCCAACGCCCCAGGCAGGGGCCAATCCAGGCTCTCCGGGTGTCTGTGCAGGTGCAGCTAATGCTCAGAACTGGAGGAAGATGGGCTCCCCACAAACCACCACCAACTACACCACCCCGGCAGCATGGCAAGAAAACCCAAAACCTCAACAAAGAATGAGATAGCTTTTTTTTTTGGGGGGGGGGTGCAAGTAAGGGAGGGGTAGAGAGAGAAGCGGGGCTCACCCAGGGTGTGAGCTCATCCGAAGTGGGACTTGAACTCACGAACCTTGAGATCATGACCTGAGCTGAAGTCAGACACTTAACTGACTGAGCCACGCAGGCGCCCAAATTAGATAGCCTTTTAAATGACAGATTTACACACACCCAACCTTCAAAGTTGATGTCTGGAAAATGCCTTCTCAGAGGCGAGACTCGGCAGGCCGTGCACAGCTGCACAGATGTGGTGGAAACAAAGAGAAGACCGCGCGGAAGGTGAGGGGCACCCTTCTGGGATGAGCACACTGTGCCAAGAGCAGCGGGCACATTTGTTTTCCTGGTTTCCTGACCGCACTCCCGTGCTCGGAGACCTGACTGGGCAGGCAAGGAGGCCATGAGAGGAGGGAGCAAAGCCCAGACAGAGAAGCACGGGGCTCCGGCGGGGGGAGGGCGGGGAGAGGAACAGACCTGACCCACAGAGTGCATCTGTTCCTAGGACGGTGAGTCAGAGACCCACCAGTGGCTGCTGGGGGGCAGCTCACCTGGAACCAGTCTGCATAGGACGGGAACACAGATGGGCCCTCCAGCGCAGCCTGACGCACAACCAGGAACGCAGTGACCATGCTGTCCAGGTCGCAGTTCTCGAACGCACGGGCCAGCAATCGGGCCACCCAATCTAGGAGGGAACGACCACAGTCACAGTTGGCAGACAAGGACATCAGCAAAGAAAACGCAGACGTCCCGCCAGGGATAGGGCACGGCAGTCAGGAGAACACGCACGCGCAGTGCCCAGTTCAAGAGCCTGGGTAACGAGTGACCCCAAGAGCCAAACACTGATCACAGGAAGCTGTAGCAAGATCGCCACCACGGGAGGCGGACCAAGGGCACAGACAAAAAGACACAGGGCGCCATCGAGGCCGGTGAGCGGAGCCCGCATTCCACGGACAGGCTCACCCACAAACTACAGGACACGCACGCACACGCAGCGCACGGCTCCCACCCAGGTGCACCTTTAACCAGCTGCTGCGCCTCGGGTAAGCAGATCACCAGTGTGGACACGCAGGAGAGCACATGCTGCCAGTTCACCTCATGTGTTTCCAGAACTTCCTGCAAATGGCCAACTAGCTCCTCTGGACTTAGCATTGTGAAGAGCTGAAAGAAGTGTCAAAACAAGCCGCTCGTCAGGCGGTGGGGCCTCAGCTCCGTCCCACTTCCCGTCGGACACGACGTGGGGTCGACACGGCGACACGTGTGGGCAGGTGAGGAGGTGCTCTGCCCAAGCGAGACGTCCGGTCTCGGGGCCCCCCGGGGTCCAGGTGTGGATGGCGGGGCCCACGGAGCCCCCTGGCCTCTCTCCCCGGGCCGGGAGCCACAGAGGCTCGCGGCAGCAGTGCCTCCTGGCGCAGGGGGCATCCGGTCTGAGCGCGGCGACACCCACCCTGCGGTATAGGCCGGTGAGCAGAGGGTGGGTCTTCGCAAAGCTCCACTCTTTCTGCATCTGAACAGCATCAGAAACTTCATTCATGAACGAGAAGAGACAAAGAGGTCAAGTCAGTAATCATGAAAAGCTGTGCCTTGGCTCAATGTCAAAAAAGCCTGGTTTAATTTCCATTTTTCAATTGTTACCTGAGTTCACCATTTCCCTGTTTTCCCCATTTTCTATCAAATGCTTGTATCTTTGGCCCAGCTCCCTGCCGGTAATCTTCATCATATCTGCTATGGTTTCTAATCCATTAGTTACATTTTAACTTTGCTCCTTTACACCCTGTGTCATTAAGCAATCACTGAGGACACTGTTGAAAGGGTCGCTGACTGGAGCAGGCCCTTCAGAAAGTATAACACAGCACCTGCTGGAAACATCCCTGCATCCCTCCCTGGGGCAGGACCTCCCCTGAGGACACACCGCTGCTGGAGGACCCCCCCTTCCCCCCGAGGACACGCAGCTGCTGGAGGAACCCCCCCTGCCCACCCCCCGGGACATACTGTTGCTGGAAGAACTTCTCCCGTCCCCCCAGGACACACTGCTGCTGGAGGAACCCTCCCCCCCCGCCCAGGACACACCGCTGCTGGAGGAAGCCCCCCCACCGAGGACACACAGCTGCTGGAGGACACCCCCCCCCCCCCGCCCAGGACACACCGCTGCACATAGAAAAAGCCTACTGGGCAAGGTTTTCATTTTCACCTCCTGAGTACCAGTGAAAACTTGCAAACACTGTCACCGAACAGATGGTGACACCAACCACAGGACACCCATTGGAGGATGATATGCCGTTAACCACTTTTAAGAAAAGCATATAGGGGCCTGGGGGGCTCCAACTCTTGATTTCAGCTCAGGTCATGATCCCAGGGTGGTGGGATCAGCCCTACGTCAGGCTTTGCACTGACAGTGTGAAACCTGCTTGGGATTCCCTGTCTCCCTCTCTCCCTGCCCATCCCACACACGCGCTCACTCGCTCTCTCAAAAAAAAAAAAAAAAAAGCAGCAGCATGTGATTACAACTGAATCTTGAACAGCACGGATTTGAAATGTGTGTGGGCCTGCTTACATGCAGTTTTTTCCTGATAAATACAGTGTAATACCGTACATTCTCTCATGATGTCTGAATATTATTTCCTCCAGCTTACTTTACCATAAGAACACAGTACATAACACATGTACCGTACAAAATCTGTGTTAATCGACTGTTTCTGTTACCTGTAAGGCTTTGGTCAACAATAGGCTGTTGGGAGTTAAGTTCTGAGAAGTCAAAAAGCTATACGCAGATTTTCAACTGCACATGGGGTCAGGGTCCCTAACCCCACATCATTCAAGGACCAACTGTGCATAAGAAAACGCTTATATGATTTATTAAAACAAAACCTAGTAATTCACTCTGATAACTAGATTTTCATGATCTACTGAGAAAAGACCACAAGAAAAGTTTTGCGTTAAAGATATTTCTATTGTGGTGACAAAATGGCTGATGGGTGACAGTGCTCCTTCCCCTACTTTGTTAGTACTGAGCTTTTTTAATGAGCATGTGTAACTTTCAAATGAAGACGTTCGAGGATAACGTGTCCTCATGCTCTCGAGCCGTCTCAGAGTCCTGCCATCTGGGCCCAAGCTCCCATCGGGAGCCAAACAACCTGGGCTCTGGAACCTACCTCTCAGCACAGGCTTGTGGGTTAGCACCTGAGTCAGAGTATGACTGAAAAATCTCTTAGGAGGATCTGTCGAAATCATTCTGTCATACGTGTGTCCACAGAACACGCCGAACCTGCAAACACAACATTAAGAGGCGCTCAGCAAAAGAGGGGCCCTCCAGGGTCCCGGCCGTGCCAATAGCTCATCAAAGGCTCCTTCTGTCCAGCAAGGCTGCACGGACCTCGAGGCCCCCAACTCTCAGCTCAGGGGGCGCAAAGGCTCGCCCTTTCCAGAACCCAGAAACGTTCACTCTGCCGGGCCGCGGTGCCACAGACTCGAAGTGGGAGTCTGGAGAAGTGTGGGTCTAATAAGAAAGGGACCGTCCATAGAGCAGAAAAGCCAGAAAGGGATCGGAATGACCTGCGCAAGCCTGGGTCAGTGCACAGCAATCTGCAAACGTTACAAAGCCTCAGCCTCCCCATCTGTGAAATGGGAACCAGGGGCCAGCAGGGCCTGGGCCAGGCTTGTGCAGAGTGCCTGGCACACAGACGTTCAGATGCAGCAACGGTTCCCGAAGCTGATGAAGCCTCATGACACGACAAGGAAGGAAGAGCAGCGGGCAAGGGACATCCCTGACAGGTCAGGAGTGACAAAGGGTGATGGGGCTGCCGGACACTGGAGCCCTGAGGGCAATTCACTGTGCCAGCGTCAGAGCCGCTGACAGCCGCAGCCAGCTTCTTGGGTGGAAGACCAGCCCCAGTCACGCAAGCAACGAGGAGACACCGAGCAGAAGGGGTGGCCTTCCCGAGGGCCAGACTGGGATGCAAACCCCCGTGGGCCAGGAAGCCTGGTCGCCCGGACCGGGGAGGGAGAGGGGTCTGCTTTTATCGTCAACACTGGCAACTAATTAAGAAACTTAAAAAGAAACAAACATACCAACAGTCATTACCTAACTCTCGGGACAGGAATCTGAGCAATCCAGTCAGGCGTGTTATAAAAGCAGAAAATGCAGAAAGCAAAGCAGTGTTGGTTGTACAGAGTTTAAGTACCGAATGACACAGCATGTCGGAGGGTCACGAGAATTACCGGAGAACAGGCAATCAGGAGCCAAACAATGAAAGAACAGAGGGTTTCCCAAGGCCTGAGAATGCTGGAAAACTCTCCTGGTTTCCCAGGAAAGAACCGACTTCTGGGCTGGCCTCATCCCACATGACTTTGAAGCAAACCCAGACACCCCAACAACCACTCCTCAACGTGAACTACCAGACAGCCACGCAGCGAGAAGGCTAACGTGGCAAATCCCGACCACGGGTGAATGTGAGTGCCGGCTTCAGGGCACACCGAGGGTTTGGTGGCCAGAGGGCATGGGCAGGGAGGCACGAGGGGAGAGCCAAGACAGTGAGAAGGTCGCTCCAGGAGTGTCCTACCGCCCGCCACGACCCTCAGGGATCCGGGCTCAGACCAGGTGATGGAGGATTCCCGAAGAAAGGGGGAATCTTGAGAGGGAGCAGGCAGACCAGAGGGTTTCTAGCGCTTTCCAGAGGTCGTCCTCACCTGATGTCACAATGGCAGAGAACGTGTTCAGGAACCAGCTGTTGATCCTTCGGGACTGTTTCAAATACCCAGGACCTTTAAGGCAATAGGCACTGTCCCCTGAGCACACCCAGCAGGCCTGCTCCCAGGACTTACCAGCACTTCACCACCTTGTGCTGTGGGGACCCATCCTGCATGCCAGCGGCCAAAGCCTCGAGAGCGACTGAGGACAGATGGTGGGAACAGAAAACACATCAGCTCACCACCACAATCCATCAAAAACGACCCCCAACCAGTACTAGTGGACGAGTCAGGTAATGCATCTTTGGAGAAACCTCCTCCACTTCCAAATAACAGACCGCCGAGGCCTCCTAGGTCCCCACATGATACAAGTCCTCCCCATGCATCCCAGTGGTACCCGAGACGTAAGCCTTTTAAATCAATCAAAACACATAGACAATAAAATGCTTCCCTAATTAACCGTTACACTGGTTGTCATTTGTAGCTCTGGAGATTAAGTGCAAAGTCAGGAGAGACCGTAGAGGGTCAGTTCAGGTGAAGTACTTAAAATGCAAAGGCAGGAAACCTTGATAATTCCTAATAAGCAAACGAACTCATGGACAGGCTGGGGCAGGAGCAGGTGACTCACAGATCAGCATTCTCTGAAGTACAACAAATGCGAGCTGTCAAAGCACAAGACAGAAGTCACCGTTAATCATATATGCGTATCACACAAGAAGACCGGTCGCTCTACAGCAAAATGAGAAAGTGCATCCTAGACAGCACCCCAACGCTGGGGAGACCCTGACAGTGAAAGGGCAGACTTTCTGGAAGCATCCATCATACTCCCTGGGACCCTGGCCCGAAGCCTGCTGGCCTCCCACAGCCCCTGGCTCAGAGGGTTGGCAGAGCTCTGCTGGTGGAAAGTTCTCCCTTCCCACTCGTCTGAAAGCACAAGCTAGATTCTGGGCTTTCATGAAGGCCTTCACCCTCAAGAGCTGGATGAGGGAGTAACATTACTCACGGAGCACCTCACGAAAACAAGATTCCCCCATCAAAGCTTATACACTATAACGTGGGTCAGTCAGATATTAGCCGCTGGTCCAGAAACTTGCATTCTCCTAACGAACCGACTCCCAACTCTTCGGATCACTTTTCCTCCTACCTGGCCCATCTGTTCAGGCTCCACATTTCTTCTGAGATCCGAGTTTTTCTGAAATCCTCTCAAAACAAACATTTGCACAAGATCTGAAAGCCACAAAACCCAAAAACGTCAACGCACTGTGATCTTCAAATAGCTGTGGATGACACAGAGAACCCACTTTCCGGGGTCTGGAGCATGAGGACCCACAGGAGGCGTCACCCCACACACAAGCATTCACCAGCCCAACCCACAAAACCCTTCCTGAACCAGACTGTGCTCTTTGCCACTCTATTTGGAAGGGAAATTCTTATCATCTATCAAGTTTATGGGAAGGATTTTTCTCTTAAACAAAAAAGTAGCATCTGGGACATCTGGCTGGCTCAGTCAGTACAGCAGGTGACTCTTGATCTCGGGGTTGTTGAGTCTGACCCCCACATTGGGTGTAGGGATTACTTAAAAATTAAAAAAAAAAAAAAAAAAAACCAACACCATCTAAGGGTTTCATGTGGATTATCTCTCCAGCCAATCTCCTACCTCAAAATATAAGGACTGTTCCAGGAAGACCCAGAAGTACTACATTCAGGAGAATGGGGCAGGAAATGGACCCATAAGTTCTGATAAAATTAAAGGACTGAAATAAAAAATATTTTGTCTAATCTTCAATTTAAATTCTCTGAGCCCAGACTACAGGATTCAGGAATCACAAGGAGCTCACATCCATCACCAAGAAAGCTTTGGGAAAAAGGAACATATCTTTGGTAACGTAAAAAAAACCTCACAAGCTGTGTGGAACATTCTACTTCTCATCTAATATGTTGCTTATTTGGAGACTTCATTCCTCAGAATTACTGACAACGGCAAGGCTCTGCTGGCTCAGAGAGCAGCCTAGGACCGGGCCCACCCAAAGGGAAAGACACCCAGAAAAGACAAGTGTGACAAGGAAACTGCCACTCCGAGCTACTGTCCAGGCAATGGACAGCATGGCGCCCCTGCTCTCACCCAGGGTCCGATGATGATTAGATCAGGCCGTGAGCTTAGCATGCCTGCCACACTTCCTGCTTTGCTTTCCCAGGGCACCTTTTGAAATAACTACTTAGGGGACGCCAGGGTGGCTCAGGCGGTTAAGTGTCTGACTTGGGCTCAGGTCACGATCTCTCAGTTTGTGAGTCCAAACCCCACACCGGGCTCTGTTCTGACAGCGCAGTCTCCTTGGGATTCTGCCTCCGTCTCTCTCTGCCCCTCCTCTGCATGGGCTCTTTCTCAAAAATAAACATTAAAAAAATAATAACCACTTAGAGTTGAGCCCATAAAAAGTTGGTGACCTCAGGTCCAATCACCCACAAGTAACGGGCACTCGTACCCTGTCTCCCGCTCGCTTGTGAACTTCCCTAGCTAACTGCAGCTCTCCTTTTCTGGGATCTGAAAGCAACAATTTCCGTGGCTTGACTTCCTTTCTGTGAGCACACTGAGGCTGCACCTCCAACCAACAGGGCCCCGGAGGTGTTCATCTCTCCGGAATGGGAGCTGAGGGAGCTCCCTGCAGACCCCGTGCGGTGGTCTTGTAGCTCTTGGTCCGGCAGATCGTAATCTGCATATTTTAAACACAGTAGCCACCGGCCCCCGACATAGCGGGTCAACAGACGGACTTGGCGAAACTTCCACAAAATTCAAATACGAGCAAACCCAGGCGGGAGGCCTGGGTGGAGATGGTCTCACGCGGTGGTGGCCCTAGATTTTCTTCTAGGTCGTTGGTGCACTGTGACTTAATTACCGCATGTTGTGTGAAGCAGGGCTCCAACTTCACGTGTGTGGCCACCTGCCCCAATACCACTCGGCGAATGGACTGTTTTTCCGGATTCCCATGCCAGGGGTGCGGGGCTGTCCTGTTTCCCACAGACTGTCACAGCAAAAAGCATTCCCGGTGACCTAAAGTTTATCCATGAACCTGCCCCTGTTGTGAACTTACCAGAAAGCATAGCACTGGCGATGTCATTGTACGGAGATGCTTCCATTTCCTCACACAGAAGGCACAGGTTCCTAAAGAGCCACGCCACTGTGGCCTGCGTGTCAGCATGACTAGGGACAAAGCACACACCATGTGCTCATCATCCCTCGATATCTACCAGGCCGTTTTCTTCCCCGGTCACTTCACTCAGAAGCTGGGGCACAGAGAACGATCTGGCGACCATGTGAGCTATTCCCAGAAGTCACAACGGGCCCAGCTGACATACACGGGGTATCGGAACAGCTGCTACTGACATTAAAAATGATCATTTTTGGGGCACCCGGGTGGCTCAGTCGGTTAGGCATCTGACTTCTGTTCAGGTCATGATCTGACAGCTGGTTGAGTTCAAGCCCCGTGTTAGGCTCTGTGCTAACAACTGAGATCCTGGAGCCTACTTCGGATTCTGTGTCTCCCTCTCTCTCTGCCCTTCCCCTGCTCATACTCTCTCTCTCTCTCTCAAAAATAAATAAACATTAAAAAAATTTTAGGGGCAAAAAAAAAGAAATTTTTTTTAGCGGTGCCTGGGTGGCTCAGTCAGTTAAGTGTCTGCCTTCGGTTCAGGTCATGATCTCGCAGATTGTGAGTTTGAGCCTCACGTCAGGCTCTGTGCTGACAACTCAGAGCCTGGAGCCTGCGTTGGATTCTGTGTCTCCCTCTCTCTCTGCCCCTCCTCCAGTTGTGTTCTGTCGGTCTCTCACTCAAAAATAAAAACATTAAAAAAAAATTTTTTTTTTTTAATGTTTTTAAATAATCATTTTCAAAAAGTTTAGGGGCACCTGGATGGCTCAGCCGAGTCCAACTCTTTTTTTTTTTTTTAATTTTTTTTTTAACATTTATTACTTATTTTTGAGAGAGAGAGAAAGACATAGCATGAGCAGGGGAGGGGCTGAGAGAGAGGGAGACACAGAATCCGAAGCAGGCTCCAGGCTCTGAGCTATCAGCACAGAGTCTGATGCGGGGCTCGAAGTCACGAACCTCCAGTTCATGACGTGAGCTGAAGTTGGACGCCCAACCTACTGAGCCACCCAGGTGCCCCAGTTGAGTCCGACTTTTGATTTTGGCTCACATCATGATCTCACAGTTCGTGAGATCAAGGCCCATGTCAGGCTCTGTGCTGCCCACCGGCTCGCTCTCTCTCAAAATATATAAATAAGCTTTAACAAAAAAAAGTTTATTTGGAGTAGCTTACTACTAATCGAGTACAAAGCAAGCTCAGTTAGAGTAAAATAATCAAAAACAAAACAAAACAGCAGCGATTTGAAGCTATGGTGGTCATCGAGGGCATCAGGCACGCACAGCTCCATTTGGAGCCTGGACCCAGAAGCAGGAGCAGTGGGTGGGGTGGTGGGAGGGGTCCTCACCAGTCAGACTTGCATTTCTCTGGTGACTAACGACATCTGGCATCTTTTCGTGTGCTTAGCCTTACGTGTATGCTCTTCAGACAAATGTCTATTGAAACCCTTGGTCCATTTTTAATTGGATTGTCTTTTTACTGTTGAGATGTAAGAGTTATTTACGCTAGATACTAGATAATCAGATACATGATTTGCAAATAATTTCTCCCATTCTAGGTGTTGTCTTTTCACAGTCTTAACAGTCTTAAGAATGTTGCACACAAAAATTTTAAAACTTGATGAAGCACAATTTTCCTCAACATTTTCTTTTGTACCATGAATTTTAGGCATCTTTTCCAAGAAACCATTGCCTAATCTAAGCTCGTGCAGACATAACCCTAGATTTTCTTCTAGAAGTTTTATGGCTTTAGCTCTTATGTTTGGGTCTTTGGTGCACTGTGACTTAATTGCTATATGTTGTGTGAAGCAGGGATCCAACTTCATTCTTTTGCATGTGTAGGTTCAGTTGTCCCAATACCACTTGTTGAACGGACTATTTTTCCCCTGTCCAATGGTCTTGGCACCCTTGTCGAAAATCACCTGACATATACGTATGGGTTTATGTCTGGACTGGAAATCCTATTCCATTACTCTAGGTCTACCCTTATGCCTGCACCACAGCCTAGCTTTGTAGTAAATTCTGCAGACAGGACCTGTGACTCCCCAACACTGTTGTTCTTTCTGAAGGAATTTTGGCTAGTCAGGGTCCCTTGTACCTCCATATCAAAATCAGAATCAGCTTGTCATGGGAATGCAAGCTGGTGTAGCCATTCTGGAAAACAGTGTGGAGGTTCCTCGAAAAACTAAAACTAGAACTACCCTACGACCCAGCAATTGCACTACTAGGCATTTATCCATGGGATACAGGTGTGCTGTTTCAAAGGGATATATATACACCCCCGTGTTTATAGCAGCACTATCGACAATAGCCAAAGTATGGAAAGAGCCCAAATGTCCACCGATGGATGAATGAATAAAGAAGATGTGGTATATATATATACAATGGAGTATTACTCGGCAATCAAAAAGAATGAAATCTTGCCATTTGCAACCACGTGGATGGAACTGGAGGGTATTATGCTAAGTGAAATTAGTCAGTCAGAGAAAGACAAAACTCATATGACTTCACTCATATGCGGACTTTAAAAGACAAAACAGATGAACATAAGGGAAGGGAAACAAAAATAATATAAAAACAGGGAGGGGGACAAAACAGAAGAGACTCATAAATATGGAGAACAAACTGAAAATTACTGGAGGGGTTGTGCTAGAGGAGATGGGCTAAATGGGTGAGGGGCACTAAGGAATCTACTCTTGAAATCACTGTTGCACTATATGCTAATTTGGTTGTAAATTTTGAAAAATAAAAAAAGAATCAGCTTGTCAATGTATGCAAAAAAGCCAGGCTAGATTTTGATGGAGATTATACTGAACGTATAGATCACTACAAGGAAGTGTATAGAAGGAGTACTGCTATCTTAACAACATTAAGTGCTCCAATCCATGAACATGAAACGCCTATTCATTTAGGTCTTCGTTTCCCTCCATTATGCTTTATAATTTCTAGTATACAAGTCCTTCACTTCTTTTACTTTATTCCTAATTTAATCGTTTCAAGGTTCTTTTTAATGGAATTACTTTGTTTTCAGATTGTTCACTGTTCTTGTATAAACACACGAATGACTTGTATGTTGATGTTGTTTCCTGCAACCTTGCTAAACCAGCTTAGTAGCTCTAATACTTGACAGTGTGGATTCTTTAGAGTTTCCTATATGCAAGATGGTATCCTCTACAAATAGCTGTGGGTTTTTTTTTAATGTTTATTTATTTATTTTGTGAGGGAGACAGAGAAAGCTTGAGCAGTGGAGGGGCAGAGAGAGAGGGAGACAGACAATCATAAGCAGGTTCTGCACTGCCAGCACAGAGCCCAATACAGGCCTCAATCCCATGAACCATAAGATCACGAGCTGAACTCAAAACCAAGAGTCGGACGTTTAACCAACTGAGCCACCAAGGCACCACTCTTTTATAATTTTTAACAATATTTTATCAGAAGGGCACCCGGCTGGTTCAGACGGTAGAGCGTGCAACTCTTGACCCCAGGGTTATGAGTTTAAGCCCCACTTTGGTGTGAACATTACTTAAAAATAAAATCCTAAAAAAAAAAAAATTATCACATGACATATCTCATACAAAGAAAACGTTACCAGGACACCTGGGGGTTTCAGTCAGTTGAGCATCTGACTTTGGCTCAGGTCGTGATCTCACAGTTCATGAGTTCAAGCCCCACATCAGGTTCATTGCTGTCAGTCTGTCAGCGCAGAGCCCACTTCTGATCCTCTGCCCCCCTCTCGCTGGCCCTCCCCTGCCTGCACTTTCCCAAAAACAAACATTAAAAAAAAAAAAAGAAAACATGACCAAGTCTGGGCATTACCACAACCTCAACTATAACAAATGTTCTCTTTAAATAATGAAGAGTTTCAGTGATTTTTGGCTTTAACATATAAATAAGTAATTCATTAGGAGGTTAGATTACAAAAAATAAATCGTGTAATATTAAGGTAATGTTAAATTATCGCCGGTACACTACCTTTCCAGCAGCTCTTGGAAGCTCACAACGTTTTGTATGTGAAGCTGCCACACGACCTCAAGCAACAAAGAACCCTAAAGAAAATAACCGTACTGTGAGTCCGTCACGCGCACACTTCCCCACAACATGCAGGCTGCGTACCTGAGCACTGTGCTCTATGCAGAACTAAAGTGGGGTAACAATCACGCCCTAAGATACACACTGGATCCACTTTGGCTTTAACTCACCAAGTAGGGGCACCCGGGGGGCTCAGTCGGTTAAGCTTCCAACTCTTGATTTTGGCTCAGGTCACCACCCCAAGGTTCATGAAATCAAGCCCCCTGCCAGACTCTACACTGACAGCACACTGCCTGCTTGGGACCCTCTTTCTCTCTCTGCCCCTCCCCCACTCATGTAAGCTCTCTCTCAAAATAAATATTAAAAAAAATAAAACTAAGGGGCATCTGGGTGGCTCGGTCGGTTGAGTGTCCGACTTCGGTTCAGGTCATGATCTCACGGTTCGTGAGTCTGAGCCCGGCGTCGGGCTCTATGCTGATGGCTCGGAGCCTGGAGCCTGCTTCCGATTCTGGGTCTCCCTCTCTCTCTGCCCCCCCCCCCCCTTTCACATTCTGTGTCTCTTTCTTTCTCTCAAAAATAAACAAACATTACAAATTTTTAACAAAAAATAAATAAAAATCAACTCACCAAGCCTTCAGTCACTCACCATTACCATCCTTCACCTCCTCCTCCCCCCTCCCCCTGGCACCCTACCCAGTCTCTACTCTAACTTGCTTCAGTGCCTTTCTCCCATGTGTTCCAAAACAGAGACTGGACCTCTCAACATCTGCTCTTCTTAGAACTCTCCAGTGGCCCTTCACGGCTTCCAGAGCAAGGCTGAGACTCTTGGATGCAGCACAGGCCAGCTGTGACCCAGCTTCTGTCCCTCTTGTTCTCTCCTATCCCAGTGAGGTCCTCGCTTCTGGAGCAGACACCCCTCCTCCTCCCCGCCAGGACACCTCACTCAAGTCAGCTCTGTCTCCCACTGTCCGCTTCGTCCTACTCTCCACCCAGCAAAATGGCACTCTCCCTTCACACGCCATGCAGCTGCCAGCTCTCTTAGAAAGCCTTTCCCAGGGGTGCCTGGGTGATTCGGTTGAGCGTTTGACCCCAGCTCGGGTCATGATCTCACGTGAGTTCAAGCCCAGGCTCGGGCTCTCCTCTGTCAGCACGGAGCCCGCTTCAGATCCTCTGTTCCACTCTCTCTCTGCACCTCCCCTGCTCATACTCTCTCTCTCAAAAACATTAAAAAAAAAGCAAGCAAGCAAGCAAGCAAGCAAGCTTTTCCTAGGGACACCTGGGTGGCTCTGTTGGTTAAGCATCTGACTCTTAATCTCGGCTCAGGTCGTGATCTCACTGTTTGTGGGTTTAAGACCCATGTGAGGCTCCACTCCAACAGCAAGGAGCCTGCTTGGGATTCTCTCCCTCTCTCTTCTCTCCCTCTCTCTCTCTCTCTCTGCTGTCCCCCAGTGGCACATGCATGTACTCTCTCAAAATGAATAAACATAAAAAAATAAAATAAAAAAGCAAGCCTTTCCTAACCACCCGATCGTACAGCTGTCACTCTTCCCTGCACACCTGTGACTAGTGTGCATTCAGCTGCCCCTCCCTGTAACTACAGTGAGCGCCAGGACCGTATCAATTGCTGCCAAATCAGGTGAACTCTATAATGTATGCTGGATAAGAGAATGGGGGGAAGCCATGAGTGCACCATTGCCTGAGTTTTCTCTTACCTTTTCTATATTCATACTGATCTCATTTAATAACCAAATAATTCCCTTGAGTTCTGTCAACTATTCAAAAATCTGCAAGACTACTGAATTAAAAATGTTTCAAAAAAAATAAAACAGATAAGGATCTTTTTTTTTTTAATAATAATTTTTATGGGTGTCTGGGTGGCTCAGCTGGTAAGCAACCAACTCTTGGTTTCGGCTCAGGTCACGATCTCACGTTTTGTGGGTTCAAGTCTCACGTCAGGCTCCATGCTGGCAGCATAGAGCCTGCTTGATTTTTCTCTTTCCCTCTCTCTCTCAAAATAAATAAACTTTGGGAAGAAAAAAAAAGAATAATTATTAAATTGCATTTCTCTGGTTTACTACACTGTCCTGGAAAATTGTTCATAATTACATATAAGAAGATAAGACACCATGTGTCTGTGGTACATTCTAGTAAACGGTACTAATTATGGGTGAATACCAACAAATCCAGTAACTGAAGGCACTTCTTTCCACCCACAGAGGCATCTGCTGAATGCTTTCATCCCCCAGTCTGTGATTAATGAGACGCTGGCTGGAACCCCTGAGAACATCCAGGGACTCTCTGGGCTCGACCCAAACCAAGAGGCTACTGGAGAAACCCTGAAAGTCAGAGCCACAATGTCCAATTTACCTGTACTTCCCAGAGCTCCTGACACAAGGAGATTCGGGAGAACATACTGTGTGCCAGTAAATACTGAGCCACCTCCAACAAGGAAGACAGTTTCTTCTGAAAAGAGAGATTAAATCTTTAAAAAAACTAATAATAAGCAAACACTTGAAACAACATTAAAGAAACGTACTACTTTTCCCAACAGCTCCAGAGCCAACGAGTGCGCACAGCGTGCCCGTCGCCCGGCGTCTCACCCTTTGCTCTGCGCTCAGCAGCACCCTGTGCGAGGGCTCGCCATCAGACACACAGATCTGCGTGATGCTGGAGGCCACCAACCGGCTGGACAGCACTGCCACAGGGACACCCAGCCTTGAAGCTTGATCCCGCAAAGCAGAGCCTTAAAGACAGAACAAAACATGAGGGACACACTACAAAATCTAAAACAGAAGACCTGGCGTTTAAAAAGCCTTTTAAGGGGCACCTGGGTGGCGCAGTCGGTTAAGTGTCCGACTTCAGCCAGGTCACGATCTCGCGGTCCGTGGGTTCGAGCCCCACGTTGGGCTCTGGGCTGATGGCTCAGAGCCTGGAGCCTGTTTCTGATTCTGTGTCTCCCTCTCTCTCTGCCCCTCCCCCGTTCATGCTCTGTCTCTCTCTGTCCCAAAAATAAACGTTGAAAAAAAAAATTAAAAAAAATTAAAAAATAAAAAAATAAAAAGCCTTTTAAGCTGCAGCCGCCCAGAAAATGGTCTTCTGAAGGGGAGCACAGATCTAGAGGGAAAAACAAGGGATGGAAATAAGACCATTTCGTGACTGAAATGACACACAGGACAACAATGGTCCACATTCGAAGCCCACGGTTGCACGTGCCAACGTCTCCGTGTGACACAAATAAGGGAGCTTGGCATATATATTCTTAGAACTTGATCGAAGTTTTCCAAGGAGCACAGTCAATTGGCAACTACGGTGACTCCTGCAATGGGTTCCTGTCTTTGCAATGACTTCAGTGTCAAAACCAGACCTGCTTCCACGGACTTTATACTGATGTTTGGCAAGTGGGTCGTTTCCAAATGTGTGCCACACATTGGTGGGTACTAGAGACCACAGGTGTGGTCAGCCCTCGGACTGGCAGGTGGAGCCTAGGTGCTGAGCCCACAGGCAGCCACCAGCCTCCTGAGTATCCAGCCTCTGGTCTGCATTCAATCAAGTGAGAACCCCAATCAGCCTAGAGAAGGTAATGCCTACAAGCAAACTGCCATCTCATTTATTTGACTTCCAAAACTAGGGTTTTTTTTGTATTTTTTTTAAAAAGCTGTAGCACATGCCCATTATCTTCAGGGTTCTGAAAACACATACCAATATGTAAATGAAAACAATAATAGTTACAAAGATTGCAAATGACGATATTAGAAATCATCAACTATAGGGGGTGCCTGGGTGGCTCAGTCGGTTAAGCGTCCAACTTCGGCTCAGGTCATGATCTCAGGGTTCATGAGTTTGAGCCCCAGGTCAGGCTCTGTGCTGATAGCTCAGAGCCTGAAGCCTGCTTCAGATTCTGTGTCTCCCTTTCTCTCTGCCCCTCCCCTGCTCACATGCTGTCTCTCTTGCTCAAAAATAAATAAAAACATTAAAAAAAATTTTTTAATTATTATTTATAGAGGTCAAGAAATAATTCATGGTAGAAGGGAAGAAAATGCTAATTTCTAGCCATTTTTGCAGAGCAAAGGAAACCATCAACCAAACAAAAAGGCAATTTACTGAATGGGAGAAGATATTTACCAATGATATATCTGATAAGGGATTAATACGCAAAATATATAAAGAACTTCTACAACTCAACACACACAAAATCCAGTTAAAAAATGGACACAAGACCTCAATAGACATTGTTCCAAAGAAGACGTCCAGATGGGCAAGAGACACATGAAAAGATGTTCAACATTATTCATCATCAGGGACATGCAAATCAAAAGCACAATGAAATGTCACCTTGCACCTGTCAGAATGGCTAAAATCAACAACACGAGAAACAAGTGTTGATGAGGATGTGGCGAAAAAGGAACCCTCGTGCACTGCTGGTGGGAGTGCAAACAGGTACAGCCCTCTGGAGAACAATGTGGAGGTTCCTCAAAAAGTTAAAAATAGAGGGGCGCCTGGGTGGCTCAGCTGGTTAAGTGTCCAACTTCAGCTCGGGTCATGATCTCCCGGTTCGTGAGTTCAAGCCCCGCGTGGGGCTCTGTGCTGACAGCTCAGAGCCTGAAGCCTGCTTCTGAGTCTGTGTCTTTCTCTCTCTGTTCCTCCCCCACTCGCACTCTGTCTCTCTCAAAAACGAAGATTAAAAAAATTTTAAAAATAGAACCACCCTAAGATCCAATAATTACACTACAAAAAAACGAATTCTAAAAGATATATGCATGCCAACGTTTATTGCAGCATTACTTAAAATAGCCAAAATACGGAAGCAAGTGTCCATCGATAGGTGAATGGCTAAAGATACGGTATATATACAATGGAATATTACTCAGCTACAAAAAAAGATGTTACCATTGGTAACAACATGGATGGATTTAAAAAATATAATGCTGGACATTAAAAAAAAAAGGGGGGGGTGCCTGGGTGGCTCAGTCGGTTAAGCATCCGACTTATGCTCAGGTCATGATCTCACCGTTGGTCGGTTCAAGCCCCATGTCAGGTTCTGTGCTGACAGCTCGGAGCCTGGAGCCTGCTTTGGATTCTGTGTCTCCCTCTCTCTCTATGCCCCTCCCCTTGACGCGCTCTCTCAAAAATAGACATTAAAGGGGCGCCTGGGTGGCACAGTCGGTTAAGCGTCCGACTTCAGCCAAGTCACGATCTCACGGTCTGTGAGTTCAAGCCCCGCGTCGGGCTCTGGGCTGATGGCTCAGAGCCTGGAGCCTGTTTCCGATTTTGTGTCTCCCTCTCTCTCTGCCCCTCCCCCGTTCATGCTCTGTCTCTCTCTGTCCCAAAAATAAATAAACGTTGAAAAAAAAATTAAAAAAAAAAAAGACATTCAAAAAAAAGAATATGATGCTAATAAGTGAAATAAATCAGGGAAAGACAAATACCATAGGATTTCACTCATTTGTGAAATTTAACAAACAAAACAAATGAACAAAGGAAAAACAGTCTTAAATACAGAGAATGAACTGGTAGTTACCAGAGGGAAGGTGGGTGGAGGGATGGGCAAAAAGATAAAGGAAATTGGGAACTAAGAGTACATGTATCTTTTTTAAAATTTTACTTTTTTATTATTTGCAATATTTTTAATGTTTATTTTTGAGAGAGCAAGAAACAGAGTGTGAGCAAGGGAGGGGCAGAGAGGGAGACGGAATCCAAAGCAGACTCTAGGCGCTGAGCTGTCAGCAGAGCCCGACGCAGGGCTCGAACCCACGAAGCGTGAGATCATCACCTGAGCCAAAGTTGGACACTTTACCAACTGAGCCACCCAGGCACCCCAAGAGTACACTTATCTCGACGAGCACTCAAAAATGTACAGAATTATTGAATCATTATACTGTACACCTGAAACGGATATAACAATGCATGTTAATTATACGTAAGTTAAAAAAAATTACAAAAAAAAGAGGGGCACCTGGGTGGCTCAATCAGTTAAGCATCCAGCTTCAGTTCTGGTCATGACCTCACGGTTTATGAATTTGAGCCCCACATCAGGCTCTGCGTGCTGTCTCTCTCTCGAAAATGAACATTAAAAAAAAAAAAAAAAGAATAGCCATTTCTTTCTGAATTGTCTCCATGGGAAAGTGTCTGTTTTTATTTATAAGGCTTTAATCTTTTTTTTTAAATTTTTTTTTTTAACGTTTATTTTATTTTTGAGACAGGGAGAGACAGAGCATGAATGGGGCAGGGTCAGTGAGAGGGAGACACGGAATCTGAAACAGGCTCCAGGCTCTGAGCTGTCAGCACAGAGCCCGACACGGGGCTTGAACTCCCGAACCGCGAGATCATGACCTGAGCCAAAGTCGGACGCTTAACCGACTGAACCACCCAGGCGCCCCAAGGCTTTAATCTTTTTTATATAACGTACATTTCCTATGTATCATATAAGTAACACAACCACTATCTTCAACAGAAAAACCACTAAAACATTCATGAATTAAGGGTCTTATATTTCTGCAGTCAAGGTTAAGAGCTTTTTACACAAGTTCTTAAGCCTTGATCCAAAATCCATACAAGAAAGTGTGTGGCTAAGCTTGGTTCCCCAGAATGACACATTGTACGTGGAATTCAAATGTAATTATGGCAGTGAAAATTACTATCATTTACCAATGACCTTTGACAATCAACTGTCAAGGTGAGTCTATTTGTTTAAGGTTACTCAAAAAAAATATTTTAAAATTAATGAATTAGTTAATATTTTCCTGAAGTAAGTCATTTCATAATACAATGTTAATGACCAGAAAATGATTGAATTTTTTTGTTATTCCCACAGAACTTCCCTGGATCTCATATTCTCAAATTTAAATACCTTGAAATAGTCTCAAACCTGGAAATATTCTTCTGGTTTCCTACCTGCTCTCCCCAGCCCAGCACAACTTGTTTTCACCACTTCTAGAAAGGAAATGCACGTTACTGTCCCATGTTTTTCCAAGGGCCACTTTGGTTCCTACTGCTTCTGAGCCCTATGTTGAGTGAAACACTGTTATTTCTCTTAATGTTTATTTATTTATTCACTTTTGAGAGAGCACAAGCAGGGGAGGGGCAAAGAGAGAGGAAAAGAATCCCAAGGAAGCTCCGCACTGTCAGCACAGAGCCCAACATGGAGCTTGAACTCACAACCTGAGCCGAAATCAAGAGTCAGACACTTAACCAACCACTTTTGTTTATTAGAAGCAAATCAAGACCACTTTACATAAAGCTCTCCCATATCTCCATACATTAAGAAAATTAAGTTCTAACTTACCTATGAGTGAACTAGAAAGATTAGTACAGGCCTCAGGATCAATCAGCTGATTGAGACACAGTGTCTTACGTGGTGCACCTTCTACCTAGAAACCAAATACAAAGAACTCTATTCTTAAAAGTTCAAGTTGTGTGTGCATAAAAACAATTTGTGTATATAATGCTTGCCTACTGCACTATTCTTAAATATTTCGAGGTAAACGTTTTTAAAAAGCGAATCTTACCAAACCTTTTTGAGAAAAACTAAATTCACTCTGAAATCACATTTTATCTCCGAAAAGATAAATGCTCACAACCTTTTTCTCATCGAGTCAACATTTAATGGGTGCTTCTACCAGATACTCATAAGGCTTTTTCTGGGTCTCTAAGATTATGCCTTGGCTGCATGCAAAACACCCAAACTTAAATCTGCCTGCAAAGGTCGAACCAATTCCCTCTTACCTCGAGCAGAAGGTCATTCAAGTTTAGGTGGCGTCTCAGGAGGTGCACAGCGGATTCCTGTAACTTCTGCTCTGTTCCAGGACCGCACATTTGCCTCTTGACCCTTCCCGCTAAGGGCGAAAACCAGTTCCACAAAATTACAGCACACCTTAAAAACTCATGTAAGAAGACTTGGTGACATTCTAGACCCCCTGATGTGGTGCACCTCGGGGACACATTACTTCATGGTATTCTTATGAAAAATGCAAATCTAATCATGAGAAAACATCAGACACACCCAACTGAGGGACATTTTATAAAATGAGGGACCAGTACTTCTCCAAATGTCCAGGTAAGCAAAGACCCAGTAACTGTCACCGATGGGAGGAAATCTAGACAATTCTCTGTGGAATCCTGGGACAGAAAAAGGATATTTTGGGAAAACCTGATGAAACCCAAGCCTAGGGGTTGATTCTTGTTCAGTCAGGTTACGTGGTTCTGGGAGTAGGCTAAGCTGACCCCCTTACTGTCATCCCGCACTCCTGGACGCAGAGTGTTATTAACTCCCTGCCTCCTAGAACCATCTTTCTTGACGTCGCGTTGGAAGGGGGCCAGCCCCGCGAATGCAGGAAGAACTGGAGATCTACCGGAACAGGGGTCGTTGGGATGGGAAGAGGGCAAAAGAGACGGGAAGTCGGGGGAGCCCAGGACCAGGGGGCGGGGGTGTGGGGGGGAACAAGACAGGGGGCACAGGACTAGGTATTGAGGGAGAGGAGAACTGGAGGTCGGTGGGACGCGGGCAGGAGGCGGGGGTTCAGGGCGGAAGAGGACGAGGACCGAGGTTCTGGGGAACTGGGAGGAGGCAGGAGGTCCTGGGGGACAAGGAGAGGCCGGGGACCGGGGCGACGAAGGCTAAGGAGATAAGGGGTCTCAGGGTCCGACACCGCCCACTCCCGCAGCCCTGGTGCCCTCTTACCCAGCAGCTCGGTCCACCTCCTCTTGCGACTCCCCAGCCCCGAGGTCGAGGCGGCGCCCTCCACCTGCGAGTCCGACATGGCGGGAACTTGCCATTCCCTCGGCAGCCTCCTGCATCCGGCCCGCGCGGCCTCCCCATTGGCTACGGCCCCCGCGGCCTCCCTATTGGCTGGCGGCTACCCGGCCTCCCCATTGGCCGGCCGGTGCTCGGCCACACTCCGTTGCCCGTTGGGGCGAAGGCCTCACGACGCGGCCATCTTGGTGGCGGCGTGTGCCGCCATGTTGGTGGTGGCAAGAAGGAGGCAGGTACCCTGATACCTGGAGAAGGGTGATGTCACTTTAGAGTTGACGGGGAGCGGAGCGGATTCAAAACAGCGTCACGCGCGAGAAAACGGTGGCATCCTTGTGCGTTATTCCTGCCGAGAATGGCCGGCCGATAGTCATGCCGAAAAACCCGACAAAGCCACAACCGAGGAGACTAAAAAGCGCTGAGCTGTGTTGTTCATCCATCCGGGGCGCCCGGGTTCCCGGAGTTGGAAGGGGGCGAACCCGCGCGGGCTGCTTGCGGCCCAGTGAGACCTTCTGCAGCGATACAGACAGTCTGAGGCTAGTGCGACTGAGCCCTCATTGTTAACTTCTATTTGACTTTAATTTAAACCTAAGTGGCCGCAGGTGCCCATGCGAATGGGTCGCAGGTGTTAAAACCTCGAAGAAAGCAGGTCCCGTGGGGCGCGGATTCGTACTGCGTCGCTGCGGTGGCTTTCCCTCGATGCTCTTACCTGTGATATTCATGGATGTTGTGCTTAGCTGTAGTTAACTTGTTTTCATGGCTGTCTAGTATTTCCTGGATAAATAAATATACACACACACACCTGATAATTTATATAATTTATTTTCTGTAAATTCTGATGTTTTGGGATTTTAAAAGCCTTTCTGGGGGCACCTGGGTGGCGCAGTCGGTTAAGCGTCCGACTTCAGCCAGGTCTCGCGGTCCGTGAGTTCGAGCCCCGCGTCGGGCTCTGGGCTGATGGCTCAGAGCCTGGAGCCTGTTTCCGATTCTGTCTCCCTCTCTCTCTGCCCCTCCCCCGTTCATGCTCTGTCTCTCTCTGTCCCAAGGATAAATAAACGTTGAAAAAAAAATTAAAAAAAAAAAAAGAAATGAGGCCTCGGAGCCTGGTTTGCACACAACGTGGGGCCGGGGGACCAGCAGTGGACAGAGGGCCATAGGGCTGTCACACTGGTGAATAAGAGGCAGAGGGAGTGTACAGTGATGCTTGGCTCGTTTCTGTTTAGGATGAACTGTGGAAGGGCCAAACAATAACACAAGATTCTCTTAACACCTCGAATTGAAAGAGCACTTACAGATTTGTTTAAACAAACTTTACCATATGATCATGTTTATGCATATATGATAAAACAAACATAAGTGAAAAGTGCTTTGAGGGTATCCTGAGCCCTGACTTCTGAAGGGTGAACTAAAAACCAACTTGGTTGTCCTGAGTATTAAAACCGGGTTCTTCCCTCCTACGTAACGCTTCCTCCTGAGTATCTCCTCTACTTCTGACAGGTCTGGCCCCCAAATGTGTGGGCATTTTTCCCCTAAGCAATTCACTGTGACACCAACTGGGTATACTACAATTCAAATAAATTCTGACACTATTTATGGGGACAGTATCAGATCCCACAGGTGAAGGGCTCGGTCTTATCAGCTTACCGCCCACTTCAGATGCCACTTCCAACGGTAGGTTCCCAGATTTCCCACAACTTCTGTCAACAAATCCGGGGTTCCCACGACCCCCTCCTCAGGTTTGATTAATTTGCTAGAGTGGCTCATAGAAGTCAGGTAAACACAGTTACCAGATCATTAAACGCTGTGAGAAAGGCTACAGGTGAGATGAACCGCTACACAGGGTGAGGTCCAGGGGAATCCCAAGCACAGGCCATCTGTCCTCATGGAATTGGGGTACGTTTCCCTCCAACTGTTGTGTTCGCCAACCTGGAAACTCTCCCAACACTGTACTTTTGGGATTTTACAGAAGTAAAATCATCATGAAGGTGTGACTGATCATTAGCTCCATTTCCAGCCCCTTTTCCCTCTCTAGAAGATGGGGACCAAGCTGAAAATTACAAGCTTCTCTAATCATTACTTGGTCTTTCTGGTGACCAGCCGAGCCACGCAAGGAGCCCACCTAAGTTACCCCATCAGAACAAAAGGTGCTCCGACTGTTATCACTTAGGAATTTACAAGAGTTTCAGGAGCTCCGTGCCAGGACCAGCGGGGAGAGACCAATATGTATTTTCTGTCCTCTCCCAAAGGGTTAGAAGAGCTGAATCACCTTTCAGCTGAGGCTCAACATCCAGGTTTTCACACAATATCACCCTGTCAGCCATGGAGCCCTCTTGTGATGCAGGAGGCCCTCTAAGAGCGCCCCACTGTCAACTCCTGGATTGTCTTCCAAACTTCTGGAAAGGGCACACTTTCAAATCTGTGTGCAGGCTATGACCCTCTGCGGAACTGCTGGCAGGCCCAACCCAGATCTGGACTGCTTACCCTGAGATAAATGCCCACAAAACCCCACGGGGGGGCGACACAAGCCGGGCAGTGGGCTGCAAGATATGGCCGCAAGTTCTCCCCCACCGTCGAGAGGTGGAGTCTATTTCCATCCCTTTGGTCTGGACAGCCAATGAGACGTGAGTAACATGATACAAACAGAACCTTGAGAAGAGCTTGTGCTTTAGAGTTTGGAACGCTGAGCTCCCCAAGGAACACACCCGAGCCAGCCTACCTGAGGATGAGGCTACGTGGAAGAAAGGTGGGGGCCCAGCCAACAGTCCCAGTCCCTGGCGGGCAGCCGGTCCAACACCAGAACCTGGGAATGAGGCCATCGCAGGCTGTCCAGCTGCCAGCAAAACGCCAGTGATGTAGGAGTGGGAGTGAGGCTCACTAGAGGAATGATGGGCTAAGGAAACCACTGTTACTTTAAGCCACTAAGGTCTTGCGATGGTTTCTTACAGAGCCACAGATCATTGATAAAGTCCTTTACACATGATCTATCATAGGAGCAGGGGGCGTGAATATCATTCCAACTTACAGACAGGAAACAGGCATTCGCAGGTTAAGGGATTTGCCCAAGGACACACAGCTAATACATGGCAAAGACAGGAAAAGAACTCAGGTCTGTCTGATCCCCAAACCTAAGCTCTTAAACTGGAGACATGGGCAGGTGGGGCTACAGCCCTCTAATGGAAGGGGGAGAAGAGCCTCCTGGGTTTGCACTCCACATAATTCCTCCTCCCCAGCCTCTGCCTTCCCAAAGACAAGGCATTGGGAGAAAGAGATATCCCTGAGAAAGAGAACCCAAACTAGGCTGGCTCCCTCCCTCCTGCATCTGCCTTGCATCCTCAATGCCTGGATTTCTCACCTTTTCCTGGCACTTCTGTCCAGCATACGGAGACCCTGCCTCTTTTCATGACAATGTCTATATGGAAATGGCCCAGAACAGAAGAAAGAATGTGAAGATGAGTGTCTTCTTGACATTGCCCAAGGTGCCAGGAAACACTGGGAACAAGACCGAGTCTCTTACAGATCCTGAACCCCATGTCCAGCCCCGTATCCAGATGGGATATGACCAAAAGGCTTTCACCGCACAAGAATCCACAAAAGCAAGTGCCCTGGGGATACTCCTCCAAGCCCTGGGGGGCAGGAGAGGCCATTAGGTGGTCCACTCCCACCCCACCCCCAGCAGCCTCGGGAGCACTAGAGGTGTCTGCGCTCCACAAGGGCCACCCTGCCTCTGGCAAGTGTACCTTCTTTGCCTCAAAGTGAAGCCTGCTTTGAACTATCCATCTGCCCATGGGCCATGCTGACTGCTCGGGTCTCACTTAGCACAACAACTTAGACACACAAAACAGGGCCTTGGGTGCGTGGGTCAGGAATAGGAAATCAGAACACACAGAGTCCCCACAAGGGGTTCTGCCAGACCCTCTGCACTCTGTAGGCCAAGTGTGATGGTGTGAATCATAATGGCTAGAAAGTGCAGAGAACAGACCGGTTCACAAAAAGGCAAAGACTCATTCTCAGGGAAGACCCTAAGACAAGCCTGGGGGGAAGAGCTGGTGCCCCGTCAGGAAGCCCATCCCATGTAGCTGGGCCCCTTCCCACCTCCACCCTGGCCATGCCTCTGACAGACCCTAGACCACAACAAGAGCTGTCCATTTTAAGCACCCTTTAGGTTATTTGAAGGGGGAGTTTATTAAATTGGGGGAACATCATTTCCACTTGGCCATGAGTCAGTCCGAGAAAAGCTTTGCTCTGTTAATTTCCCCAAGCTGCTGACAGGGATGGAGCCCTGGATTATTTTTTTTTTTTTTTTAGTTCATTTATTGATTTTGAGAGAGAAAGAGAGAGACAGAGACAGAGAGAACCCCAAGCGGGCTCTGTGCTGTCATCGGGGCTGGTGAGATCATGACCTGAGGTGAAATGAAAAGTCAGATGCTTAACTGACTGAGCCCCCCAGGTGCCCCTGATTATTTTAATTAGAATAAAATCAGACTTATTCGTGTTTTCCTAATGCTTGTCAAATTCCAAAATGTAAACACAACAAATCCATGCTCTTGGAAATCACTAAAAAAATTGCTCTAGGCAGCTGAAGTTTTAAAAGAGCTTTATGCAAATTACCAGCTCCTGGAAACAGCACCCACCCGTCGGGGGCTGTGCTCAGAAACACTGAGCATGTGCCAACCCCAGGCCTCGGCTGTCTGTCCTCACGTTGTGGCCTGAGGCTTGCCTGAGTCAGGTCCCGTGTGCCTACATCTGTGCAGGTAAGCCTTGTGCGGGGCCAGTGCCCACCCCCAGTTCCCCGCAAGGACACCAATATTCTACATTCCTATCATTAGGGTTGTCGGGTTGCAGGAAAAGCTGGCCAAAGGTGTTTGGCGCTGCGATGGACTCTTTTCATCAGGAAGCCGAGGGGGAAGCAGAATTCATAAGCACCTCTCCTGTAAGTTCCCGGACCTCTCAAGAATGAAAACGGACCAAAGAAGACCTTCAGGCTCAGTTTCTCCATTTGAAAAGCTGGCCTGAGAGACGCCACAGTTCTGTTACCGTCTGCTCACTCGGCCCTCGTGTGTGCAAGTCCGGAGTGCTGTGTCCACGCTCCAGAGTGCCCGTTAGTACTCAGTCTGGAGCTGAGGCCCGGCTGAGACCTGCTGAGGGGACATGCAAATGAGGACACCTCCTGTCACCCAGAACGCTCCTTCCACTAGGGCACGGGGGTGTTTCCTCACCTCCATGGCCCACACGAGCTTCCGCGTGCGCTTTCCAAAAGGATTGGTCTCTAAGGAAGGATGCGGGTGGACCCCTACCACTCACACTGATGAGGGAGCATAAGGCAAGCTGAGGGCAAAGTACAAGCTGACAGCACCCACCCCCCCCATCACCAGGTGGGGTGTGTGTCACATTCCTGGGACACTCAGGCTGACCAAGAACACATGAAAGGAGGGAAAATCAAATGTTGACTGAGATCACAGTCCTGCAGGACAGGAGTCCCCTTCAGTTTACGTACGTCTTGGCAGGTTACAGGAGAGGGGCAATCTTATCCATAGCCTAATCCAGAAACCTATAGATTCAGTTTCCTGGAGCCCTAATATCACCCGCCCCTCCGTAGCGATGTGGGAACACAGGTAAGAAGGAAATGGCAGGTGAAAATTCTTTATTACCTGCAGCCCATTGACAAATATTTCAGGCAAATACAGGTAAAACACCTCCCCAGAAACCCCCTCCTGTCGTAATGTTAATGCCTTGTAAAGGGAAAACAACCTTAGCTTGATAATAGCTAGGCCTCCCACATCTTTTTTTTTTTTTTTAATTTTTTTTTTCAACTTTTATTTATTTTTGGGACAGAGAGAGAGAGAGAGAGAGAGAGAGAGAGAGCATGAATGGGGGAGGGGCAGAGAGAGAGGGAGACACAGAATCAGAAACAGGCTCCAGGCTCTGAGCCATCAGCCCAGAGCCTGACGCGGGGCTCGAACTCACGGACCGCGAGATCGTGACCTGGCTGAAGTCGGACGCTTAACCGACTGCGCCACCCAGGCGCCCCTGCACATTTATTTTCTAACTGACTGCTACCTGATTGATCTCTCTTTTATATTATTTTCTTTTAGATTCTCTTTGGTTTGCAGTATTGACAATCATGTCATCTGTAAATAATAATTTTCATCCTCCTTTCTTCTATCCTCTCCCCTCATTTTATTTAATTGACTAGAAGCTCCTGATCATTGTTTACTTTTTTTTTAAATTTTTTTTTTAACGTTTATTTATTTTTGAGACAGAGAGAGACAGAGCATGAACGAGGGAGGGTCAGAGAGAGGGAGACACAGAATCTGAAACAGGCTCTAGGCTCTGAGCTGTCAGCCCAGAGCCTGACACGGGGCTCGAACTCATGGACCGCGAGATCGTGACCTGGCTGAAGTCGGACGCTTAACCGACTGTGCCACCCAGGCGCCCCTAGGCCTCCCACATCTTGTGAATCTCCTTTAACATGTGAAAAATCCCTTTGGGAAATTCCTCTTGCCTTTATCTCCCCCAACTCCATAATATATAAACATTCACCCCTCACACTTAGAGCACAGCTGCTTCTGCCCACGGGTCCCGTCCCGCTGCTTTAATAAAATCACCTTTTTGCACCAAAGACGCCTTCCAGAATTCTTTCTTGGCCGTCAGCTCTGAACCCCACCATCACTCCAAAACCTCATCACACTCACTGCTTCTCAGGCACAGCATAGGAAGATGCGAGATATTCATTTCCAACATGGAAAGGACGTTCCCCCACAATTATAATAGTAGACACACGTGCATTGACAAATAATATTAAAGGGGCCAAGAAACACCGACTTGCCCACAATCATACCCAAGACAAACACTATTAATATTTCACTGTGCATCTTTCAGGTTTCTCCTTGGTAAATACCTTTTCAATAGATTTTTTAAGTTTATCTATTTATATTTTGAGAGAGGGAGAGGGAGAGAGAGAATCCCAAGCAGACTCCGCACCGTCAGCGCAGAGCCTAATGCGGGGCTCAAGCTCACAAACTGTGAGGTCACTGAAGGGGTTTTGAAATGGTGGGGGACCAGAGCTGATAACCAAGAAATAATTCATGAGCCGTCTTTGATGCAAAAAGGTGATTTTATTAAAGCACTGGAACAGGACCTACGGGCGGAAAGAGCTGCACTGGCGGGGCCTCTGGGGGGCTCAGTCGGTTAAGTGTCCGACTTCAGCTGAGGTCACGATCTCACGGTTTGTGGGTTCGAGCCCCACATAGGGCTCTGTGCTGACAGCTCAGAGCCTGGAGGCTGCTTCAGATTCTATGTCTCCCTCTCTCTCTCTGCCCCTCCCCCGCTCATGCTCTGTGTCTCTCTCTCTCTCCAAAAAAAAAAGAGCTGCCCTGGGATTGTGAGGAGTGACTGATCATATACTTGGGAGTTTGGGGAGGTAAAGGCAAGGGAAAGTTTCCAAAGGGATTTTCACATACTAAAGAAGAATCACAGGACACTGGAGGCCTAGCTAATTGTCAAGGGAAGGTTGTTTTCCCCTCTAGCAAAGCGTTAACATCAAGACAGTAGACAGTTCCTGGAGAAATGTTATACTCTGCCTGTCTCAAATATTTGCCAATGGGCTGCAGGTTACAAGGAAATTTAATTTTACCTGCCATTTCCTTCTGCACATTTCCTTCTGTTTCCCCACATCAATCATGCCCTGAGCCGAAATCGAGAGTCTAAGCCACCAAGGCGCCCCCTTAAATCCTTTCTAATTGCTTCAGGATGTTGTCTGTGGCTGAGCAGATAAGTCCTTGTCCACGGCTTTCCCTTGCACCTTTAAGGACTGCAGAATTATCTTTATTGCCTCGGGACAAATTTCACATAGCAAAATTGCTGGGTCAAGACCACACATACATTATCATTTGCTTTTTATTTTTTGGCCTTATGGGGTCCTTACCAAGTGAAGATTCAAGAGTACCGTAGAAGTGCTATGTGCTAAACCCAGCGATTTCACTGCTAGCTCCGTAGTCAGGGGGTTGAAAGCTCCTTTATGAAATCCTGGGATTCTAGGATACAGAATATTAAAACTATGTTTATTACAGGAAACCATCAAAATCCTAGAGGAGAACACAGCCAGCAACCTCTTTGACCTCAGCCACAGCAACTTCTTGCTAGACATGTTGCAGGACGCAAGGGAAATGAAAGCAGAAATGTACTGGGATCTCATCAAGATAAAAAGCTTCTGCACAGCAATGGAAACAATCAACAAAACTAAAAGACAGCCTATGGAATGGGAGAAGATATTTGCGAATGACATTTCTTTTTTAAAAATTTTTTAAAAGTTTATTTATTATTGAGAAACAGAGAGAGACAGAGCATGAGCATGGGAGGGGCAGAGATAAGGGGAGACACAGAATCCGGAGCAGGCTCCAGGCTCTGAGCTGTCAGCGCAAAGCCCGATGCAGGGCTCAAACTCACAAATTGCGAGATCATGGCCTGAGCTGAAGTCGGACATTTAACCGACTGAGCCACCCAGGCACCCCTGCAAATGACATTTCTGATAAAGGGTTATTATCCAAAACCTATTCCTAAAAAACAAATAATCCAACTAAGAAATGGGCAGAAGACATGAATAGACATTTTTCCAAAGAAGACATCCAGATGGCTAACAGGTGCATGAAAAGATGCTCAACATCACTCTCATCAGGGAAATAGAAATCAAAACTACAATGAAATACCACCTCACACCTGTCAGAATGGCTAAAATTAACAACACAGGAAACAACAGGTGTGGGCGAGGATGTGGAGAAAAGGGGAATAATCTGCACAGTTGGTGGGAATGCAATCTGGTGCAGCCGCTCCGGAGAACAGTGTGGACGTTCCTCAAAAAGTTAAAAATAGAACTACCCTATGTTCCAGCAACTGCACTACTAGGTATTTACCCAAAGGATTAAAAAAAATACAGGTTTGAGGGGTTACATGCACCCCCATATTTATAGCAGCATTATCTGCAATAGGCAAACTATGGAATGAGCCCAAATGTCTAATGACTGATGAATGGATAAAGAAAATGTGATATATATATATGTATATATATATATATATATATACATATATATATATGTGTGTATGTGTGTGTGTGTGTATATATATATATACATATATATATACACATACATACATATGTGTATATATATATATATATATATATATATATATGGGTGGGTGATGGGCATTAAGGAGGGCACTTGCTGGGATGGGCACTGGGTGTTCTACATAAGTGATAAGCCACAGAATTCTACTTCTGAAACCAATATTGCACTGTGTGTTAACTAACTAGAATTTTAATAAAAAATTGAAGAAAAAAAGAAATAAAAGTATGTTTATTTAATGGATTCAAGGGTTGTCTTGATCACATCATCTTTTATTGCTTTACTCAGAAAATTATCTTTTTTCTAAGTTTATTTTGAGAGAGAGAGAGAGAGAGAGAGCATGAGCAGGGAGGGACAGAGAGAGAGGGAGACAGAATCCCAAGCAGGCTCCATGCCGTCAGCTCGAACATGGGGCCAGATCCCATGAACCGTGAGAGCGTGACCTGAGCCAAAACCACGAGTTGGACGCTCGGTCGTCCGAGCCACCCAGGGGCCCCAACTCAGGAAATTCTTTAGAAGAATTAGCTTTTCTTTATTTCTTCTCTCTCTCTCTCTCTTTTCCCTTCAGCACACGGTGGTATGTAATGTAATAATTACTACTACGGTTTGGTAGCACAGCCTTGATCCGTGCTAAGGTCCCGGCAGTTTTGCTCCCTATAGGGTTCTATGGCAGCCCCCCGAAAGAACTGTCCATGTCCTACCCTGAAATCTGTAAATGTGATCTTATTTGGAAATAGGGTCTTTGCAGATGCAACTAATGAAGGGTCTTGAAATGAGATCATTCTGGACTGTCTAGGGTGGGTCCTAAATCCAATGACAGGTATCCCTTCATTCACTGCTATACCCTTAGCAGTTAGAACACTGTCTAGCACTTAGAAATGGATACATAAATACTTGTTGAATTGAATAATTTTTTAAAAGAATCTGTTGTTCAGCTTTACTTTAATAAGAGAAATGGAAATTAAGCGACTCTTCATCCATCAAAAATTCAAAAGTGTAATCATACACTGTGAACTTAGGCAAGCGGGCCCCGCCCAACATTACCAGTGGGGAACTGGTACAGCCTCCGTGAGGGCTGCTTTAATAATACTTATCAAAATTCTGAATGTGTATATCCTTCAATTCAGCAAGTCCATTTCCTAGAATTTGGAGTGAACACATAGAGGGGTGGCTCAGTCAGTTAAGTGTCTGCTTCAGCTCAGGTCATGATCTCTAGGTTCGTGGGTTCAAGCCCCACATGGAGCTCTGTGCTGACAGCTTGGAGCCTGGAGCCTGCTTCAGATTCTGTGTTTCCTTCTCTCTCTGCTCCTCCCCCGCTCGTGCTCTGTCTCTGTCTCTCCAAAATAAATAAACATTAAAGAAAATTGTACTGAACACATATAATTTTTTTTTCAACATTTATTTATTTTTGGGACAGAGAGAGACAGAGCATGAACGGGGGAGGGGCAGAGAGAGAGGGAGACACAGAATCGGAAACAAGCTCCAGGCTCTGAGCCATCAGCCCAGAGCCTGACGCGGGGCTCGAACTCACGGACCGCGAGATCGTGACCTGGCTGAAGACGGACACTTAACCGACTGCGCCACCCAGGCACCCCTGTACTGAACACATATAAAAGGATAAATGTCAACTGTACTCCCACAGTGTCTGAGGTACTTGGAACAGCAGTATTAAGCCCAGAAAATCCTGGCCATCATGGAGCCCAGGCTATGTATAAGGTTATTCACTCAAGACTGGGAACATCCTACGTGCCCACCAGTAGGGAACTGGATGGGGAGATTATGGCGTCCCCACGAAGGGATATGCAGTTGCACAGCCAGGTGCAGAGGGTCCTTACACACTGATATCAACCACTCCCCCCACACCGATGAATGGAGAAGCAGAGCACAGGACAAGGTGTATGATGTGCCTCTCTCTGTGTGAAAAGGGGATGTGTATGTTTGCAGCAGGCGTGTGGCATTTCTGGAAGGACCGATAAAAGATCAGTCACGGTGACTGCCTGGGGCCAGTGTGTGGTTGAAGACTTCTCAATCTTTGCACATCAAGTCCTGTCAAATTAGCCAACACCAATTTGCACAGTTATTTCTATATTCTTACAGAGTTCAGGCCCCACACAGGCATCTGAGGCTCATCCTATCATCAAGATAATTGTCACTTGTGATGTAAAATTTCCTTCACTCCAGGCTGAGAAAGATGTGATGAGAGAGAGAGAGAGAGAGAGAGAGAGAGAGAGAGAGGTTCATACAGCAGCTAGTGTTTGAGTAATAATTTGGAAAGTCCCGGACTCATTTTTAACCATCCTGCATTACCTGTTCATAACATAAATAAATTCAAACTTTGTAAATGACCTTGAATGTCTTCGGTGGGAAGCAAATAGTGTCAAGTATTTACCCCTGATCCCCTCTCCTTGTCCTGTGACACACAGAACGGCCCTGCCTGCTGTCTATGACCTCCTAGGGTTTCCTCAGTCATCTTGGCTTAACTCTGGAACTTTAGTCCCCATTCTTCCTCCTCTTCCCTTTCCCTCCTGCTTTCTCCGTCTGTTCGGGCTCAGCCACGTTAGCCTCTGTGTCTTCACAACTACTAGCCTTCAAGGAACGCCCAGGCCCAGGGTCCTTCCCTCGGGACTGTCCTGCGCTCCCTTTCAGAGATGAAGCACAGCCGGGCTCTATCTGACACCCATGGGATTCATGGCCTTTATCATCATCCCAAAATAAACCTAACGTACAAAACCACTGCCTATCAAGTTTCAGCTTTTCTTCCCAGACCCCTGAGCCTTGCCTGGCTGCAAGGGGCATGACAAAGGGGACATTCAGGGGCCTCTGAACTGCGGCCACAGGGGGCCTGGGTGCTCACTGCCCTGTGTATGGGTCCCTCGGGGGAAAGCTGACCTGCTTTTCAATCGGAAGTGGAGTAAGGTGTGGGCAGAGAGAAACTCTGCACTTCGCTTGCCACAGGTGAAGCGGTTCTCCCTGTGTCTAGGGGAATAGAACTGCCCGTGCACTTGACTCGCTCTGAACTTTGTCTCAGAACACGCAGAGCACTCTCGTGATGCCACCCTGGACCCCGGAGCCCTGTACTGCTCTCCTGGAATCATGTAACTGTAATCCACAAGTGCACATGGGAATCCAGCCCCAACTTATCTTTTTGAACCCCAGGAGCCTAAAATTAGGACTCTGTAGCTTCTGTGTCTGCCAAGATGCTCAGAGGTGGTTTTTTTTTTTTTAGTTTTTTTTAATGTTTATTTTTGAGAGAGTACAAGTGGGATAGGGGCAGAGAGACAGGGAGACAGGAGATCCTAAGTGGTCTCTACACTGACAGCAGAGAACCTGATGTGGGGCTCAAAGTCAGGAACCATGAGATCATGACCTGAGGTAAAGTCGGACACTGAACCAACTGAGCCACTCAGGTGCCCCTTTTCAAAAAATTTTTAAAGTTTATTTTCTTATTTTGAGAGATAGAGCACAAGCATGAGTGAGTGGGGAAGGGGCAGGGAGGAGTGGTGGAAAGAGAAAGACAGAGAGAGATTGATTGAGAGTCACAAGGAGGCTCCACACTGCCAGCGTGCAGCCCTATGCGGGGCCCAAACTCAGGAACCATGAGCTCAGTCCCTGAGCCGAAATCAAGAATCAGACACTTAACTGACTGAGTCATCCAGGGGCCCCTTAGAGGTATAATTCTTACAGCTTTTGGATCTATGGCTAACTGCAGTTGTGAGCCACCCACCCCTCCAACTGCACTCCCATGGTATGGGCACGATCTACATAAGGCCCCTGCAAAGCATCAAACACATGGTTAAAAACAGCATAACCAGTGGGGCTCCCTGCTCACATCAAGCACCTGTACCACATCCATTTATAGAGACCATGTTTCCTTGTGTGCTACTATTCGCTCACAAGGGGCAGGGAGGGACATCAGCGGGTTTTCTACTGGTCCTTCCCAGGCAGAAGACATGAATGCTTGGTGCTCCCCAGTGTTGTGAACATGAACAGCCTAACCCATAGAGTGAATATTTGGGGAGCATCTTTGCTAATGTGATGAATTGATAAGTAACTCTCCAATTCCAAGCATTGGTGGTTGGTCAATGCACTCAGTGTTCCTATCCTGTCCCCAAGCACAGCAGCCAAGAGAGGGAGATGCAGAATCCGAAGCAGGCTCCAGACTCCGAGCTGTCAGCACAGAGCCTGACGCGGAGCTCGAACTCACAGACCACGAGATCATGACCTGAGCTGAAGTCGGACGCTTCACCGACTGAGCCACCCAGGTGCCCCTTCACTACCTTTTATCCAAAGTGTGGGCTGGGGGAGTGCCTGGGTCGCTCATCTGGTTAAGGGTCCAACTCTTAATTTCTGCTCAGGTCACGATCTCATGGTTCGTGAGCTGGAGCCCCAAATCTGGATCTATGTGTCAGTGCAGAGCCTGCTTGAGATTCTCCCTCTGCTCCCCTCTGCTTGTGTTCTCTCTCTCTCTTTCTCAAAAATAAATAATTAAACTTAAAAAAAAAAAAAAGTATGGGCTGGGCTTGGTACTCCCCCACAGGAAGGACATGGTTATCTTGACTGTGACTTGTGACTAACAGATAGAACTTGTCACTGCACCCAGAGTTCCCACCAACCAGGTGAGAAGTCGGGTGCGCCCAGTTGCTAGAGCCACAGGAAAATTTTATCAGGTTTCTCTTCCAGTGGATTCCGCCTCATTTCTTATTACTGGCTTAGAAGCTGCTCTTGGGCACCCTGTCTACAAGCTTAGAATCCCTCTCACTGCTGCCAGCACCCTTAGGCCAATGTCAGCCTTCCTCCTCACTGTAGGCCCACATCTACGTCTCATCCGGTACTTTCTGGGAGGCTGCGTGCATAAATGACCTAGGAGAATAAACGATGTAGTTTCTACAAACATCTAGAGAATTGACTGATGCTTCTGGTCCCTCATTTTGGTCACGGCTAAGGGGACAAAGCTTGAAACATCAAGAGATAAGTACTCTTTTGGCATATGGATTTGGTTTGATTTCCATCATGCTATTTTGCATAGCCAAAGCACTGTAAATCTTATAATTTAAAAATAAATTACTTCGGCATCTGGGTGGCTCAGTCTGTTCAGCATCTTATTAGGTTTCGGCTCAGGTCGTGATCTCACAGTTTGTGAATTCAAGCCCCGCGTTGGGCTCTGTGCTGACAGCTCAGAGCCGGAGGCTGCTTTGGATTCTGTGTCTCCCTCTCTCTCTGTCCCTCCTCTACTTGTGCTTTCTCTCTCAAAAGTAAATAAATAAACATTAAAAATTTAAAAAAAGGGGGGGAGCACCTGAGTGGCTCAGTTGGTTCAGCATATGGTATCAACTCAGGTAATGATCTTGCAGTTTGTGAGTTCGAGCCCCACATCCGGCTTGCTGCTGTCAGTGCAGAGCCTGCTTTGGATCTTATGTTCCCCTCGCTCTCCTCCTCCACTGTCACTCTCAAAAATAAATAAAACATTAAAAAAATTTTTTTTTAACTTTTATTTTTTATTAAAAAAATTTTTTTTCAACTTTTTTTTTTTTAATTTATTTTTGGGACAGAGAGAGACAGAGCATGAACGGGGGAGGGGCAGAGAGAGAGGGAGACACAGAATCGGAAACAAGCTCCAGGCTCTGAGCCATCAGCCCAGAGCCTGACGCGGGGCTCGAACTCACGGACCGCGAGATCGTGACCTGGCTGAAGACGGACGCTTAACCGACTGCGCCACCCAGGCGCCCCAAAATTTTTTTTAACTTTTAAAATTAAAAAAATAAAAATAAATTACTTAAGGAGCTCCTTGTTGGCTCAGTCAGTAGAGCATGTGACTCTGGGTCTTGGGGTTGTGAGTTTAAGAGATTACTTAGGAAAGAATAATCTTAAAAATAAATAAATGAATAGGTTAAGAACAAAAAAAAAGGAAAAAAGATAAAGAGAACCTAACTTTTTTTTAAATGTTATTTATTTGAGAGAGAGACAGAGTGCTAGTGGGGGAGGGGCAGAGAGAGAGAGAGACACACACAGAATCCGAAGCAGGCTCCAGGCTCAGCACAGAGCCTCACATGGGGCTCAGACTCATGAACCGTGAGATCATGACCTGAGCCAAAGTCAGACGCTTAACTGACTGAGCCACCCAGGTGCCCCTAGAACCTAACTTTTTTTTTTTTTTTAATTTTTTTTTTTCAACGTTTATTTATTTTTGGGACAGAGAGAGATAGAGCATGAACGGGGGAGGGGCAGAGAGAGAGGGAGACACAGAATCGGAAACAGGCTCCAGGCTCTGAGCCATCAGCCCAGAGCCTGACGCGGGGCTCGAACTCACGGACCGCGAGATCGTGACCTGGCTGAAGTCGGACGCTCAACCGACTGCACCACCCAGGCGCCCCTAGAACCTAACTTTTATAAAATCCCAGTAAAATCCCTGTTCTGAATCTTTCTGGCTAATGTCTTGGAAGGTGCTCAGGGACTCCTGAAAGAACAGAGCCAGATCAGAAAGAGTATTGTCATCTCACACAGGTGAACTCAAGGGCCACTGGTCAGCTAGGTATGAGTCCACTACATGAGGCCCCTTAGCAAGGCCCATGCTCATCAAATAAGATCCTAAAACCATGTGGTCAATTAGGGAAATCTGAGACCCTTTGAAGAACGGGGAAGGAACGTCTTGCTACAACCTAACCGGCTTCCAATCAAAGTGATTATCACCTTCCGCTCTGTCCACTCACTGCACCTGAGGATGCCCCTCCTGAGGGTGCCCCTGGCTCCTGGAAGGGGAGGGGTCAGCCAGGCTGTGGTGGGAGCAACGGCCCTGGTTTCTGAAGAGTTGGTGGTGAGAGCTACATGACCAGAGGTGTTGTGAATGGAAGTCTTTATTTCCCTGGAATCTGAAAGCAAAAACCACTCCTTGTTTGGGCCCACTGTGTTGGGAGAGGAGTTTCCAGATCACATACACCTGGCATTGTGTGACTTGAGGCAGGAACTTTCCTAAACCACTGTGCAGAAGCTACTGCTTGTGCATTAAGTAAGACTCTTCCCTGAAGGTTTCTTGCTACTGCTGTCCTAAAGTAGCCGTGAAATTTCTCGCTCACCCTATTGTACCCATGGTTGGTGGGGTGGGGGGTAACGAGCAAAGGCCAGACAGGAAGATTAACCTGAGTCCTAGGTTCTTTGCACAATTTATTCAGGAGATAGGACATTCCTCCACCCCATGTCTCTACTTTTCCTTCCACAAAGCACCAATGCTGTTATTTTTGGCTGTGTGAGCTTGGTGAACTGAAAGTTGCCCAGCTGTTGAATGTAAAAACTTTTGGCACAATTCATCTTTATCAAATTCCTTTCTGTTCGAAAATTATACATCCGATGGGATGATGTGACATTAGGGCCCCAGGGGGCAGCCTACACCCCTCACCAAGTGCCCATCCCCTTTCCCCAAAGTGGAAATTGCCACCTTGCTGTGGCGATCCCCTCTTCCCAGGGACCCAGGTTTGGGGCCAGTCGCCTTAAGGCCAACTATTTTCCAATTGCATTTGGGCCCTGCTATCCTGACCCAGTTACAACTATGGCTCAGGAGGTCTCGGGATTTGCGTGAGTAAAGTTACCTGTGTGCCTGGGTGCCGCCCCTCCCGTGAGTGAGCTGGCTTGGAATGCAGGCACAGATAACTTTCAAGTGAGAGCTCCGCCTCTGTTTATTTTTCAGAGAGACACTCGAGCATTTAATCCAGACTTGGGTCTCCTGCTACAAAGGGTCCGAATACTTCATAGCGCAGGGTCTCCCTGGCTCACATCGCTCTGTAGTAAGTGACCTCTTGAGGTCACCTTGCCAGCCGGCCCCCACAGAGGCCACTGCAGGCATTTGCTCCTCCGAACCAAAGTCGGATGTGTGTTTGTGCGGGGTGGGGGTTCACATGCCTCTTCACTGTCTCCCGCATTCCAGCATCAATAGTGGCCGAGGCCCCCAATCACTGCAGTGTCTTGGACCGGGTGCCTCCTTACACAAGCGTCAGAGAGCCTGGGCAGCGCGCCTCCCTCCGGCCCCGGCTCTGCGCGCCCAGCCACCCCGCACCTCCCCCACTCCGCCTGGCCCGCCGGGTCCCCCCAGGGCCGGGAGCGCAGCCTTCCCAGCTTCCCTCCCCGCCCCGCCACACAGCGCCCCTCCCCCCCACCCCGCCACGCCGCGCCCCTCCCCTCCGCCACGCCGCGCCCCTCCCCCCCGCCACGCCGCGCCCCTCCCCCCCCCGCCACGCCGCGCCCCTCCCCCCCCCGCCACGCCGCGCCCCTCCCCTCTGCGCCCCCCCCCCCCCACCGCCACCGGACCGGCGCCCCTCCCCCTTCGCTCCCGCGCCGGCCCCGCCCTCACCTGCGGCCGCTGCGCGGGGCGGGGCCGCCCGAGGATGACAAAGCAGCGGCCGGCGGCGCGGGACCCGCCCCCCGCGCTCGGCGGGTGCGTCGGCCGCCCCGGCGCGGCTGTTATGGAAACCGGCCGGGCGCGCAGGAGGCGATAATGGGGCGGCCATGGCCCGGGCCGGCAGCTCCAGCGGCGACGCGGCCGCGGGGGAGCGGGCCGGGGGCGCGGGGCGGCCCGAGCCGTGGGAGCTGTCCCTGGAGGAGGTGCTGAAGGCGTACGAACAGCCCATCAACGAGGAGCAGGCGTGGGCCGTGTGCTTCCAGGGCTGCCGCGGGCTGCGGGGCGCGCCG